>NC_088619.1:11228571-11535714 GCF_036013475.1 Columba livia
CTGGCCCGACCCCAGTGCCTGGAGCTACTCTTCAAAATCCCCTTTTCTGCCTCAGATGTTTGGAATTTGCTCACCCATCAGCCGGAGGGGCAGCCAGGAGATCTTCACTCTTCCAGCGCTGGTGCCACCATCATTGTGAGCTCCCACCTCCCCTTGTTTCAGCTCCAGGAACCTGTTTCAGATCCACCCGTCCAAGCTGCTCCATCTCCTTTTCTCCCGAAGCACCGACTCAGCACTCCACGCCCCGTGGGTTGGGTTTTGTCTCCTGCCGGTTCTGAGCAGCGAGTACCAAACACGTGCCGTGGAAGGTCTGCAAACTGAGCTCCATGGGACGTGCAGACCAAAGAAATGGGGCAACTCGGCGCATCACAAGGAGTCGCGTTGGACCTGGGTGGTGGAGCCGGTGGGTCTCTGGCCACGTGCTCTGCCCAGCCCCTGTGACCCCTGTCCAGGATCCAGCTCAGAACAGACCGTTGCCCGTCTCCTGACCTGGAACTCTGCCTCTGCTCCTCGGGTGGGACCTGCCGTCCTGGCCGAGCCTTGCAGAGCCCGTGTGGTCTTTTGTGTCGCTCCACATTGCCCATCCCGCTTCATCATCTTTTCTGCTGCCATTTGTGTTTCTGTTCTTTCCTACACCCAGATATGAGCAGGGATTTTACATTCTACATTTGGGGAAATTCCATATGGAGAAAGTCTCATGAGTCCTCAGCTACCGGCTTTGGACGTATGTTACCCTTGTATGTTCAACCCTGTGGAACTGTATATGCCTTTGTATTCAATTTGTCTTTTTTTCTTCTTGAAAACTCTTTTTTTCCTCCTAAGAAACAAATTAGAAAGAAAATACATTATTTTAAAATACAGTGAGTATTTTGAATATGAAGTCAGCCAGCAGAGCTGTTCTTTGGTCCATTCACCTTTGAAGAAATGACTGTCGTCTTTAACAAACACTGTTTCTTCATTTTGAAGAGCTGGCGCAGACTGACAGTGATTTAAGGTCTTCAGTGTTGATTTCATGCGAAAAAATACTTTTCACAGTATGACTTTAAAGTAGACTTTTTTCCCCCAATTACTCTACATGTTGGCAGCAAATTAGCTTTGAGGGAATATTGTGCACATCATAGTTCTCTGTTGATGTACTGGGGAGTCATTTTTGGCTCTTTCAGCTCAGTCAGGCCATTGACTGACGTTGTTCACATCTTCTGCTTCTGTACATTTGAAAGACTTTCTTTTGACAGGGAAGGTGATGTGGAAAAATAGAAGCCAAAGCACAAGAAATGATTGGCAAAGTGATGATATCATCAAGTGTTCAAAGACTTTGCAAATTGAAGCTTATTAGGCTGACATTTTGTCTTCTATTCAGCACTAATTGGAATCATGCCTGGGTGCATGATGTGGAAGGTACTTAATATCTGAGTGTTTATCATGACAAAATGACAGAAATCGATGTCAAGGATGCCGTAGGTTTCTGTTTAATGGAGAAAACAATATATTGCAAACTGCAATTACACATCTTATAGTAATTTCTATTCATATGTATAAAAGCCCTCCTGAAATATTGCAAATAAGAAAACTGTGGCCCCTAAAATATTTGCCTAATTGTGAATATTCCATTTTCAGGTTTTAAAGTTGTTCTTCAGAGTTCAGAAAAGCAACACTGATGTAGTTTAAAAAAAGAAAAAAAGACCAAAAAACCTGACACAGTGTTTTGAGTTGAAACAGATCTGAAAATCCCAGGAAGAGTGAACTCCGTCTTTCTTATGGATGATACAGTTCTTCTAAAGTTGCGCCTGACAGCTTGAATTCTTTTGTAGTCTGTGCTTTCTGCTGTATTGGCATCTGTAAAATGAATTTAGAAAAGAGAAACAGCGAGGAAACTGATTTTTGGAAAGGCAGCCACTGCGGGATGTTTGAAAATAGCGGCGTGTTCTGCTGTGTTTGGTGTCGTTAGAGGTTTCTGAGTTTGGGGTGTCCCCCGCTCTCGGGGACACGTGTGCTGTCTGGGGTAGCACACAGGGCAGCGTGTCAGTCTGTATCTTCATCTTGGCCCTTATGTAGTTGAATTCAGGTCTTCGATTAAACCTATAGGATAATATAAAATCGATATTTATTCGACAGTCTGTGGAAAAAACTAGCTATTAGTTGAAATTGTTACCTGAATTGCTAATGAAGTACAGATGGATCATTGCAAAGTAATAGGTACTAAAAAGAAACCAAACACAAAACAAACACCAAAACCAAAACCCACAACACCCCAAACCCAAGCAAACAACCCAAATCGTTGTAGTTGAGATGCTTGTAGGAATTACTGGTCATTCTGGTCACGATGTGACGGACACAGCTGCCTGTGTGTTCTGTAAACTCAATGCTGTAACCAGGAGGATGCTGACAAGCGGGAGTTTAGGGACTGATGGAAATGGTTTGTATTGTTGGGATCCTCTCAGGAATCTGGGTCTACATTGTGTTAGTGAGAATATGTAACTGTCCCGGTAATCTCATAACACAAATGTGGTTATAGGCTGCTACAAGTGGGTGCAGTAAGAAGGAGCATGAGGACTCGTGATAAACGACGACGTTTATCGGTAGGTTGACATGGTTCGAGCAAGACAGCAGAAGGTGCAGCACGTGAGCTGCGTCCCTCAAGTGGCTCTGCTCATGACATAGTCAGAATGCCTTTTTGTGGTTTGTCTGTAGCATTAGGAAACATCTGAAGTGTATTGGATACTCGCCATGGCTGCAGTTGCTGCTGCTATCAGAGGTTTCTTGCGGGACTGAACAGAAAAGTGTGGGACTGTCGGTGGGTGATGAACACATGAGGAACATTTTTGTCTGTTCAGAGTTTGGGAAATCCCATAATGATTTATGTGTTTATATAAATGCTAGTTGTTCAGTCTGTCCAAGCTACATTTAATAACAACTAACTGTAAGCCTTCTGAAACTATTGGTTTGTGTAGGAAAGCAAATTTAAATAGCTTGTTATTGTAACTTTTGATCAGTTAGACACCGTTGTTGAAGGGTGGAGGGGGAGAGAATGGAACAGAACCCAAACTGTCAATATACCATTGGTAACATGAGAGAGAAAATACTATTTTTCCTGCTAAAGTCAGGCTTGGGTGCGTGAGAGAGTGTGTGTTTGTATGTATATATGTATGAGTGTGTATGTATTATTGCCCTCTAATGGATAGAACCTGAATGGCTCAGCTTTGCATGCTCATATGGCTGTCTGTAGCAAAACATTATTTTCAGGGTGTCTGATATTTCCCATTTTAAAAGAATCTCGTAATGTTTATTAATAAGCCTGATACATCTTTTGCGGGTACTGTTCTTATAGTTTGTAAAATTAATTTGAAATTCAGTAGCAAGTCCCACAGCTTAGAGAAGTGCCTTTGTCCTCTGGAGTTTTATTTCAGCTAAATTAGAACTATTTAAAATTCGCCATTTTATTTGCCTGTTTTTACCATAGTGCTGAAATAACTGAACATGATCAGAAAGTACCATGTTTGTGTACGATGGTGACATCGATGGCTTTTAGAGAGAAGCAGATGAGGGGAGCTCGTTCCCCTTTATCATGAGATTCATGATAAAGTCAAGTTATTCTAGTGAGGCATGATAGATTAGGCTCTGCTTTGCTTTTTAAATAAAACTATCTTTGAAGGTAATTTTAGAATATCCTGAGAAGGGAAGACTACAGCTTGTTTGGAAATTGGGTGTACAATTGTTTATAGTGGGAGTAGTCCACTTCTACACATTCTCTATAGTGGAATCCTAACATAGTCCTATTTTTTCCTAGCAGGACTCTGTTTTTATTCAGTAAATACCTTTGGGAGAATTAAATTTCAGGATTACATCTCTTTCTGCAGCCATAGACTTCTCCTTTTCACAATTTCCAGCGCTTGTGTTTGCAGCTGGATGACTAGAAGGTGTTCAGAACGCACAGCAGAGCCGGCGGTGCTAACAGCTGGATTCACATCCAGTTGTGGCTGCGATTGCAGAGCAGCAGTGCGCGTCCCGCGGTTACAAGGCTCCTGGTGCTGCTGGTGGGCAGCGTGGTTCTCACAAAGAGGTTCCTGATGGATGTGGATTGCAACAATCCAACCGTTCATACTCACAAAATCATCGGAATGTTCTGTGGAGACCAGCAGCTGATTTCTCGTAGTTCCACTAAGGTACCTCCAGCCTCTCTGTACATCAAGTTTTAGCTGAGTCCGTCCCATTTCTATTTATGATCCATTTAACAAGCCAGGTTGGAAGAACGGAAAGAACTGTACATTAATCAAATGTAATCAAGCAGTACTGGCTTTTCTTGTCCTTACGCAAGGCTGAGGAGATTCCCGGTGCTCCACCTGCTCCGCTCGGCAGCACCTCCACAAAACACTATAGCAGTGACCTGGGAGCAAGGGAAATTAATTGTGCCTGTGTTTTGGGCTGCTACATTTTCCATTTGTGGTGGAAATAGAAAACGTTTGCATATGTTAACAGAGAGATGCAGGATGTTGCAGGAGCACCTTCTCAGCCTAAGTTGGGGACTTTATCTGCATTTATAGATATTGGTGTTTTTCTTCTGAACGTGATGTTTCCTAGCAATATGTTTTGTTGTTTTCTGGGTTTTTTTTTTCTGAGAGCAGTTATTTTCCGCTTACAATGCACTGGCAGCCATTGTTTGTATTGTTTAGGATCAATTGAGGAATTTTTCTAAATGTTACTTTGATTTGATGACTTTGTTCATTGGTGAATTATGAAAGCTCTGATTGTTTAGTGCCCAAGAAGGGTACAATACATTCCTGGGTCCCATGCTCCCTTAATACACGCACATTGTGATGGCAGTAGTAATAGCACCATTAAAGAACAAAAGGTAGCAACACATAGTAGCTCTGTATCTGGCCAGTCCCCTCAAATTACCATAAATATTTGAGCAATCTGAATAGTTTTGGACTCTGTAGTAAAGCTTTCCTGTTCTTATCTGGCACTGAAGGAATGTGGAATGAAGTATTCATTTAACCAAGTACAAAAATATGTATGCTATGCAGTTATAATCATGTGTCATTAATCAGAAAATACTGCAGAAACTCTGACAAATTAAAAACACAAGGATGTGTCTGCAAGGGCTTTTTCAGTCATTAAAAAGCTGCTTCACCTCTCAGGCAAACTATTTAATGGCAACTTCTTGCTCAGTGTACTGACATCTTCAAAGGCTCTGACATCTGTCGGCCTTTGAACTACCATTAAAAAATATTATCCCATTTCCATTCTTTTATGCCCATTTTTTTAATTATAGCCCTTCTTTCAAGTTAGGAACATGGTTGGTTTAAATGATGCTGTCCTTTCGTTTTCAGCCACCCAGCTGCGGTTTGAATAAATTGATGTAGAATCAAAGGCGGGACTTTAAAGGGAAAAGGTTTGATGGACTTGGACTCCGAACCAGATGAGGTTTTATGATGAAAAGGGTTTAATCCCAGCACAGGCATCGCTTCTATCAGTCGAGCAGTACAAAGCGATTCATATATATAGGTTCATGAGAAATGATCTATTTTTTTTTTAAACAGCACAGATCTCTTCAGGACTTGCAAATGTGGCATTAGCTAATATTCAGAGAGCTGATTTCCTTTCATCCAGCAGAAGCTTATGATTATAGTACAGTTCTCGAATTGGAAATGAGAGCTGCAACACAGATTTAAAGCTATGCTGTCTGATTTGTATTCAATATACATGTCACTGCGGGACAAGCCAGTCTAGGCCGAGCTGGTTCAATAAAGGGAAAAACAGTTTCAGCATCTGAGATTCGGGGAGGGGGGGAAGGTACCAATTAATTCTTACCTGCTTTACCTGAGTATTGTGTCGGCTGCTTAGTAGATTACTATCATTTCTAAAGCTGTGCAAACAAACCCTTGTGATAGCGTTTCTTTGGCATCTTTTGCATCAGAGGCTGAGAGAAAATATGCGACATTAATCAGTAATGGCTTCTAATGTAGTCATTTAGATGGAAGGCAATGTTTGTTTTGCTGTGCATGAGTTTCAAGGAGGTTTAGCAGAGACAGCCTTGCTATTCCTTTATAGCAATAGCCTTTGTTAATGTAGTAATTAGGCATGCATATGGGGGAAACTGAAATCTGTCTCAACAAATGCGTCGGATGCCATTTGTCAAAAATACCACCTCATGGTATTCAGGAAATAATCCCTCTAATAGCTCCATGATCTTTGTGCTTCGTGTTGGTAGAATTGTGGCACAGAGCCATGATTTCTTACTTTGACGTACGATTGCGTCCTTCAGAACAGCGATGCTGTTGATTCTGGAAAGAAAAGTAAAGCAGTAGATTGAAAAGTCTGCAGATTGCGTCCTCTTAAAAGTCTGTGCTGCATTGTACAGAAAGGAAACTGCTCCCTTTGCTCTGCCTCCACGCAACAGCTTCTGCTCCAGACGCTGTTCCCTGTCAGTTGGGGTGTAATATGTTGTTCCTGATCTCTTAATGCAATTTTGAGCTTGTTTTGGGTTTTGTTTTTTTGGAGGTGGGTAGTAAATACAAACAAGGATATGCATAAATGGATATATTTACTGGGATATTTTATTTTACTGGTGTTTCATAGGGCTTGCATGTTTAGTATATAGTTAGATTTTACATTTAAACTAAATATTTATTCAGGGTACAGTTCATTCCAAACATAAATAACTCTGGAGAAATTCCTGCCCCAGGATGCAGTGGCCTGTTTGTCATTCAGCAAAAGAAAGTGGCATCAACTGAATTCAAGGACAAACTGAGAAGGATGAAAAGAATAGAGATCAATGTAAAGGTGCCAGAGGAAGATGCTGAGCCAAAAATACTCTCAATTCCAAGAAAGAAATGTTATGCACATAGTTTTCCTTTATTTTGTACAGATCATCCTGTGACTGATCTTGGTTTTCTGAACTGGTAGCTGTGCAGCACGATGGTTTCAAAAGGGCTCTGAACTCAGAGAAGCCACTGTGGAGATGATGGGAGCAGTGCAACCAGCGCTTGAGGAGGATGAAGGTGCGCGGAGGGAGACTAGGAAAGGTGTCAGCTGTAGCATGTACACAAAATATACAACAGGTACCATCAGCTGATGCCTTTGACTCCAACCTAACACCTGGGCTGAAGAAATAATTCCTTCTCTAGCACTTTCATCCTCAGATGGAGGTGACAATCTTTTCTTTTTGATATAAGGATTGACACTAAAGATAATCAACTAGACTCTGCGTCTTCCAATTAGGAGTTGATATCAAAAAGGTGAAAGGCAAAAGTTGCACGTGTGTGTAATTCTGCATCTTATTTGTGTAACCAGCAAACATACAGGTAAGAATTTGCCACAACTCAGGGATTAACAGCGATACTGCAACCATTGTTAGCGCCTTGCAGAAATGAGGCTTCTTTTGAAAGTTAGAAGCTGATTATTTCTTTAAAGTCTAAACCTGTATGTGACACAGTTTTTATTTCTGAAGCTGCAGGATTTCAGGATTTCTGTCCACACACATTGCCATTCAGGAGAGCGAGAATGAGGGCTTCATGCTTGGTTAAAGACTGTCATCTTCAATACAGCAGCATGACATCAGTAATGAGAGAGTTTCCTGGTGTATTACGTTCTTTAGTAGAGCAGAATAGTACACACGGGCTGGTGCATTTTAGTCATTGACCTGGAGAATAACAGCGCTGGGTTGGAAAAATTTGGTTTTCACCTTGGTTGATGAACAGGACAGAGCTTGGACAGTAGCAGGAACTTTGCGTCTTCCTCAAGTCCCTCAATGTTCTGTTGAGACTGTTGTGACAGATGACCCGGTTGGGAGTTAGTGTCCAAAGTCTGCATTTCTGCAAGTATTAACTTCAGAAATGGAAAGTGGGAGATATCTTAGCACAAACAGCTTATAACCGAGGGGTTTTATCTGTATCTTGTCTTATGTTTATCCGCCAAGTTTTGCAACTGATGCCGTTTCTGTCACAGTCACCACAAAACTCTTACGGGACGTGTGGGGTAAAGTTTCTGGAATACTTACAAGTCGTTCGTGTTTCGAGCCGTAACTTGAACAAATGAATCCAAAAGAGAGGAGTGTGATGCTTTTGGGGGTGATGTTTTGGGGGGTGAGGTTGTTTTGTCTTTTTTCTTGAAGTCTTTCCATTAGTTGATGGTGCGAAGACATTTCTCATAGACAATACAGCTTGTACATCTTCTGGGGACAAATTAGGAATTGTAATATGTGTGATTTGACTGGCTCACAGAGGCGAATGTCTGTAGTAATCTTTAAATCTGTAATACATCATGTCTGCATTTGAATCAGGATTACATGTTGTTCAGGAGATGCTTATGCTTTTAAATTTAGTATGTAGAAATAATATGCAGGAAAGTCCTGTCCTTCCTTAAATATCAGGACTTTACTTTTAGAACAAGCTTTGCTCCAGTGTTATTTCAGAACTGAATATGTCTTAATATTCATCCTTTGACAGCCTGAAACACTCCTCTTCAAAAAGGAAAACAGGGAAGATTAAACATGTGTTTGGTGTAATTTTCATCAGTCATCGTTAAGGGATAGATTGGTATGGTTTGTATAATGCAGCACACCTGGTATTTGGTATAGATTTTTATTTCTTTTTTAGCCACTCTATTTTATCTATATTCTGCTCTCACACGTCATTTTAGGGATCACTGCAGGTGTTTATGTCTCTTTTTTACCTTCATCATATTTAAGTTACAATAATGCATCTATGTAGATCGTTGGGTGCCCAGCTGAGTGTCTCCCTTAAATTCCTTTGTAGAAAGACAGGAGGAAATGAGTCCTCCCCCCAGGTCGTTTCCAGGTAGCTCTCTTAGTCACCTTATTCAAATAATTTTGATTGTACAAAGAAAAATTCAAATGTAAACATTTCTTTCATCACATAAAAAGAGCGGAGAGAGAAGGCTGGATGTTTTAATTTTTGACTTACTAATCAATTTCAAAGCCAATATAGTAAATCGGGTCATAAGAAACTCTTCTGCATCTGTCTTGCAGGCCAGAGGGCCAAGTCTTTTCCAGGTCTTAGAACTGTTAAATGGAAAATTTATTTACATTTATCTCAATTTCAACTTGGTACATAATCCTTTTGCTCACCCGTGCGCTGTATTGTTCCGTTACACGTGTGGGCTTGAGCTTCTTCCCTTTGACTAAAAACCGTTTTATTAGGAAGGCAGTGACAATAACCGACCAATATGAAGTTCTCCTTTCTAGCCAATGTTAACTAAATTAGAATCAAATGGACTTATGTAAATGAAGAACTCAAAATAAGCTTCGTTAATTTTGAGCTCTTTGTGGAGCTGTTCAAATGGATGTCTCATTTTCTTGCTTTGTCCCTCTTCTTTTCGTTTTCCTTCCAGCCTTGTAGTTTGTAGCTTAAGTGCCATTGACATGAACATCAGGCAGCTGACCGGCTTCTTTAAAAGTCCAGATCTATTTCCTTTTGGAAAGAGAGATCAAAATTTGTGTTCTGCTTAATACCGTGTCAGAGAGATATTGAAAACTTGCTGCCCTTTTCTTGCATGTAGCCGTAGATGTGGAAGCAAGAACGACGCCGATACTTTCAGTGTGACTTTTCCTACCCGTGTCACACATCTCTCTGTCGGCCTTCAGAAATACATGGCCAAGTCAGTGAACGGTCTGGGCTTTAGGTTACCTATGGAAATGTTGCCTAAGTGTGTTTTCTTTGTAGGAATGACACGGATACACTCTCTTCATTAATTTTATTGGAAATGGAGCTCAGGAGAAGGGAACTTCCCTTTAATGTTCCTCATGAGTCAACACTACTGTCATGTTCCAGGAAGATGCTTCAGCTGTAGAACAAGAGCAGACAAGATAGCGCAAGTACATTACTCAGAAATAGAATTCAAAAGGTGCCAAACTGTTTTGGGGACGATGTTAAATGCAAGGGAGAATGAAGAGCTTGCACAGCCCGGTGCTTTCGGGAACATTTGATCAGTGCTCTTAGGAAGCGAGACCAACCTGTTGGTCAATGAACTGTTGTTTATTTTCACTTCATTTCACACCATTTCATTTATCTGCTCCATTAATTACCATATTTATGGGCCTATGTGTTCTTACCCAAAAGGCATTTAAGCTTGACAGTATAATAGACTGTGCTGTGAGAGCTAAATAGCTGTTTATTGCTTATCCCTGTTAATTTGTGCTCTGCCACATCATTACCCATGCGATAATGGGTGTGACATTTGCAGAAGTAGTTTTCTTTGCAAATAAACTCTGTCTTTTTAAGGATTTGTAATAGTGACAAATTGATGGTTTTACCAGTCAACAAGAAAAATGGGATAATAAATTCTTAACATATTTTAATTGAAATTGCTATGTTATAGAAAATATTTTCAATATAGTTGGTTAAAATTGAGATAATTGAGTTAACTCCAAAGCTTTATTTAGAAAATGACATTAAAATCTCGAGTTACTAAATATTAATGACTTTAGCTAATTCAAAAGGCTTTTGAAGTATCAGTTTAGATTTTATATCTCTTCAGATTTAGACCATAGCTGAGACAAAAAGATTGTTGTTTCCAGCACTGCTGGGTACCCTTTCTATGACTATTGTATTGCAAAGGTGCCAGCTGGCTGAGCTGCCCAGTGGAAATTCGTCCGGCATGGAGAAGAGCAGAGGGATACTGGGACCAGTCTGACTCACTGGGATGCTTTGCGGCCAAAAAGATTAGAGAGCCAGTAGGACTGAGCCTGGCCCTTGGTGCTGCAATGGTTGCCTAATTCTTTCATCTCCTAAGGGTAAAAATCAGGGGGATAGTTCCCTAAAACCAGAATGAGATCAAGTGTAAACCAGATTGTTGTGACTTGCTGAAACTGCAGTATTAAGACTCATTAGTATAAAGCTGTTTTCTCTTAAACACAAACCAGCATTCCACATCTTTGAAGTTCTTATAGCTATACTTTTTCTGAGCTTAGAGCTGCAAACAAATAATATTTGCTAACTTTTGTAGTGTTCTTTTATGTTAGATGCATTGCTTATTTTTGCGATGGTAGGAAAACCTCTATTATCTGTTTCTCAGCACTTTCTAAAGCTTTTTTTTATTAATAAGCTAAAGAAGTTCAGATTCCCACTCTCAACAGATAATCCCTTCTAAGGTATTTTACAGTAAATATGTCCCCGGTTGCTGTGGTACTGGGATGGGATACTTGATCCACCTCTACTGGGATGCTGCACTGATCGCGGGTAAAAAGGGACTCATTGTCACCACTGAGTGTTTCTACTTTGTTCCTTCTTTTCCTTTTAATTCTTCATCATCAAAGTGAGATTTGTTTTTGCTACCCACTTCCTTTCCCTTGACTGGACTGATCTCCTTTCAGAAATAATCCACTGCCCAATAACAAACGTTATCTATACCTCATCCGTCTCTGTCACATCACGCCGGGGTAACAAGACACAAAGAGACAAATGTCCCTTTCAGCAGGACTCGGCCGATGGTTTCGCAGAGCCCCTCTTCAAGCATGTGCTCCAATTTTAATGTTCTTCCAGGTGAGAAAACGCTGAGAAAGTGTGCACACGCAGAGGCAGGAGCTGCTTGTCGGTGGCTCAAATAGGGCTCTTACTTATGGGCTGGTATTTTAGGTTATTACCCTAGAAAGGATCATTGTGATCCTGTATTGTAACAGTCTATGGAACTGGTTTTAGGGGGTTTTGTTGGGCTTTTTAAAACATTACATGCGAGCAGTATTAAACACAGCTGAAGCCAAGTTAGCCCAACGCGGAAAACTTTTGAAAGTCAGTTTGAAGAGTTGTCATGATCCACTTGAGACGCGCTGTGGTCTTGACAAGTGATTCTGTTATTTCATCAGTAAAGAGCGACGAAGGGTTATTGCTGCTTCATCTGCTGGGAGATGTTAGTCACTTACTGTAAAACTGCTGAAGCAACACCTCGATGACTGGCTCTGAGCCTCAGGGAATAAGTTTAGAGTGGATTTGATCATAACCTTACATCGCCTTGTTTTTGTGAGGCCCTCAACGCTATTTGAAGCGAAATGCGGTGATGGGGTGGATGTGGTTTGGTGTGTAATACACCGGGAGTTACAGCGAGGTCCGTGTGTTCCGTCAGTGGGAGTGCGGAGATGTGGTCACGCTCCAGCCTCTCCCTCAGAAACTGCTCCAAGTAAATGCTTCATTGGGCTGAAGCAGGAACTCCTGAAAAATAAAGGAAATGTACCTTTTTTTTTAATTAGACTGTAGTCATTCGGTCCATTTCTCATCTCTGTTGCATGTAACTGTCGCAGAGTTTCAGACATCAGCAACATATTTTAATTTAAGCTTTTTGCCAGCTTTATATGTTCTTATGCAATTTACTTTTTAAAATTAAGAGCACATGTTTTCCTTCCAAATAACATGCAGAACATTTATTGGCATTTTAAATAGGCCAAAGTGAGTGAGCAACCTTCTTTTTTTCTTTCAAGTCTATTTTTTCCCTAAAGGCAAATTGCTGTGGGCTTATGACCCACCCTTTTTATGACACTATTTCAGCACAGATATTCTTAGTTAGAATTCTAAGTTGTTCCTTTGAAACAGAAATAGAAATCACCATCTCAGCTGGCAGTTTCTTCAGCTATGGATTGTCATGTGCATACACGTACATACAACTGTGCCATATGAATTCGTATGGAATCGCTACCCTGACACACAGTTTATATATTTCTGGTTTTGTTCCATTTAGGATATTCTAAGCTCATGTTTTCTTTCTATTTATTTTCCTGTGTGTAGGTTAATAGGCATTTTACAAAATGCGTCCTTCTTTGGGCTGTGCTGCTCTGGCCATCCTGTAGAACCACTACAAACGTCTGTGTTCTTTGGAAAAAAAGAAGATATAAATCTCTTTGATTTCATTTACTTGTACCCGCACAACCAAAATAAGGACTATAACATTTTGATCCCCAACAAAAGGCAGCAAGTAGCAATAAAATTCTGGACTTATTGTGTACTGTGAAGTTTTAATTTCTTATGTTTAAGCCTTATGTTTGGCACAAGAGTAATTTGCTCTGATCAAGCGTTTAAGATGTGTATTTCTCACAGCAGCTCTTCACAGAATCACACAGAATCCCAGAGTATCAGGGGTTGAAGGGCCCTGGAAAGCTCATCCAGTGCAATCCCCCCATGGAGCAGGAACACCCAGATGAGGTTACACAGGAAGGTGTCCAGGCGGGTTGGAATGTCTGCACAGAAGGAGACTCCACAACCCCCTGGGCAGCCTGGGCCAGGCTCTGCCACCCTCACCATGAAGTTTCTTCTCAAATTTAAGTGGAACCTCCTGTGTTCCAGTTTGAACCCATTACCCCTTGTCCTATCATTAGTTGTCACCGAGAAGAGCCTGGCTCCATCCTCCTGACACTCACCCTTTAGATATCTGTAAACATGAATGAGTCCCCCCTCAGTCTCCTCTTGTCCAGCTCCAGAGCCCCAGCTCCCTCAGCCTTTCCTCACACGGGAGATGCTCCATTCAGTTCTACAAACAACCCAAGCCAGCATTTTGCTTTCAGATCTCAGGCACGGGACGTGAGATTCTTTCATTGCATCTTTTGGGTTTTGATTTTTTCACAGAATCATTAAGAAAAGACAATTGCTCTCAAGTTTTATATTTCATGAATTTTTCACAGCTGAGAATTATGTCTTTTTTTTTTTTTCCTAGTAGTGCCAATTTGCCTATGTTTAAGTCTAGCAATAGTGTATTAAACCTGGTGTATAATAGCGGAATCTCAGTGATGGGAAGTTTGGGACTCATTGCCTTCAGCACTTTGCAGGTTCCCGTGTCACACAAAGTTGTCTCAAGCAGCAAGTTGTTCGCTCCTAAGCTGCTTCTGCCAGGGACCTTGTTTATGGGAAAAAATAATCTGGCTGTGAGAACTAGACTTATTTTCAAGTAATTGACAAGAGCTGTGTCTGTGATCCCCAATATAAGCTTTTTCCAGTCACTTTGGGGAGATTAGGTGTCTCTTAACATCATCTTACTAGCAGTGAAGTTGCTCCGAAAGAACTCCTTTAATCATATTAGTTTCGCTGCCATCACCCCGTCTTCAGATTCTTTCTTCTTGCCTAATAGAGCCAAATCTGCTTTTACCATCTATTAGGCCCAACATTAATGCTCCTGTGCATATTAATTACTGTTACTTTACCTATAACATTCACCCCACTATCTTTTGGCTCCCCAGTTTGGAATCTGAGGGTTTGGAGCTGTCACATTTTCCATGTGACAGTAGAAAACACCATCTTGTGCTACTTAGTTTTCTAATGGTTTTGTATAAGAATTATTGAATATAGAACAAAGTGAAGTAGAAAGACATGACAGTTAAGTCGGGAATTCACCCAGTCTGTGTTTTGGCTTATAATATGATTTATGAATGAATTTTCCCTGCATTGTAAGAAGTTAGCCTTGGCTCCTTATCCTAAGTATTTTATCAAATTTTTTAGGAATCTTCTGAGCAATCTGATATCTATATATATGGGGCATGGCAGAAAGTTTAAGGAAGTTTTCTATTTTAAAAAAGGAGTAAAAAGAAAAGAGGAAAGGAGTAGTGGAGGGGGAATGAGCTCTCAGAAAGAGTTTTCCCAGATTATAAGATAATTGCTACTATTCCATGCAGGATTGGCATTGGAATGGCTATTAAAAAACCTAAATGCTGCTACGTGTGTCAGTTTAGAACTCAGACCGGATCATCCTATAGAAATTGCAGCTCTATAGCATTTCTTTGGTTAAGTAAAAGCCAGTTGGGCTAGCATTTTGTATGATCTGGGGGTGAAATTATTTTCCCAAAGAATTATAAAAGTTCATTGTAGATTATAATCATATACTAAAATGAACTTTACATTTTAGTCTGTGTAATTACATACTGAAATGTACTTTACATTTTTAGTCTGTCTACAGATTTAAAAAAATAAACGTGTAGAGGAAAAGATCAGGAAAGGAAGGAAAGGATCTAGTGCAGATTACACTATATGAAACATATGTTTGAGATAATGCTAATATAGCTGAAATATGCGGCTTGTGTTATACTTCTGTATACAAAAGATGTGCTCATTCCATCTCCACGCATACACGCACAAAATTTTACCTTTGACATAGTAGGGAATAATGCCAGTGAGTAATTAAGAAAGCATGGAAGCAAAAGTCAGTGTTGTGATAAATTCCAAGATGGTTAAGATTATTTAATACGTGTTACAGCTGTGATAGGGGAAGGTTTGAGGGGAGACGACGTGTCTTTTATTACACCGTGTACTTCAAATAGTCTGCAAAAACAGGCAAACTTTCAAGCCTCCACTTTTCTCTCTCAGGTCGCAGTATTTCTAACAATGTGTCTTGGGGTATTAATGTGCAAGGCGATGTTTCTGAGAGTCATTCGCTTCCCAACTGTGGTCAGAAATGAATGGTTCTTTTTCAAAGATTTGTAGTAATGTCGTTCTCCGCGACTGCAAATAGACGGGTTAGCTGAACACAGGCAGTATATTAAAAATGTCTGAAGAAGCAACATAGGGGTTGGAGAGAGATCAGTTCAGAGCGCTAGAAGCAGTAACTGGCATTCCAGGGCAATGGAGTCTTTAAATACACAGTAATATTCATGAGATTTTCTTACCAAACCTTTAGTAAGCTTCAACTGAGGGACAGAGAGTTTGAGTTTGCTTCCTTGCCCAGATAACAGCTTGAGAAAAATCAATTGGTTTTTGTATAGTGTTATATATATAAATATAAATATATATATATAATTTGTTCTTGATTTCAGGTAATCTGTGAGATGGAGCAGCAGCTGCAGCAGCTGCGGGAGGAGCTGGTGCAGGTGAAGGCGCAGCGGAAGCAGCAGCTGCTGGAGCTGCGGCGTCAGTGGGAAGAGGAGAAGCAGCGGGCGGCTCGGGACCACGAGGCGGTGGTGAAGAAGCTGAAGGTGGAGGCAGAGAAAATGGCATTCGACCTGAAAAAGATCCATACGGCGGAAGCAGAGAAGGCCTTGGACAAGGTAAGAGGATCGCGTGGGGCCGCGGCGCGGCCAAAGGGGAACAGTCGCCCCAAATTCAGATGAGGAAAGGTTCGCTGAGGAAGAGTGTTTAGGGGTTACTAGAATTAAAAACAGCCAAATGTATGGTGTAGATCTGGCTTTGGGTGCCAGGGTCACGGCACGGGAAGGCTGATCACTTCTGCTCTGTTGGAACAGAGTAGAAAGGGCGGTTCTGCCTAACCAAGCTTTTTCTCCTTTAAAAAGAAAGTTCTTAAGGAGGAAAAAGTTCAGGCTAAAACTGCAAGGAAATTGGGTCTAGTTGCTAACAATGGCTGGTCTACTTTTGCCTGTGAGCAAGGACTCTGTGAAAGGCTTGGAAATAGAAATTAATGTTTCAGATCCATCAATGCTTCCCTCCCCACCCAGTTCATTGGGGTCACTGCTGGCGCATCAGCGCTTGCTGAGCATCCCCGTGTCTCCAGTTCAAGTATTTCACCACATTGGGGATGATATAAGCGAAAACGTGTGAGTTTTCTTTCAAAAGCTAAACTAAAAAACCCCTACTTAATATTTATGGTAGACACCGTGTGTATATGTAAGCAGATAGTTGTTGAAGTATCTATTATACGCTTTAATGTAATAAATCTTACATTTTATTGCAAAGTGATGTACAGTGGCACAAATTAACAGGCTGCATATACTGTTTGAACAGCCTTTGTGAGAAGTGACATTTCATTTACCTGCGTCAGGTTCTTGGTCTGTAATTTTAAACAGCGTTTGGAGGATTATGTTGGAAATCAGCCAGGCTGAAGCCATTAAAATGGCTCTGATCAACAATTCAGAATCTTCTCTGAATGTAAGGAAAGCTCCGCTTGGCATAATTATTTAAAGCCAAGGTCACAGAAAGTATTTAAACCTTTGAAATTCATCATTAAAGGATTAATTTTAACTCAGGAAGACATTGTCATTTTTGCTTAAAAATGGAATTTGAATCTCAATTCTTTTCTTTCTTTGATCTTTTTTTACATGTGTAGTATAGCAAAAGAAAAGTTAACTTCTTTACATCCTCAAATTAAAGTTACAAATAATCCTTCACAGGGCAATATCTTTAATAGTCTTGAATTGTCATTTCTGTCAGAAATGCTATTTTTTTAATTTGTGGGATTTTTTCTGTTTTTCAGGAAAAAAATTGCTAATTTTAAGCTATATTAACTGCTATTGAATTTTTTTTATTTAACCCACTTCCCTATTTTTACCTCTAATCAGAATTGTTGAATAAAGGATAGGAGGGGGAAAAACGTATCTCTGTTGGAATGTCGTTCACAGACGTGAACATACCTTGTGTTACCTTCAAAACTTCATTTCCCATTCTGCTTCGTTTCTGTCTTCCAAATGTAGAGACGTGGAAATTGGCCACAAAGTCCAAAAGTCAAAGTAGCTTAGAGGGCAAACTCCACCGAAAAGTTACAGTTTGAGCTCAGTTCAAATCTTGATCCCATTAAAGTCCACAGAACTTTGAAGGAGATTTTATCCAAGGGGAAAAGAAAAATAACCCAACATCTTAATTGCAGCGCTGGTCTTGAAACGTGGTTTTAAAAGTCGTTTTATTTTTCTAGCAAATCTCGTTACGTTGAAAATTAGGACAATATGGGAGAAAAATTTGTCCTCTGAATTTACTCTTTTTTTCCTGCCAATTCTGTAAAGTTTGCTTAAAAATCCAAGGGGAAGCCAAATTTCACCCTTTAGGTTTGGAACATCTGAGTGTCCACGTTTTCGGAAGGTCAGTCCGTTCCCAAGGGTCTCATTGCTCTGGGGTCTCTTTTGTGAGTAATTCTGATTTCTATGTGGATCGCATTGTGTCGCGATGGGCTGTTGTTCACAGGAACAAGGTGAAATACAGAAGAAATCGCTAAGACTCGAGTGAAAAGGAATATCGAAGTAAAAATGGGTAGGAGAGATAGGATTCCCATGGCGTTCCCCCCATATTGGAGGAGAACGAGGAACAGTTTTCATTGCAAGTCCACTGGACGTTGGAATATTTGGTATTTGTAGACAGCTTTTCAATATTTAGGGATACACAATTTACTGAGGTCTTGAATTTTCTGTTGCTTAGAAATCTCAACTTCAAAGACAATACGTTGTTTACTGTAACACTTCATTTGATTCATTTTGTTAGTGATTACAGCATACGACGCCAGGGAGTTGCTCAATAAACGTAGCACAGTAATGTTTCTGAGCCTGTGATTCTAAAAGCAAATATCTTTTGACAGTTATTGCATCTCCCAGTCAGCAGAGAATGGTAAGTGGGAAAATATTTAAGAGGTCACCAAATGGCACCGTGAAACCTGCACTATAGGGAAAATATCAGAACACAGAACCACTGTATCAGGTAAGGATGATGAATTTCAATGTGCTTAAGGTCAGATACGCCACACTGGACATAAATCAGACAAAACCTCATAGCATGGAGAATATGAAATTTTGAATTATGTTCTTAGGACTTCAGTACTTTCGTAATATCTGTTATCTAACATCAAAATGACCTGAGCATATCTCCAAATTATTTCTTGTCTATTAGTTAAAGAATCTTAAATATAGTTTCAGAACACTTGTATTCAATCATAGTGATTTTGACTTACTTTTAAAGCATAGATTTAATTTGCCTGCACTTCATTATAGCAAAAGATTCGAGCGTTTTCTGATGTGATGGTAGTTTGTTTCTTTTTAAATTTGAAGTCATACCTCATTACGATGAAACGAAACATAAACTGTTTAACAAATAAACATATTGGAGATACATAGGACTGTAATTAGGCTCCGCTAATGACTCATTTTGGCGGGGGGACAGGTGTGTTATAGGTTGCATGAGCAGCAGCCAGCCAGGTGTAACGGGCTGAGCATTGTCAGGTTGGCCAGAAGTTGCAGAAGGCAGGAGACAAGCTGCATTTCTAAGCGTGTGCAGATGTGAAGCTTGGCTGCCACCACTGCTTGCAACATTCATCTCTGCTATTTCCTTGGCACAGCAAACGCACGTTCAGAAAGCCTGAGCCCAGCAGATCAGTCGACATGCGAACAATGCTCAAAGGAAGCAACCTTGGAGCACGGAAAATACCTCTTAGAAAGCTCTCTTTGAGCAGCACACATGAGTAAACCGGAGGGGTTTTTGCCTTTCTGAATAATTTTCAACATTTAGCTTTTCATTGCCTTCTACATTTAAATAGATATGTTGACTCACCCTGTTCAATCTTTATGCAGGTTCCAGGAACACTTAATTCTTTCTCAGTGCTGCTTTTCTTGTGGAGAAGTAATTTACATTTTTGTGTATTGACTGTACTGAGCGCATATGACAGTTGGTTACAGGATGAAGCTGTAGTCAAAAGAAAATAGTTAAACACTTTAATTTCTGGACTTCAGTTCTTCTGATTTCAGTCCAGTTGTGAAATGGTTCATTTTGGAGCGATGGGACCCCAGTCTGGCCAGAGCCCTGCAAATCCCGCTCGGAGGGTGTAGCAGTTGGTTGTACTCTGAGATTTCTGTTATTTTAAATAAAAAGTGACATTTGCAATGTTTTCTAGTCTATACCAGTTACAATCACTCCGCCTGTGTCTGGTGGGAAGTCCACGTGAAACTAAAATGCCCAGGAAATTCAAAGTTTAGGTCAAAATTTAAAAATATATAAATCAGTTAAAAGTATTGTGCTCAGCGTGACTGCTTCCCTAAAAAAGAATAACTATTTTATATACAACTTCTATTGTAATATAATGTTTTTGCAACGAGGCCTTTTTCAAAAATCTGCAGTGTCCTCTCATTGGATGCTTAATTTTTGAACAACTTCTGCTTGCGTATAGTTTGCAAATAAGGTCCCACTAATGTGCCCTAGAGAGTGTTCCGGTCCTTGCTTTGTCATCAGGCTTAGTGACGCTGGGTGAATTCCCCAGCACATGCAGCCCCGGGGTGTGGTCCAGGTGGACCAGCTCGCTGGGCATCCTGTCCTACGGCACACGGATGAGTATCTTTAATTCACAATATCTGTTCTGGCGCCGTTGCCAAAGCTCATACAGATGATGTCATACTGCTCAGCACTGGCAAAGAAACAGGAGATGAAGAGAAAGAATATGACATCTTCAGAGATGAAAGAGATGCTCTATTAAAAGTATTGAGTTTCCCCGAAGCAGTTACTTCTCATAAAGAAGCCGCATCGCGTGCTTTCCATGAGCTCACGTTGTTGAATCCCGTCTCTCTGGCTCTTGTTCTTCTCTGCCAACTCCATATTTCATTAACTACTAAAAGCGGTTCCATCTTTGCATCTTTGTCTCTAAGACCTGGGACCTGGACCGTCTTGGGCAGCAATTCTGTAGGTTCCTGCTCAAACTTCTGTGCATGACGGAGTCTTTGATCTGAGTGAACCTTTCACTTCGTTAACGTGAGCGCTAATAGCCACAGTATGGATAGCTTCATTGGTGGGAGCATCCAGATGAACTATTTTCACACTCATTGCAGCGATATCCTGGTTATTTACATGGGGGCAAATAGGTCAACCGCAAAACGTGGACCTTGTATTCTTCCCGAGTATAATGATATCATTAAATTGGTATCTAATTATAATGTAGATGTATGTTTTTCTCCTTGCTGAAGGCATTCATGATCTCCAGGAGTTATTGTATATGTGGCTTTTTTTAGACTAAAATTTGTGAATGTTTGTTTGAATCTGTTACGTAGATTCTTTTGTTTGGGCCTTAGCTATTACGATCTCAAGAGCTTATCATTCTTACCAAGAAGATCTGGATATTACCTGAGTCTCTTAATATTTTTATTGTAATCCAAGATCTGTTGTCTATTATATTATCTCTCTATTCCAGTAACATTTTTGTTGGTTTTATGTCGTTGAGTCTGTGTACATTGACTTACATTTGGTTCTTAAACATTTCTGACACTGTGTTAGTGATTCACCAACTAATAGTATTATAAATGAGCATAGAACTTTGGCTTTGTTGGAGAAAATCTGCCAAGAGCCTAGAAGATCAAGAAAAAAGAAAGTTATTTCCAAAAGAAGAAAAGGTTTATATAGGACAGTGAGTATATGTTAGCACAAGAAGTACAGATAATTTAATCTGTCTTTATAGTAATTTTACAGCAACTCTTGCAATAAGATTTTGCTCACAATGAGGGGAGGAAACCGATTTCCTCTCTCCTGTGTTCACTTTTACACTGCTCCTTCGTATTCCTCCAAAGGAAAAGGAAGAAGGATGATAGTGGACCAGGAACATGGTCGCAGAAATTGCATCATCCCTTAGGGGAGCCATTTGGAAGAGTCTTCAATCAACAGAGCCAAACATGAAGAAAAATATGGTAGAATAATCTCAGGGATATTTCACTCAGATGAGACTAAACAGAATTTATGGCTCTCTCCCTACAGGAGACATTTCAAAGCAGTAGTCTCCATTATTCACAGAGTTACTCTCCTTTTAAAAAACCCCAACCAACCAAAAAAAACCCCAAAACTGAAAACAGATCTAAGATTTCTACCCATCAACTGTATTTATAAACCTGTTTCCAGAGGTAATCAAGAGTGGTATGAGTGTCACTATGGGAAAAAATATGCACCCACAACACTACTTTTTTACGTCTTCATTTGGAGAGGAGGTCAAGCACCATGGTGTTTGTAAATTCACAAATAACGCCATAGGGTTAAAAATTAAAACGACTGATGCAATACTGTTAAGAAATGAGAACCAGACAGAAAGAAGCATAATTGAGCTAAATCATAAATTATGATAAAATACAGAATTAAAACGATAGCTTTCAACAGGGCAAGGCCTGATATAATTAAAATTAGAGCTCTATCATGTGGCCTGTCTTTCAGCACACTTTATTCACTCCTTATCATATCAATTCTAGGTGGATGGTTGTTTGAGAAGTTTGGGGTTTTTTAACCAACTGGTATTAATCTAAGGTATCTGTGTAAGAAGTGGTCACAGGTGGGGTTTTTTTGTCTTCTCTGTCTCCTATTTCTTCTCAAGTCTGTGTCCAAACACCATTTCTAGTTCTGCCTCACTCTCTACTTCTTCTCAGTTCTGTAACTTCCAGGGTTTGTAGCCTTTGGTAAGATCAAGACTCACAAAACCGTGAAGATGGTGGATAAGGCAAATGCCTGTTTGTTATTTACTGCCCAAGAATCTGGGCGTTGCTGCTGGAAACTAATAAGAGATTGATTTAAAACTGGTGAAAGAAGGAACTCCTCTAAACAAGAGAGAGATAGTGAGCTGCTTGAATTGATTTCCATGGGTGTTGTGGAGGGAGATGTTATCAGCGGGTTCAAAAAAGGATTAAACAGTTTTATGAGCAGCATGTTTGTAACCGGTCACTGCTGGGAATAAGGAGATTTAATGTTTAATTTCCCCGATACGAGAGCTGCGGGTGCTGGGGATACAAGGGGCAGGTTTCTCTGCGGGAACATCTGGAGAGGACACTGGGCTTGGTGGCCCATTGGCCTGAGTCTGAGGACATTCCTGATGGTTCAGTACAACTGATGGTTCAGTCTTAACCTCCCTGGTTACAAAGTGCGGGAAGATTTTCAAGTGGCAGAAAGACTCTTCTAATTATTTTTTTCAGTAGTTTCCTCGTCCTTTTTTCACAATCCAAACAAACAGTAACACACCAACTTTATCTTGTAATACACAACTGCTTATTACTTTAACTTTATTAAATACTTTATAAAGCCCAATTGAATAATTTCCTCTTTCCTTCCTATTTTTTTTTTTCGCAATACTGTGTGTCTTGGAGAAGGCTGATTTCATGAGGTACAGTTTTCTCTAATTTACTAGTTTTACTTATCTTTACAACCCAGGGTACATTATAACATAAGGAAAAACATTGGCTGTTCTCCAGTACGGTAGCTGATTGTAACGTGAGATTGCTTTTTTTTAGGAAAAAACAAAAAAACCAAACCTCAGCCACTTCATTCGTATCACAGAATCACAGCATCCCAGAGTGTCAGGGGTTGGAAGGGCCCTGGAAAGCTCATCCAGTGCAATCCCCCCATGGAGCAGGAACACCCAGATGAGGTTACACAGGAAGGTGTCCAGGCGGGTTGGAATGTCTGCACAGAAGGAGACTCCACAACCCCCTGGGCAGCCTGGGCCAGGCTCTGCCACCCTCACCAGGAACAAGTTTCTTCTCAAATTTAAGTGGAATCTTTTGTGTTCCAGTTTGAACCAATTACCCCTTGTCCTACCATTGGTTGTCACCGAGAAGAGCCTGGCTCCATCCTCCTGACACTCCCCCTTTAGATATCTGTAAACATGAATGAGTCCCCCCTCAGTCTCCTCTTGTCCAGCTCCAGAGCCCCAGCTCCCTCAGCCTTTCCTCATAAGGGAGATGCTCCAAACCAATATAAAACATCTTTATTGCATATTTAAATTCTGGCACAATTTGAAGACCTTGTTTATACTTATTTGGTCTTTCTTCATATCTTTGTAATAGAGAAGAGCTGCAGGTGGCTTTATTTTCTGCCCCCCTCCCCCCTTTTTGGAGGGGAAGCAGTGTTTGGGAAACAGGGAAGGGGTAAAATGGTGTTATGAGTCCTTCAGAGTCTTTAATGTGAAGAAACAGTGTTCCAAAACGACTTGCTTACAGCTGCAGAACATGTCACGGAGCAAAACCCACCTTCATTAAATGAGTGAGAAAGAATTCTAATTGTTTTGAAGTTCTTATGATCAGTCTGCATATGCTTCATTGTAATGTGATACTAAAGTGCCTCAATTATGATTTGTATATTTTGGTGCCAGAAGGTTTTTTTTCTTATGCTAAATTATTAAGTTCTGTCAGCTGCTGGGCTGTCATATAGAGATACAGTAAATCACATTATATTTTGTCATGGATTACACTGAGCAATAAATTTGGGAACAGAGATCAAAGTAGTTTCACAATCACATCTGAGTGTAGGAGGGGTGTTTAACTTGTAGAAAATCTGATTTAGGTGAAACTGTTGCAGTTCTTGTGTGAATTTGAAATGAATTTGGGTGTTTGCTTGAAAATGAATAAGGTACAAATCCCCAAAAGAGTTCTCCTGTATTTAGTTCAGAGGAGTTAATTCTGACCTACAGCTGCAGGACGGAGAAGGGATGAATGGTGAAACACTGGGAATGTTGAGAGTCTCGCAATGTCTTATTTATGTTTTTAATTGCTTTCATGATTGAGCACTATATTCCATTCTCTTTTCAATTGGGACTTCGCTGGACTTGTGCGCAGTTACTCATCGGTACAGTAATGCTCGCTGGCTCCGTGAAGCTTTGTTGTATTTAAACCCACACAAAGTAATCCAGCATAGTCTTGCTAAGAAACACTGATTGCTTCAGATCATACATTTGTTAGGGGATTTTGTCGTATTTTGAATGTTTATCTTTCCAACTGTAGGGGCTTAACTTTTGTTGGGCTCTCATCTAATGATGTGACTTAGTAATAGCGAGTTAACTTAGTAATACTGAGGCTGTCCTTTTGTTTCCAGTTTTCCTTCTATTCCATGAAAACAAGATTTGCTCTCAGAATGATACACACACATGATTTTTTTTCTAGTCATTATCTTCTTAACACTTATTATTGCCACAAAATTCAACTTGAAACGGCAATGGTGAATCTAAAAAGTAGAAATTACGTTCTTATCCCTTTATAGTCCTTTAGGAGCCTTATAGTCTCTGCTTGGCAAAAATCAAGGTGCATAAATTTGTTGATGTGTAACGATGAAGTGCATGGGTCTCAAAAAAATCTCTGATTTGTGGAATAATCATGTGTTGTAAAGCTCATATTAATTAAGTAGCCTGTAAGTGAGTCAAATGATGGGTCAGTGTTACACCCTGGTACCGTTGCCGTCTGTGTTGCTTTGACTTGCATCTTCACAGACGTTTAGCAGCCTGTCCCTGGGTTTTCCCGGGTGGCAGCTGTTTGGGTACCAAAAACATCTGGGCCCGAGTGATAGAAGCTTTTCTGTAAACTTCTTTGTATTAGAGTGGGAGAAGACTGAGTGCACAACAGCGGGTGAGGTGCCCGGGATTTCAGACGAACAAAGGCAGCTTGTAAAAGCTCAAACAGTTCCCGTTGAGTGCGTGGTTTATTTGTTAAGGCTCTGAAAAGGAAAATGCCACCGCTTTTGATATAATGTCTTAAACCCACTTTTAATAACCCTCTTAATTTCGTTGGGTAGAAAACCAGGAGATATTAAAAATCATAATGCAGGGATGTGTTTGTGCTGTTCCAGATTTAGGTGTGTAACTGTGGGAAAACTGCGTTCAGTGCCCTGATGGGGAGAGCGGTGCAGCCTCAGCATCTTCACCAGGTTTACTCAGTTCATCTTATTTGAGTGTTGAGTGAAAGAAAGGAATGGTGCCGTAATGTGAAACCACCTGTCCGCCAGCTGTTTTGGCAAAATCTCACAGTACATCCTCAGATTAAAGTAAATTCTCTGTCTGTCCTTTAAATGCCTGATGCATCAGTGCTATCTTGTATAAAGCCTATTTAAGTTATTGAACAATTTCATGTGGCGAACCTAGACTACTAATCTAGTTTTAAAACCTTGTATTTGTACACAAGGCTTGTATGTTAGGCCATGTCGTGCAGTTGGTTTTAAATAAGGCGCCTGGCTCGCTGCAATATTGAATAGAAATCAGTATTAGTGAAGCTGGGGAATACCTAAATGCTCCTTAAATCCATTTAGATGAAGCCAGCGACCGTGTAGCAGCGTAAGGTTGGTGCAGCTTTGGCATCAGACCAATCCAGCTGGAGTCACATGGAAGAATTTTTGGAAGATTCAAATGTCTGTGTTTAATTCCTCTACATAATTTCAGAATGTTTAGAAATAGTCTGTTGGTTTAAAGGAAAGGCTTGGAAATCAGAGTTTTCCTATTGCACAGGGGGTTTTTCAGCAGGCCCCCATTGAGCGCACCATTGCAACGCGCCACAAAAAGGCAATTCTCTTTATAGGTAAAACACCAAATTCGTTTCTATTCAGTCTTGGTTTTTTCCCCATGAAAAGTACCTATAGCACGTGAACGAGAGGGTTTTTTCCCAAAGATGTATGTTTAAAGAAAAAAAAGAGAGAGAAAAGATTTATAGATCTACAAAAGTAGAATGTAAAAGAGAATATTAATAGGATTTGTGGGTATGACAGATTGGAATTTCGATCATTCATTTTCAAACCTCTTGAAGTCATTTGGTACTTGACTAATTATTCTGTTAACATTGATTTGGATATGGAGCTATTTTTAATGGTCTTTTGTGTGTCTCAAATTACGTGTTTGAGCTGTTACGCGATTTTCAGTGGTCCATGGAGACTCGGTTTGTGTGTAACTGGTTGGTGGGGAGAGCGGTAGCGAGAACGGGGTGTTGGTGCAGGAATTCACCCCTCTCAGTGCCAGGGGCACACGAGGAAAATACGCGTTTCAGCCTTTGGGGTCTATGGATAATTTTATGTACAATCAGATGAACTTAAAAGGTGATCTGCAAATCTCTGAAGTTTAAACAGATACTGTACAGAATGTTTTAACATACTTAATAACAAAAATTGCTGCAGTTGGCCATCCTGAAGGTCATTTTCTTTTGACATCTGTCAAATTACACCATCTCAGATTTTGGTACAAAGCATAATGCTGTCAAACTTGAATAGAAATATTCCAGAATGTGGAGTGGTGTGTTGTTTTTTAAGGTAAATGGGCCCCATTTACATTAGTGCTTTGATGTTAAATTCTTTGCTGCACATCAGAGAACAGTTGCTTCTTCCCTGGAGCAAGTTTTCTTTCTTCTCCTTCCCCCACCCTTTGATTTCTCTTTTTTTCTCAGTTTACTTACACTTTTATCTAACTAATTACGGAGGATCAGCTTATATATGGCCATCATTTAGCTACTTGAAGACATTTTGAAAAATGATTATTTCATAGCTTGTACCCTTAACGGATTTCTTAAATCTGCTTTTCTATTAGTGAGTGCTGGTGTGTATATATAACCCTCTGGTTCATGGTAGTTGTGTTTGTGGGGTTTTGTTCTTTCTATGTGTTTTGGGGAGATTCAAATCAAACTGGAACACTGCTGAATCAGTCACAAAACTGTAATTCATATATACTTGAACAAGATTTCACTGTGCATCCTTAATTCGTATCGATCTATCTGCACTTGGGTTGCAGGAGTTAGTTTTCCTATTAATTGTGTAGCATAATTAAAATCTAAATTTCCATCTGAAAATCACCATTCTGAAGCTGGAAGATGAACATGGATTTGTAATGTTCCAAAAAACTCTTTTAACAGCTGGATTTTTTGCTAAACATTCAAGACCTTCTAAACATCTTCATGGGTGTTGGTGGAAGATGAGGTTGACCATGTGCCCATGAGCAGCTCCTGGGGCTGTTTAGGGCATGTGTTCATCGGGTAGAACTAAAAGCCCCTTTAATACATCTTACACCTTAAAAATAGCATATAAAAGCTTTGTAATTAGGATAGCACATGGTACGCTTGAGTGGCGTGGTCCCATCCTAGATCCTTTGCTGTTTTATTCTCGGCAATGCTGTTCTGTTTCATGAAAGGGAAGAATGAGAAGGAGCCTGTGTTTGAATAGCATCCACTAATTCAGATACCACATCTGTAGTGCTAATACCGTTTTGAATTTCTATGTGAGGTGTTTTGTTGGAGTCGGTGCAGTTTTGCTCAGCAACCACAATTCGATGCTTTAAGGCTTGTTAGAGAATTATAGTTGGTTTTTAAAACCAATTAACTGTAACAAGGACATAATCTTTTTAATGCAAAAGTCCTCACTCTGTAATATAAAGTAACTGCATGTGAAATTGTCATAATCAGATAATTTTAGCTAAAATATGTATTAACTCTGTGAAACTAAACAGAAGTTAATTTTTGAATCAGTGGGATTCCTCTATGGCTTATCCAATTTAAACCTTTTTATTATAAAAATGGATATTACAATTGATACTTCTGACAAGTTTTTGCCAAGCGTGGATTTCAACAGCTACCCCTCACACACGGGAAACTAGTTTAAGACCATTAACTACATTTGCAGTGCTGCCCATTGCTATAAAAAGAGTTAGACTTTAATGAATACTGGCTGACCCTCCAAATGTTCACCTTCCAGTTGGATCCTGATTCATTATGTTTCTGAAATAGCGTGTAACCTGAAAGCGAGGGAATGCCCTGGAAATAATAGGGAAGCAGCTTATGCTTCACACAATGTGTGAGCCGAGCAGCTTCTTGTAGAAGGAGCCCGGGAAGATGCTGCTGTCGTGCACCATGTCACTTCTAACCTTCTCGTTTGTCGGGATGAACGTAATGTAAATCCTCCATGATGTTCACTGTAGGCAGCATATTTACTTTGCAGTAAAACAGTACAAGAAAAAAGGTAGAAAGTGCTTTTTTGTGTGTGTGTTACGTGTGTCCCGGGGGAGCAGTTGATGCCTCCCTAGGCTGCAAAGCAACAGCCTGGAGTCAAGAGGTGTTAATTGGCCTCAAGTTGTGCCGGGGGAGGTTTAGATTGGATATTAGGAGAAAATTCTTCCTGGAAAGGGCTGTCGGGCATGGAACAGGCTGCCCAGGGCAGTGGTGGAGTCACCATCCCTGGAGCGGTTTAAAAGGTGTTTAGACAAGGTTCTCAGGGACATGGTTTAGTGCTGGAATTAGGTTGGGTTATGGTTGGATTCGATGATCCTGAGGGTCTCTCCCAACCGAAATGATTCTATGATTCTATTCTCTTTTAGTCACAGGCTTTAAAAAAGGGCAAGTTCTGTATTTCCGCAGTGAAAGATGATGCAAAAGCGCGTTCCTGTGCATCGCCGCGCATTCGGTCCGACCCGTGCGCTGTAACCGCAGGGGCTGCAGCGCTTCACTGGGGATGACGCAAGAGCCGGCCGCAGTTTCAGATCTGCACAGAAAAGCTGAGGTCAGCAAGGGGCCGTGGGTTTGAGTGCCGTGGTGTCTGCAGGGCCAGGGTGAAACAGCCGGAGCCTGGCCAAGGGTGTTCTTGCTCTTGCCAGTCTAAGTTTTGGTAGCCAAGTACTTCTGAAAATCAGCCCCCTCAGATAAGGGTGGTTAGGACTGCAAGTAGATGCGAGAATTTGTGGTTTGTTGGTGACTGGGAGACAACTAATAAATATTTTGCTAATTGGAATTTGTTAAAGCTGTTATAAAATAAGATACTCTAATTGCCTTTAAAGCAACTGGTAGGAAATACTTTCTTTGCCTTCAGTTAAGAATAAAACGGTGACATTCAGCATATCTTCCGTTGGACCGCGTCTGCCGTGTCTATCAGAGGTCATCCTGGCTCTGCTCAGAGTGAACAAACAAGTTCTAGTTTGTTTATGGAAGTTCTGGGTGGTTTTCTGTTATTATTTGTCGGGGTTTCTTCTATGAGTTCAGGAGGTTATAAAGCTGCTTCTATGAAAGACAAAGACTTTTACCCCAGGCAAGTCGAGCGAGAGCAGCTGTAATGTGATCTGAGAGCCTTGCTGGCTGGTATCTCTCTCTTTCTGGGAGGAACAGTAATTTAATCTATTACTGTAATTTATTTCTTACTTTCTTCCCTAAAGATAAACTGGCAGTTTCAGTCACTTTATGATATGCAGTGGTGGTAAAATGTAATCTGAAGCTGAATGACAATACAGCGGAAGGAGTGTTACCATGGGTCAGCCTGAGTACGAAGAGAAGCGGAGCAGGCGTGGAGCTGTCTGGCATCACTGCTCCTGTGTTACTGTTCTCCTGTTATTTATGCAGTCCCACAATAGACCCGTATAGAGTTTGTGGCCCACTTTAAGTGATAAATGTCGAAAAAGTGGAATTCAGTTTGTCTGGTGCTCCAGAATTCTTGTATATGCTGTTTTAAACCAATATGTAGTACTATTATTTCTCTTTATACCAAAAAAAAAGTAGTGTGATCTCAAAAATTATGCACATATTTGATAAATGGTTTTGATCAACTTTTTTAGAAGATTTCTTAGCACCGACAGGCAGACCTGCGTGTGTTTCATAATCTTGGAACTTGGAGGGACTCAAGATCTTAAATTGCAGTATCATGTAAACTGTAAGATTATTTTTAACTGGCTGTAATATACTTACATTAATCCGCATCACACATAACTGCCGGGATCATACGAGATGATTCGCGTCCTATCGTGCTTGGCGGTGATTCTCACTGTCTGCAACTTTAAGCTCCTAAATTTATAGTCCAGTAAAATCAATAAAACTATTTGCCTGACCGGCATCCCTGGTGTTTGCAGAACTGGAGGTTCAGTCTTGCAACTGGATCCAAACAGGGTTCAGAGGTTCGGGGGCGCCCGTGGCTTCCAGAGTCCCCAGAAGAGGCGCTGGAGGAGCCCGTGTTTGGGTGCGGGATGCTGTGCCATGAAACTAGAGATGACAGATCAAAGATTTGAGCACGAGGTCAGATAGATTTGGAAAGCTTAATCAGCTTAAATTTGCTTCAGAACTCAGCTTCCTAATACGCTGTCCCCCTAAGAAAATATTTTTCTTAGACACCTGTCCTCAAATTTTAGAGCCAAGAATGCGAGAGCGCTTAGCAGTTCATTTGAGGACAGCGTTTTCAGGCCGGTCTGTCCATATAATACCATGGCACTTTGCAAGAAAAATACAAATCAGAATTGTGTCCCCAAATGAAATTGAAATTGGTATTGAATTATTTTTATTGTTGACTTATTTCTGCAGTTAAATTATTTGAGGAAAAAAAAAGCTTAGGAGCTGTTTTTCCTCAGAATTACAGAAATATTTGCTTATTGGATTCCACATTGACAAACCAGCCTTGTTTTCAGTTGGTTTTATTCTTTATCTTCGAATTGTGAGAATAATGGTAAGAGAAGGAAAGAGCTTGTATGTCCATGAGCTCCCAGCTGCTTCAGCTGCATGTTGGGGTTGATTTCCAGTTTAATCGCCACCTTTAAATAGGAAAGGACACACAGCGGGACAAAAGGCAGTTGCAGACACGAAGCTGCGTCCTCCACGTTGTGTTGTACCCGTGGAGCCCCTGCCTGCGACTTTGTCCTTTTCCCTTCGTTCAGAAACCAAATCACCAGATAAACCCGTGTGTGTGCTGCCTCCCTCCCTGCCACACACACACACACACACACACTCGTTTTTTTAAATCCGCAGAAGTCTTTATGTTTTTCTAATAATTGGCAGCAGAGGTACAATTTCTCCCCTCTTTTAAGCGATGAATAGTTGGCCCGAGATCAAAGCCAAGCCCTCGCGGTTTTTTGGCTGCCACAAAAGGGTGTTGGAGCTGGCGCGGGTCCCGGCCGCTCAGCGATAGGCATGTGGACGAGGTGCCAAGCAGAGGGGTCGGTGGCAAAGTGTCTGGACACGTCCCGCGGCTGAGCTAATCTGGTTGCCTTTTGTGTGCGTTTCAGGCAAACAGCCGGCTGAAGCAAACGGAAAAGGAGTTCAGCCAGAAGCTGGTGAAATCCTCGCAGGTAGGTGGCGAGGAGGCGGGAACCTCAACGCGGGTCCGTTTGATTTGGAAACTTGATGAAAAGTGTAATTACTTCTGCTCTCGGTCTTGACGGGCGAGAGGAGCCAGAACCATTTCCCAAATCAAACATCCAGTGTCTTTCTTGCAGATTTTAACATTTTGAAAAACACAGAGCATCAAGCTGACTAGAATCACAGAGTGTCAGGGGTTGGAAGGGACCTGGAAAGCTCATCCGGTGCAATCCCCCCATGGAGCAGGAACACCCAGATGAGGTTACACAGGAAGGTGTCCAGGCGGGTTGGAATGTCTGCACAGAAGGAGACTCCACAGCCCCCCTGGGCAGCCTGGGCCAGGCTCTGCCACCCTCACCAGGAACAAGTTTCTTCTCAAATTTAAGTAGAACCTTTTGTGTTCCAGTTTGAACCCATTACCCCTTGTCCTATCACTGGTTGTCACCGAGAAGAGCCTGGCTCCATCCTCCTGACACTCACCCTTTATCTATCTGTAAACATGAATGAGTCCCCCCTCAGTCTCCTCTTGTCCAGCTCCAGAGCCCCAGCTCCCTCAGCCTTTCCTCACACGGGAGATGCTCCACTCCCTCCAGCATCTTGGTGGCTGCGCTGGACTCTCTCCAGCAGTTCCCTGTCCTGCTGGAACTGAGGGGCCACAACTGGACACAATATTCCAGGTGTGGTAGAAGAAATGGGTGAGGGTTTTTTGAGTTCAAAATTTCATATTTTTCTACTTTTTCCTCTCTGAGGTCCCAAGAGGACCAAGTCCTGTCACTAGGTGGCAAGGGAAGGCACATCGTGCCTGACAGTGTTCAAGAAGTGATGGGACAACACCCTCAGACACATGGTGTGAATTTTGGGGTTGTCCAGTGCAGGCACAGGAGGTGTCCCTGTGGGTCCCTTCCAACCCAACACATCTGTGATGACATCTCATAAAATCAAGGCAGTTGCACAACCAGGACTTGCATTTTGTGTTACAAGGTGGTGTTTGCTGTCACAACCAATGGCAGGATGGCCGTCCCAACTCTGCCATCTTGGTGGTTATTGTTGCTCTTAGCCAATTTCAGCTTTTCTGCCCAAAATAACACTTTGACGAATGTCAGTGTCCTGAAAGCAAACTGAGTTTGACTTGAGTTTTGCTCTGCAGAGGAGTCTTTTGAACATGGAAGATGAAAATGAATGTTGAATTTACATATATACTTGAAAGTGATCAGACAGGATAATTTTTAAACATTTGATATTGATTGACAGGTAGTACCAAAGTGTGAAAAATGATGGAGATGCAATGAGAAGTTAAGCTTTTAATGGGAAAATCGCCACAAGGATCTCTGTGGAGGTGTCGTTCTTCTCATTCCTCCCAACCACAGCTGAATGCCTTTTACTTGCAAACTGTGTTTTCAGCATTACTAATAATAGGCTAATAATACTCTTTTAAAATCATTTAGAACACTACAAAGAATGGTTTAAAAGCCTCTAAACTAGAAGCGATCAATGACAAGAAATTGCAAACTTTATTAAAATTAAGTCAGCCTCTCCATGTCGTATCTACTGCCAAAACAAAAATGGTTCTGGGTCCATTTGTTGAAGACAGGTGGAAGAATTTAAGCATTTCTGACTTTTTAAACAAGGGTGAGGACAATTGCTTTCATCGTTACAGTGGGAACACCTAGGTAGTGTAGTGCAATAACTGTTTGACCTCAATGTCATAACCAGTTTTGTCAGACTGAAGTTTAGAGGCCTGTAGAATAGTCTCAAAATGGAAAAATGTTGAGACTTTTAAAATTATTTTCATATTAAGCCAGGCATTGCTGTAGCTAATACACTGTTCTCCTTATTGAGGAGCAATGGGCCCAACAACCAGAACTGGAATTGCTCTTGGCTTTCTGTGGCAGACACAACACATACATCATGTGTCAGGGCTCTTTGGCCCAATAAAGGAGTTTCACCCTGATGTCTGAATTTCTGTACTTTTGTGGGTTTGAATCAAATCCCTACAGTTACTTGAACATAGTTTTTTTTTGTAGCTCAGTATTAATAATAGGTCAGCTGCAACTTTTCTTGTGGTCATGTTGCTGACAATATCTGTCTAATCTTACTCTCTGTGGCCTCTTGGAACATTCACTTTTAACACCCACACACAGGAGATATTTCAAGCAATTTCCTCTGAAGTTTATACAAAGCAAACAGATTTCTTTTCTCTGAAAGGTGCTGCACAAAGCAGATCTTTCTCCATCAATTCATGCTGAGATTTCCTTGCATGCATTTCAGAACTCTTCTGCTAGTCCAGGGTCTTAACCCAGTGAAAGCTTTAAATCTCACTTCTGTGTTCTATTAAAGGGTTTGTTGCTTTGTGTTCTTTTTAAAAGTGACAAAATGGAACATACACAAAGTGGTACAGCTTTGCGTGGCTTCACGTTGTTCTCCTAATCATTTCTATGATCCATCGCCTTCTCCTGCTTTCTCATTGTACATCTAACACACCGAGCAAAGCCAATTTGTGCAAATTCTGTGTCATCTAAATGATGATCTAAATTGCAAACCCAGTGATACCGCTTAATTCCACCTAAAGAATTGCACCTATCCACATAGTCTCTAAACTTTGGCCCATTGATCTCATTAAGAGTGAATAGCCTTTCTTTTGATTGGCATTTTATCTTTTTTAATACATATTTGTTTTTAGAAAAGAAGTCTAGAAATATCCATGTGTGTTTTTACTTGTAATCTTTGTTACTCTCTCGGGTTTTCAGGTAGTAAAACATATAAATACATTTACAGAAGACTTTTAATCAGTCCTTTTCCTCTTCCCCTGTGATTCTTGCACCTTCATTTGTAGAGTATTTCTTATTACGTTAGTCCTGTCCTATCAATAGCTCTAAAAAACTGCTTGTATTTTGTAGTTTTTCCTAATCAACTGTGGCCTTAGTATAGTCAAATGTTTCTTTACCGATGAAGAGGCCTTGCAAACACACAATCTGAGCACCCCGGTAGTCTCTTTCTGAACTGTCTGTGTGCTGAAGTGCTTTTAGAATTAGACTATATTATGCTGCTACAGCAGCTTAACCTTAAGCTTGAATATATACATTAAAGTCAGTGTCTCTCCATAATGTTTAAGCTCTTTGCTGGATGATGACTTACTTGTCAGCATAAAATTCTGTAAATATGCCCAAAGGATCAGGTTTAGTTATGACTTTCCACAGTGATAAAAAAGGTGAAACAAGTCAATTTCAACAAGTTATGAGTGAATCAGGTAAAAGGTCCAGTTTAAAGGTCCCGGAGTGTGAATCAGGTCCCCACTGTGTTGCTGAGCAGAATATGCTCCTTTCAGCAGCTCAGAAATTTCACTATCAAGTTTAAATCTCAGTCCATATGTAAATTGGGGTGTTTTTCTCTGCAGTATGAAGCTATAAAGCATCCTTCTAAACAAGGAGCAGCACCAGCACTATGGAAATTTGCACGACCGGTTTCAGTGCAGCGGGGCCTGGAAACACGCGCTGTGCTGGAGATCACAGATGTGCTTTGTTCTCATGAGTAAATATTTTGGAATGTCATAGTGGAAAACCCTCCCAAATATTTTGTGTTCAGCAATTTTTGTCACCCGCAGCCTTGCTATATCCCTTTCTCTCTGCGTGGAATTCCATGCTTGCTGGTGTGCGATATGTTAATTTAAAGTATTTAGCTTGCACAGCAGAGTTTGCCAACGCCATGCTTGTACCGAGCATAAAAACATGCAAAATACATGCCTTTTACCCAAGAGAGATTTAGCATGCTGTTTGCTTTTTTAGATGATCGCTGAGCTTAAGACAGCCGTTTCCTTGCTGACAGAGGAGAACAGCCGGCAGCAGCTCGCTGCCGAACAGCGGCTCCAGGAACTTGGGCAAAAGTTTGAAGATAAGAAGCAGCAGCTGATTACAGATAATAACAGAGCAATCAAGGTAATCTGGGGATTTCAGTCACTGATGCTACTGGCTGTTGGAGCGTAATTAAGCGTTCCGCAGTGGGCAGATGGAGGCAGGTACCGTTCCTGTTCGCACAGCGCTCACCAGTTCATGTGCTGGACTGGACTTTGATGTTGCTGGTGACTCAGGCTCTCTTCCCTCTAGCTCATCATGCGCCTGCAGAAAGCGGTTGGTTTTGGCGAATCTAATGCCTCCACTTCGCTCAAATACTTGCAGCTTGCCTGTTCCCTTTCTTTTAGGGCTGACTCAGTATTTTAACATCTTTTCGGCACTTTACAGTACTTGGAAAAATGGTGAGAAATAGGAGAAGCGAGTTGCCCCACCAGTGTGGCACGGGCTTGAGCTTGGTTTTCATCTTCCGTGTTAAAAGCTGCCATGAAGGAAAGTGTGTTCTTAGTTTCCACTGAAAACAAAGTCTCTGCAAAATATGAATGGAATAATCTATTTGTTATTTGTAATTTTTTTGCATCAGATTTATACATATTTTGCATCAGAGCTGCATTCTCCGAAGGGAATTCCGCACAGGGGTTCTGAGCAGTGTCCCAGAGGCTTTTAGCGCTGGTGCTGGGAATATATTTGGTGATATTGGGTCAACTTGGGGAAGAAATTGCAGGAGCTGTTCTGCTTGGAGCTCTTCAACTTTGTTTAGTCTCATGAATATTGTACTTTTAAAAAAATCTTCCTTTGAGACTACTGATTTAATGGAAATGTACTGAAAGCCAGATATCCAAACAGAAAATTCTCAGGCAGGTATACTTGGGAAGCTGTGTATACTTCAGGAAGCAGAAAGAGGTGTTTTTAATATTCGATCACTTAGTATTTTGAAGAACCACACATACTTCTAGACAAGCGTATGCAGAAATACTTTGGTTTTTATTAGCCTGAGGCAAAAAACAATTGGTTTTGGTGCAAGTGGAATCCTAGATGCCCTGGAGATGGGGAACAGCATCTATCCCGCGATAAGCTGAGGACCGCGAGGGATGATTAAAGAAACATTCTAAAGACAAAGCAATTCTTAATATAGCATAAGCCTTTGAGAAACCTTAATATCGTATAAGCTATTGAGAAGACTATATTTAGTGAATGCCCATTTTTTAACAATAACATTGATTTAAACTAGCATTGAGGAACAGATTGCAATTTCCTTTATATCATATTGGGTTGACTTCCTGTAAGACCTTCCAATTATTATTTCCTTTCAAAGACAGAAATACGTTTCTACAGAAACCAACTGGCACTCAGAGAAGTTTTAGATTTAGTCGGTAAAGTGATATCCAGATGTGGATGCCATAATACATGATGTTGATGTTAATTCACATTCCTGACTCTCTTTGCTAGTTAAAGATTTCTGGGTTGTTATTATTTCACAGTTGTATCTGTCTCCTTGATCTTGATATTTTTTTTTAAATAGTATCTTAGACATTAGTGAAAAAGATTGAGTGACATTTTTAAGAGCATTTTGCTTCTTTTGACAACCTAAAAACCCTGTTTGGCTTCAGATGGCCTCAGTTTGGGCCAGTTTGAGACACACTTAAAGCTCTTGGCGTTCTGCGTTACGCCGTGGTCTGTCTGGCCTAAGGACAAGTCAAAGTTTGTGCCGTCAGAGTCATAAAATCGGGACAAAATTTTGGCTCATCATGTTCCTTTCTGGTGGCCTACAAGGTAACCAATCTGGATGCCATCACGTCGCGACGCCTGATAGCAAAGACCTAATTAACAGCAGCGGTCTGATGAGGCGTTGAGTATCTGAGCGGCTCCTTTTCGCCACCGTTGAGTTGGAGCCCGTTGGGACGATGGCAGCGCTGGCATGGGGCACAATCCCAAAAGCACCACTCGCAAAGAGATCTTTGCTTTGAGCTGCCCAGGACTCGTGTTTTTTGGACCAGATTCCAAGGATGCCGCGATGGATCTGGCATGGGGCAAATCCAGCAACGCTCACCTGCCCTCTGCGGCGCTCTGGTGACGGGCTTACACTTCAAAGATCAGGAACCGTTGGGTTAGACCGCAGGATTAGTTGAGAGCACAATTATATTAATGCCCTGCAGATGCTTGGAAAAGCTGCTGAAATTGCCATGTCTGTTAACCCATTTGCGCTGCTTCAGTCTGGGATTTCAGGCACCCTCCAGTCAGGGCTTGGGTGCTGAGCTCCTGAGAACGTCCATGCAGGAGCTACGTTGGTCATGGAAGTGTAGTATAAACTTATTAAGGCTAAATTTGGACTCACTTTCTTGCGTCCCGATAGTGATCTTGCCACAACAACCCAGAGCTCAAATGGTCAGAGTGTTCACCCGACTTTGCTGCTGCTTTTGGCAGCGGTTCCTGGCTGGACTTGGCACGAGCATCAGGTTGATTGCGTTGTAGAGATACCTTGAGGTTATTTATGAAACCCCAGCCTTAGGTTGCTTTATTTTTTTCTTTTTTATGAAATCCTTTTGGATTCTGGGATTGCAAGTGCAAAACAGTTCCTGGGATTGGAACTGCAAAACATCTTCAGAGCATTTTTAATGTAGAAGTCGGTGGCCAAGTGGGGACTCCACATCAAAAAGTAAGTTCTGGAAAGAAATGGATGATGGAGAGCATGTGGTGACAAAGCCACAACAGAAAAGGGAGAAAATGATGCTTTTTTGCCAGAGAAACCACATTTGTTGTTTGGCTCGGATCGCAGATTCTAAGATTCTCTTATATCCCCTGAATTAACACCAAAATTTCATTAGTAAAACATGGTTTGAAGAAGACATATTTCAACACTGCGTGTGTCAGCCAGCTTATGATCGGATTAATTCTGTTAATAAATAAGACTTAAAAGATTTCTAGGAAAGAATGTCATATAATAATGTTCCCCTTCATGTGAAAAATTTTGAAACAGTTTTTTTTCTTCGTTTATGTTTAAAATGTTGAGAGAGGATAAAAGAATCAAAAGTGTATTTTAAACCTATAGCAGAACAAATGAGAAAACTTCTGGTTTTAGATTGTCTGGAGCTCTGTGAGCGCTGAGTATTTTCAGCATCATCCCGTGCTTCTTGGATGCTGTCGCATCTTGGAGCAAAATGATCATTTCCTCTCTGCAAAGGTTGGACTGAGGGTTTTATCAACACGGTGAAATTCCTTAATGAGCTATAACAAACTATTTACCCTGCTCTAGTTACACTCGAGTCAGTCCCGGTGTGGGGAACTCTGTTCCTTTTATTCTGGAACCTGTTTCCATGGGGGGTGGGTTTGCGTTTCTGTCACTGTTTTTCTGCTCCAGGGCCACACGTCCTTCTGCTTTTATTTGCATAATCCCCCCTCCCTTTCATGTTTGGTTCCCGCTAAAAGTAAAACAAATTCATTTTAAACCTCGGCATGTTTTAAAGCATTCAGGACATTTCTTTAAGGGCACCTGATACATTTGTTTCCAGAAAGTAGTTGTCAAAATATACTGATTGTGTTTACAGATGTCTCTAAAATGCGGTGTATCAGAAAAACTGTGTTCTTAAAAATGTTGTGAACATGCTAATTTTGCATTGAGTTATATTTCAATATCAACCGTATTTATTTGCAAATTCCACTTGCAATTGTAAATAATATTATTGCATTAAAAAAGGAAGCACATCAGGGCTATGGGAGCATTGACCAAGTGACTGTATTCCTGCAGAAGTATTTAATCTGTTGTCCTCAGAATACCTTCTGGGATACCACTATTGTCTCTGCAATAGCCAATGCTGGTTTCAGTAGAAATAATTCTAATTTGTTGGTTTAAAAGTCCCGAGCAAAGCTAACTCTCATGTTTAGGTGCCCTTATTTGTGCTTATTAAGGGAGGAGAGGCATCAGAGAGCATAGAACCTGAATTACCCTGATCTGGAGTACGGAGGAGAAGCAGTTTGGGTTTTATCTTACAAATGAGACACTGGAGGGTGAAGCGTTGGCTTAGTTAAGGTTTGTGGCAAAGACTGGAATTAACTCCAGACTCCTGAGCTCCGGATCCGCGCGGCCGTCGAGGCTGGTTGTTCAGGAGGCTGTGACCGTGTGTAACTGGTACCACCGAGGACATCAATTAGGAAAAAAGAACCTGAAATCTTAGCATAGACAAAACCTCGAAAACCTACAGCTTAGGGTAAGGTGAAGACGTTATTTCAAGGATGTTTTGTTAAGCGAGTTTTGTCTTGCGGTTTTGTCATTGGTGCGGTTGGGGTGGCTGCTACAATCGCAACAACTGTTGAAAAACCGTGTGATGAACTTTTTCCAACAGGACGCACATTATTTATAAGCGTTTTTTAAAAATATTTTCTGGTATTTTTTATGTTTGACCTTGGCTGAAGGTGTGGGGCTTTTTTAGCAAAGAGTGCCTGTGAAAAGGAGGTGTCAGAACACGCGTTACTGTTTGTGATGGTTCGATGGCCACGGACGTGCCAGATTCTGTCAGTCCTTGGGGACCGTCCGAGTTGTTTGTGTGTGTGTCACAAAGTTCTCCAGAGGGATCTCAAATCCGTCTAATTGCATTTGTGGCTAAGCATCACCATGATGAACTATTTGGCGTGGTGAAATAAAGAGTTCTAAGGGACCCTCTTCCTCTGTTTGATCAGTAGAGGAAACCACATCTTCCCAAAGGGCAGGTAAATGAAATATGCAGAACTTCTGTGGTTTTTCTTTCTCTTTTACACAGGGTCCACACTCTGAGGCACCTGATTTTCAGTGTCTTTGTTTATATGAATCCTGGTTTCACCCAAATTCAGTCTGCTAGAGAAATGGGGGTTTAGCCACGAGCTATCGACTGTTGCTCATCCTCTGTCTCTTGATTCCATTTCATGGTTCTCTTTGAAAGGCTGTATCGATACATTCATTATAAATGGTAATCAAAATCAGCTTATGTTTGGGGTAAGGTTAAACAGTTGTTAATCACAACTGAAATACTGATTTTCAGTAGTCCTCTCTCCTTTCCATAATCACATCTCTCTTTCCGTTGCGCAGAAGTGATTTGTTGTTTGAAGCATAGCACCTCCTCTTCAGAATCACAGCCTTTCAGATGTTGGGCCAGTCAGGCAATCCAAGTGGCTGAGCATCTGTAAGTACTTTATAATATCTTTGACATGCTTTAGTGAGACAAAGAATTGAATAGTCTTCTTTTCCTGCAGCAAGCTTTGCACTCTGGCATTTTGCTTGACTTTTCGTGTCTCAACACGTTGCAGAACTTACCATGGCCAACAGCAAAATCAGACTTACAAGTTTTACAGAAGACTAGAACTAGCGCTTGCCGAGTCCTCTGAACTGCAGGCTGGTTTTATCTGGCAGGTTTAAAAGTTTGTACTTTGGCTTTCTTCTACATTATCGTTGTTATCCTCGGTGTTTTGCTTTCCCTCCAGAAGGCACTTTGCTGCATGAAGTCTTTTTTGGTTGTTTTTAGCCCTGAAGGGGTGCTGCTTTACAGCTACCAGTCTCCAAATCATGGAATTAAAGATTCCATAAATGCGTATCAGAATGTAAAGGTTTATAAAGCTAAGCAATCAGGTTTGTTTGTTTTTTAATGAGGTGGACTACACTGATTTTGCACTGGAAAATGGTGAAAAGGAATTCAAAACAAGCCATAAAATTCATTGCTTTGAACAGGAGCAATAGCACTGAGCGGGGTCCTGGGTGATTCAAAAGGTAGAGAGAAAACACTCTCATTAGTAAATGTTAACTAATCCTGACATCAGGCTACGCAGCTAATGAAGAAGCACAGACAGTGTTTATAATTATGATGTAAGAAAACGAAAATTAGCCTTTTCAAGGCCACTGTGATGGTTACAGTTTGCTGTTCGAAGATGTTTTACTCTCTGAAGAGCAGAGGGGCTTTAATGTGGAGGAGAAAGTGATGCTCAGAAAGGCACAGCTGGGGTGATACCCACAAGTCTGGGACTTTACTGGAGAGAAGAAGAAAGCAAAGAAAGAAAAAAATAAAGATAAAAACAAGTGTCTCATGTCCTCCAAACACAGGGCATCTGTACAACAGTCTGTGCGCAGCGCTGTGTAGACTTTCCAAGGGCTGCTCTTTGTTCCAGTTCCAGTGAGTTCCTGGAACGGCGCCGCCTTCCAGCTCCTGGAACAGCCCTGGCTGCGGCCGTGGAGGTGGAAACACAAGATGTGCGAACTGTGTATTCAACCAACAAAAGATCGCTGGGGAAAACGACACCTTCAAAGCGAACCTTCCGTAGTCCACAAACATTTATTACTCCGCAGTAAAGATTTTTAAAGCCTGGCGCAGTAACACAGGTTGCAGGGTTTGGCAAGTAGAGATTCAGGGTGGTGGACCTCGTCTACTTATCAATGTATATTTCCCTTAGGTATCTTTCTTATGGTGTGGCTGGTCGCAGGAGGGAGCTGGCATAGCATGAGATGGCATTGGCTGATTCCAGCATGCCTACAAAATTTCCACTATTTGTGTATATTCTAATATAGGATGCTCTTGTTTTTTAACTACTGATGGTGCTGGGTGCTCCAGGGGTATCAGCAGGAGAGAGTCACTGGGAATTTCAGCTTTCTGCATGTAAACGCTCTTGCCAAAATAAATGTTGACTTTAGAAATCTTCAGATTCCATTTAGAATGTTCTGCTGGCTCTCCAGCTTTACATGTAACCGAAACTCAAGCAGATCAAATGTCAGGGTATTTTTGAAGAAACGACTGGTGAAGGCTTTTGAATGGCAGATCACAGTGAAATAGAAATATCTTTGTTAAACTTACCATTTTCATAATGGTTGGGCTTTTCTGAAGCGTAACAAGAGAAACCTGGTGAATCTGATACCTGTACAGGGCAACTATTTTCCAATATTTAAAGGCAGTAGAATCAAGTGGTCAGTAGCACTCTTAGTTTTCATAAGTCATCGCCTTTATTTTCTATAACTAGAGTGGTTTTTTTCCATACAAAATGAAAATACTTATTGCTTCCTTAGCATTAAAGGATTAGTTACAAAGCGCTACTAAAGGAAAGCAGCCAAAGCTGCCGTATTTCTGCCACTTTCTTGCATCAGTGAAGCTGAGAATAAAGGAGCTTTCCAAGTTACAGTACTGTACTTGAAAAGGGAAGAAAAATAAGAAGTCTGCGGTGGCTTTTATCTGTGCATTGAGTAGATCAGATGGCAAACTCAGCCAGCAGCCTGGCAGGGAGCAGCTCCTGCTCTTCTCGGGAAGCCCTGAGCGCTGGGAAGCAGCACCAAGTACATCAAAAGATACAAATACGCGTCGAGCGCGAAGTTCGGCTCGTTCAAAACATCTGCCTAATTAGCACAAGTTGTATGGTTGCGAGTTCTAGCTCGGACTTTCTCACAGTTCCGTGCTCGGCAGAAGCGGCTTCTTCATCTCGTAGATTTGTGTAAGAGGTTAAACCTCCAAACGCCGTCACCAAACCCGACCCTTCGGATCCGCGGTACAAACTGATCCTGTTTCCTTCTAGCGTCAATCGCCCTATTGTGCCCAGCTAGAAAATAGGAGATGTAGCTGTTAGCCAATTTTTTCTTCTAGAAGAACGAGATCGTTTTAATTGAATGTTATTATCAGCCGGTTCTTGTGGTTTGACGCGCATTCAAAATGAAGCAGTTCATCTGCTTAAAGAATGCGTAGGCGCTAATATAATAACCTCAGTAAGTTTTTGGATGCCTCCATCCGAAGGGAAATTGGTTTGACTTGCCCTTCAGTGGAAATTCTGTGTGCTATTGGCAGCCAAAGCAGCACTAGAGTCCAGAAACAGAAAAATATCTATTCCTGTATATCGTACTTTGATCCTTTTCTCATTTAAGTTTGTATGGTAAACATTTTCAGTCAGGCCCAATACAGCTTGCCTTGCAGCTTGAGGAAACTGTCTCTGTGTGCTCATATAGTACATGTGTATGTAAGAAGGTGAAGAACGACGTTAGTTTTATTGAAAATATACATTGTACTTTGAACCTTTTGCACGTGGATTCTGCACTTACTGTGCATATTCCATCTTGCGTTGGCGTTTGGGATGCTTTCCCCGGGAATGCTTCATGCACCATCTACGCTCCTGATTTTCTCCATTGGTGAACAGGATTTGATATAGTAAATATTTTACTTGTTGACCCTTGAAAACATGCATGAAGAAGACTGTGAACCTCAAGGCTGAAGCTTTTTCTTAAGCTCTTCTGTGCAGACATCAATAGTTTTGTATCTTGGGCCACTTGAGAAAGCCTGAGGGTCTCCAGCGAGGAGACTGTTTCATGGAGCAAAAAGGGTTCACCTGTTTTCTTCTTCAGGGGTCTGCCTGTTAAATTTATTCTCAGGAAACTGAAGTAAGAGTTGCCTGCAGGATAAAATTTAGGACTCTAAATTAGCGTCTTGGCAGCGTCCCCTTTGAAACCGCCAGATAACAGAGGACTGGAGGAGCAGTAAAGCAGAGATTAGTCAAGCACAACAAAAGCCTCGCTCCTCTGACACAACCACTTCTTAACTTCTTCTGTTACTAAAACTGTCTCTGCTTATTTTTAGTTCAAACTTTCACAGCACTGAAGTCAATAACTTCAATTAAGTCAATATGTTAATGGTTGTGAAAGCAAATCCGTCAGCACTGATTCGTATTCATGTACGACTCTAATCCCCGATACAAGACAGTTATCTGCAGTAGTGGTGAATAAACCTGTTGGAACTGCCTTCACCAGCTTGGCCAGCCACCTAGGAGACCCAAAATTTGTATTTCTAATGTGGAATATGTCTCCTACATTTGGCACTCCAAGAGAAACATATCCTCAGTGAAAACCCCAGATTGCCAATTATGAAGAATTCATTAAGAACCGCTCGAGTTCAAAGCAAAAAGACCAGTTCCTCACAGGTCAGGGCAGCTCTTTCCATGGTTCCTGCTTTGCCTCCAGCAGCAGCTCATCTCCAGAACCTGTTTATTTTTCTGCCAGGACTGTTGGCAGGTGAACAGAGTCACATCAGATCACCTCACGAGTATTTTTGTGCTGGAAACTTATGCCCTGAATATGCCATTTTCCTGGCCCAGCGTGGCATGAGATCATGGGTTTCAGACCTGTCTGTGTTGGCTTTAGAAGACAAAACATGCAATGCAGCATTCGCTTCCTTTTTTCAGATCTGCCGTAAAGTCACAGCTCAGTTTTGCGCTGGGGTTTGCTCTCTCAACAGTTTAGGACAACGCAAAGGAATAACGCAGCGTGGGGAGGGAGGAGAGCATCCCTCGATCGTGTCCTGAAAAATAATCAGGTCATTTGTGAAACTAACACCAATGAATCCAAGTCCTTCTAGAACCAGTGCAGGAGAAAACAAAATAGCCCATTTTCCTGGGATATAGTAAGTGAGGACACGTCAGCACCGAAGCTTCAGGTGGGTACACGGTGGTTTAGGAAAGCGCAGCATGCACCCTCTTGCCAAACAGGCAGCGGTGCTAGTCCAGAGCCCATCCCGGCCCTGAGAGTCACTGTCTCAGGGGTGCAACATTTTAATTTCAATAAAAGGTTGTGCTAGCATTAGAACCATAAAAAAATACATTAAAGCTTCAAGTGCTGTAACGTTTTCCTTTGTATTTTCTCCTTGGCTGCTCAGGGACTGCTGTGGGTACCCAGATGTGGTACCTTGGCCCTTTCATTCCTCTTGCCAGGTGACTCGCTTCTCACCCAGCGTCCACCCTTCCACCACCAACGTCTAAACTGGGGAGACGCAGGAAGATGCTTCTTCATGGGGGATGATGCTTCTTCATGGGGGATGATGCTTCTTCATGGGGGATGATGCTTCTTCATGGGGGATGATGCTGCAGGCGAGCGTCGGGTCCTTGCACACACGCCAGCCCTCCCTGCTGCTGCTCTCTTCCAAGTTTGTTGTGTAAGAGAGGGTGAAAGTACAAACACGAGAAAACTAAACATGAAAAGTGAGTTTGTTTGCTTACCGAGAAGCTTCGGAGTGGCAGAATGAAGCTGGATAAATAAAAATTCAGGCTACCAAATGTTAGATAGCAGCAGGAATACCTGCACGGTTGGACCAAGTCAGAGCTCTGCAGGGGGAATGAAGAGGTTCTATCTGGCTTCAGAAAAAAAGCTTTGCTTTTCTCAATATTCCAAATAATCTAAATTTCTTATGTTTTTCTTACCAATATTATTATAATTTGTGTCCTTACAGTTTTGCACTTGTAATTCAGCAGTTACCAAAGACTATATAACAGTTGGAATCGTATCAGTGGATGTTAATTGTCTTCACACCTGGAAACACTTTGACCACGGCTTCGCGCTCTGCGCCAGTGAGTGACTCACACTTGGTGTGTTCTTTTCTTCCTCCTAAGAGAATAACACATCACTTCTGCTTACACTTGTGCAAATCCGAAAAGCAAGGAGGACACACGATAACGTGATCGATGGGCAAAAAACACAATGAGGTCTTTGTCATCTCTCTTAACATTTCTACTTGCCTGAAGTGTTTACATGCTGCTTTTTCTTTTCTACTATTCTCTCCCAGGTCTCCCATCCATCCTGAGCTGTATGAAATGTGCATTTGCAGGTCAGGTTTGGCATAACTGGGGACTCGTTTGCTAGTGCCCGTCTCTAATAGTCCAGACTTTGTGGTGTGAGAGAAGGCTGATGTCCCTGCTCCCTCCTGAACTTGCTGTTTGCAAAACCTGCCTCTGCAGAGGACGAGCTTATTTCTGCCTCCTTCTCAGATCCTGAAACTAAATCAACATTTATGCAACTTTAACAATACCGGAATTCTTAGCTCCTTCGCATCGCACCATATATGGTTTTTTCCTGCGGTTTATGTCTTATTTGTGATAAGGAAAAGTTTCTGCGTGTGTGAAAAGTCGCTGGAAAGCTGGAGACGTTAGTGTGTGGCTGCGCAAACGAGAAACCGCTGGCGCTTCAGAACTTGATCTGTTTTCTGTTATTTTAAATGCTTTTGCATTTAAAAAATGTCATCCACATAAGAATATTTGGAACTACTTACATATAAAAAAAAAATAAGCGAAAATGAAAAGAGCCTGCCTGCCTTTGAGAAGTTCCAAGCAGGTTTGGCAGTGGTTTGCTCAGCATTGATCAAGCGTTCCTCAGCCAGCCGACCTCTTGTAGCGTTTTCTACCTGCTCAGAAGCATTCTCACCAAGCATTTCTGAAACCAGAAGGCACTGGTTGGGGTTTTTTAGCTTGTTCAGAGCGTTTTGGATGATGCCTGAAGTGTGTTGTGGATACTGAGATTCGACACTTGTCATTCAAAGGTCTGAAAGTCCTGTAGAAGATGAGCCGCGCGGTCCTTCAGCCATTGTACAGCTCAAATCTGGGTCAAAACAGACAACACAAAGATATAAGAAATTGAAACTCCATTGAAATCAGATCTGCTTTGTCTCAACTGTGGTAAGAGCTCTTGATGTTCCATAGAAACCACATCTGAGCCACAGCGATCGCTTTGGCAAGTGGTTTTTTCCCCTTCTCATCCTCTTCCTCGTTACCCTGCATATAAATTACACCTAATTAGTTGCCCGTATTGGTGAAATTATCAGCGTCAAAAGATCAATAAGTTAAACTAGATAAAGAAGTATGTGGGAATTAGAGTAAAATGTTTTGAATACAAAGGTAGCAGAAACATTGTAGAGCCTGATGCTCTTTGCTACATGTGTGTATCTATCCAAAATACGCTGGACTGGTGTTCTAGACCCCTAAAATGAAAGGAAAAAGCTTCTGAAGAGCTGAACTAGATCTTACCCATGTCTAATTTTGAAAAAAAATATGATCTTAAAGGATTTTAGAAATGTGTAGAAACATCAGCATTATGACAGCCAGCATCTCTGCCATAATGTCATACGATTAACTAGACAAGAAACATTCTGGGGTGTTCTGATCAGCTATGTTAATGCGTCTTTTAAAGAGTATAAAGCAAATGCTCTATAAAATAGATACTTGAGAAACAGTTTTTGTTTTCCTCAGGGTAGTGAGATTAGAGTTTCGTAATCTGTTTGACCAGCTGCAGAGGACGTTCTTTTGCAGTTTTTAAGTAAATGAGCTTCATCTCAACAAAATCCAGCTTCCAAAATGCTCAGTTTTCACACATACTTTAAAACAGCAGCAATTGCGTTACTGTCTCTTGTTGCAAATGTAATTGGGCTGGAGGTCATGAAAGACTTTGAATAAAAGAATTTCCACGTTTCCAAGTTTCCCTGTCAAGAATCATCACGTTTTTGGCTTTCAGACATAATTTTAGGAGATATTACTTTGCTGCCTCTTACATCTTACGTGCATCGAGAGTGCCGGCGCTGTTGAGTCAAGCTCGCTCTTGTTCAGTTCAAAAAGCAGTGGTTTGCCTTGTGAGTTAATATTGTTGATTAAAGTTACTTTGAAAGGTATAAACGCATTATTAGGTTTTTGTGTGTGTGTGCAAGGGAATGTGCGTTATTTTATGTAATGGGAGAATTCCAGCAATATTGGACGGTCTTGTAGCCCATTGCACAAAATAAATAGTTTTTCTTTCATTCTTACTGGGAATCAGATTAGCCTATCGATTAGGAATATCTGAACCTTTCATTATTTACTTTTTAAAGAGCATAGCAAATAAGTTGCTTTGTAAAGCCTGCTAGAAATGTTTATATTTGTGGCTCTTCATGCTTCTGTGACGGGGAATGCATTTTCGGGAGACATTTGTAGAGCTGCAGGGCTCCACTGGAACCTCTGCTCCGTCTCCAGGTGTAAAGTTTCCCAACACCCACTTAGAGTGGCAGTTTGGTGATAAACTTAGTTGGGGACGAAGCCCTCGGCAGTGGGAAGGTTGCCTTGTTCAGCAATGATGGATAAATACGCTTTATCGCGAGTCAGGCTTTCTCTAAATCATTCTGTCCAAACCCCTCGTGTTTGTTTTTGCAGAGCTGTTGGTAAGAACAGAGCAAGCGGCAAAAGCACATGTTTCACTCGTTAATTCGTATTCACAAGAGCGGGTTTTGACTAGCGCAGCACATCCATTGACGTGATGTTTTAGACATTCTTACGACGTAGCATCAAAAATTCAAGAAGTTGTCTGGAAACGTTGAAGCCGCATCAGGTCTTCACAGGAAACTTCTCCGGGAATGGCAGACTCCTCGCTCTCCCTTTGATTGCAAAGTGTTTAATAAAAAGCAAATTAGGAAATGAAAATAGTCTTGCGGATCAATCAGGCGCAGCAGCTGCACCTGTTCAGCGTTATCTGTCAGACATTGACCTGATTGGGAGTGTTTTAGTTTGTATAATAGTCTCAAAATCAGACTGAAAGGTTGATTTAAAAAATACCTGCTGTATTTTGTGTGTGCTCTGAGGCTGATAACAAACTCTGCAGTTCAAGTTTTAATAACTGGCGGGGGGGGTTAGGAAACTTCAAAAGGTTTGTGATAAATGTTTTTGACAATGCGTCGGCTCAACGTTAGGCAGAATCTTGGTAAATCCTCTCCTAAGTGGTTTAAAATGGAGTTTTGAACTTTTCCTTCATAACTGTGTGCTTAAGACGTCATGGTGTCTTTGGGTTTAAAAGATTCATTTTATCTGGTGTATGTGAACCGTTGGTGTTTCTGTCTACACCTCCCAGAGTGAAAGGGGGGGAAGCATCAGCAGTTTTCTCCTTTCGGCACCTCTGCCCCTGCTCTTGGCCGTGAAACTCGTGGGGGCTGGAAAAAGGCAGAGCTGGTTTTAAAGCAAACTAACGAACCACTCCAGGTAAATTTGATAGTAAATCTTCCGAGCTGACAAGCTTTACAAATGACTCCATCGCGACAACCCTTATATTTCCTGATAACAGGCAAAGCAATGCTTGCACACAGCAACTGCTTGTTGGCTTTTGTGGTTCATTGAGAAATGCAGATGAAAGCAGGTTTATTATTGCTCTTTGAACCTCGCCCCCTTCCCCCCTCCTATCACCTGGGCCACTAAAAACAAAGTGAAAACAATGCCTTCCTTGGCTCCCCCTGAACACAATGCCTATCTTTACAATTTATACTGCTGTTTTCTTTGAATTTTTATCTTTGCAGGACTTGCTGTGCCTTGTGGCATCTTTTGCATTTCAAAAGAGTTGAGTTTATAGAGCCAAGTGGTGAAGCTCTGACTCCGCAAGGTGCTTAGGCTCTCGCCTAATTTTAAGCCTCTGAATCATTCTACTGGTGCTCTCAGGGTGTTTGAGGGATATATGGCTATAGGATTTGCAGAAAAATGGTCCTAAAGCTTTGATCAGCTCAACTAGATATTTACAGAAAATGCTGAAAACACGCCAATATTTTAGAGGAACAAAGCCGGAAAAAATATGCGTATTGACAACCCTAACAGTGCCCAGGGAATCTCCAAAAGACACCGATGCGGATGAAATGTGATGAGAAAATATTAGGGGACGGCTCAGGAGCTAACGCTGATGGTCCACTCAAGAGCAAAAGTATATACTATGCTGCCAATCAGTCTCTTGCCTGTGAATTGTGAATAACGACAATAGCGTAGCGCTAGAGCCCACCACACTGGAAAAGTGTTTGCAAATATGTTTGGTTTATGTTAAGCGACCTACTTTAAAGTTTTTTCACTACTACTAGAGAGACTGGATTTTGTTCCTGGAGTGAAATTATTCCCTTACTTCCTGAACCCCTTTTTCTTCCCACAGTCTCTCAAGGGAAGAAATAGTTGTTCGTCACAACGGCATCTCCTGCTGGCAAATCTCAGAAGAGATACAGACGGGCACCAAAAGGAGCTGCTTGACTTGCATGAGTGGGCAGAGCAACATTTCCGCTCCCATTTTGAAATACCAGACTTCCAAAAGTAAATGGGAGCTCTCATTATTCCAACTGAGAGTTGATGAACTCTTTGCCTTTGGGAATTACCCCTTTTATCTGATTCTTGACCAAAGAAACCTTTATTTTTTCATGGTAGCACAAAACGGGCAACCAGCTCTTTTGGGGACGCATTTTAAAAAGAACATCCATTGGTATTTTCATTCTGTGTTGTAATTCATGTTCACTCTTTGTGAAATAGCGTGTAGTGGTTGAAATTATATATTAGGCGTGAAGATTCCCAGGTTTGCTGTTCTGTCGTTGCATGGTAGGACACCATGCACGCTGGTCTATGCAGGACGTCTCTTCTCCCCCATCTACACATAGTTGTTGGCACCTTCACCCAGGTAATGAAGTTGAACTGATGGTAAAAGTCTAAGAGGTGAGTGGAAGGAAAGTGTTAGAGAGATGTAAAATACTGCTTAAGGTCTTTTAATTTCTGTTCCTGAGCAGCAATGAAGCATAAATTTTCTGTACAGTCATAATAGTAATTGTAATGCTACAATAATATGCATTATTAGACACCGTAACTATTTTCAGTACGAAATAATAGAGAGTTTCTTTTCTGTTGCAGTAATGTTGGCCCCTGCATATAGGTCGCGGAAAACTTTGTTTGCAAAAACAAAGCTATTGTTTTAACCAAAACCACAGAAATTTTGCCTTTCATATTGAATCAGTAGCATAATGAGTAGTGGAGCAATAGTTCAACATCAAAGGAGACTCCTTGGATATATAGTGTGTTGCAACAACAGCGAAAAAAGTTCCCACCAGAAAGGAATTCTGCCATATGTGAACAGCAAACATGTGTATTAGGTTAAAACCATAAGATTTCCTTCGCTTTACACCAAAAACATGAGAGAACTGAAGTGCAGGGGTTTTCGAACAGTCATGGGCTGGAATGCGGCGCGGGGAGCACACGGGGTCCGGGCTTTGGACAAGAGCTTTGTGCAAACCCAAAACCACTGAGGATGCACCAACGATTTGGCTCAAACGTCAGAGTTTCGCTTTTTAAAAGCACACTTGTTGTGCTCTGACTCATGGTGTTACATCAGTGGTCTTCAAAGATGTATTTTCCCAGTTTATTTACGGTAGTTATAAACCTGGGCAAATTTACTTATCTCTTTAAAATATTTTAGCAAAAATAATGATGACTTTACAAATTCAGATATTATCTTTGATGGGATGCTTGGCCTGATTTCTTTGAATAAGGGTTGCATTTGACTCTTTAAACCACGTAAAGGAGGAGCTTTTGCCCAGACAGCCCATGCTTACAGCTTCATGGTGAGATTCACTCAAGATTTTAAAGCATCTCCATACATATTTCTGGAACAAAATTTGCTTTACTTTTTGTCAAGATTCACATGGTTTTTCTTTAGAGTTCCAGAGCTCGGTTTTCTTCTCATGAACGAGCAGAGAAAACACATCAATGGATCTCATTTGAATTTAGAAGGCACTTAAAGAGGGCCCTGTATTCAGAATTATTGTTGGCACATGTTTTGAGGATGTAAAGTGGAAGCCTTTTTCTGTGGGCTTAGTAAGGATATAATTAAAACTACAGTAGGTAATTACGGTAGCTTTTATTACTGCATCTTTCATTAACTAATTAAATTAATTCACTAATGTTTGAAAAATTCTTTGAAGATGAAAAGTGCAAAGTATTACCACCTTTAGTTAGAGTATTACCCCGCACTGGTCATATATATTGGGGTCTTGATACGGGTGTGCAGAGTTGCTGGTACTGCCAACAAGAATTACAAGGGTATATTAAAAAAAGACTGTGCCGTTACCTGCAATAGTCTGATAACTGATGACACTCTTTGTTTCAAAGTGAAAATATGTTGGGGTTTTAATATTTTCCAGAAGATTTTTCCTCTGCTTGTAAGCGTCACTTATCTATTCAGCCCTCTGTACCAGGGAAATAAATCATCGTGATGCCAGACCTGCCCTGATGTGATGGGAGCGGGAATCCAGCCCCGTCTGCTCTCGGGAACACACCAAAAGTGGGAAATTATTTCAGGTTGAAGAAGCAAAACATCCCACTTTTGTAAATACAGCATCTTCATAGTAATAATCAATATCAGGTAGTTAAAAACAATAATTATTTGTTTACATAATTCTCCCAGAACTCTTCTTTTTTTCCCAGGGTTTCCAACTCTTCTTTTAAAAAATATCCTGTAGCTAAAGGATAATCAAATCAGTTTAATATATTAAAGATTAAATCCTTCATATATTCCCATTCCATCCTTGTTCTCGTGGTTCTTAGAACTCTTTCTCTCACCGGCTTTTACTTGATGTAGATTAAGCCCTGTAATTAATGCCAAAAATGTATTCCTGTGTCCGACAGGGATTCTGTAGCGCTGCCTCCAAACGCTCCGAATTCCACAAGCGGAGCTGGGTTTGAAATCAACCTCATTCAGCATTTCACTGGCGATAATCAAACCCCAATAGAATGACATGAAAAAAGTGCCTACCCAGGAATGCGGTTCAGATGTTCCCGTCTCCTTTCGCATCAGCCGGTACCCAAATATTTCATGTCCCAGCGACAGGATGGACCCATCCAGCTCCACTTGAGGTCCCAAAGTGCGACCATATTGTTTAATATTTCGGTGCCGTGATCTCAAAGCCATTACTTTTCCTTTCCATCCTTCCCTCAGTGCGACCAAAACATTTACAATATGATTTTATTTCAGGATCCTTTCAATTTTTATAAATAAATCAAACGAATGTTCCTTTTATACTGCTGTAATTCACCCACATTGTTGCAGCAGAGCTTATTATCTCATTTACATTTTTAAGTGCTTTTCAAAGTGTAGGATATCTGGGCTGGAAAGCAAAACATTTCATTGCTTTGTTCTCAAGCCAACACAAAGCACTTCCAAGGTCAGGTATGGTGTAGACTTTCAACAGCAAACATGTTTACATGGCATTTGAAAGCCGGTTTAACTGAAAAAAAACCCCATGTCTTTATAACAGTGATGTAAGTCAACTTAGCAAAGCTGAGGGACGGCCATTAATTCTGTACCTGGAAAAATTTAACTAAGTTATGCTTTGTTTTCCGTTAAGGGAAAAAAACCCACCTCTGACACTTAAAAATTAGCCTATTTTTTAAAAAATTTAATATATTTTTCTTCATCTCAACAGTTGTTACTCTGTTACTCTTCAGGGAAAATCTAAGACTCCTAAGCTGTAGAATAAAAGCTGCATTTCTGAACAAAACAAAAACTATGGCTTAAGTTTACCAAAGAGCTGTTCTGTGGTGTGCCTGGGCCAAGTCCTCTGCTGGTTTTAAGAGTGTTTTATATGACAAAAGCTTCTCCGTCAGGTACAGAAGAGGTTGGAGGGTTCTGGGTACCTGCAGCATTCAGGCTCTGGCCGCTGCCTATGAAACTTTTTGCCAATAGAGACAATTTTCAGTGTCATCTTCAATGACGTTATGGCGCATTATTCATGACATACATCGCGACCCCTCCTAGCAAATTCCAATCACGGGCAACAAACTTGCTTACCTCTAATTGCTATTTTCAGAGCTAATCATATGCAGGAGTCTACAGCAACCGGGAGATTTTGATGTTACTTTTTAAGATTCTTTGCATGGCTTTGATCAAATACTGATCCTTTGGTTTTACTTTTCTGTCTTTGTGCTGGTGGGAAAGCTGAAATACTCACATGAAGATTCGTTACTCACAAAACCAGGTTCTACAAAGTGACCGGTGTGCAACGCAGCGATAGAGCAAAACTGGTCAGGTTAGAGGGATTTGGGATGGATCAGAGGAATTCGCTTTTTGTTCTGCCATCCCAATGCAAAATCCATTAACAGCCAGTTACGAGGCCATTGGAGGAGTCTGTAAGCTCATACGGAATATTTTGTTCGGGATGATCGATGAGCGAAATATTATGACTTAACAATTTGCTACACTTAAATGCTATAGTAAAAACACCTTGTTTCTAAATTGTACTTGTTTAAGGCGTTGTCTGCTCTCATAATGAAACAAAATACATGCGCTCCATGCTGGCAAACACTGTGTAGAGTAGGTGGACCTAACAAAGACCCGGTGTCATCTGCATTTCCCAAATTAAATTACTTTTAGATGCATCGCAAACCCTCAAATTTAAAGGAACCTTTCATTTTATGCTCTGCAAAAGACGTATGTCTGTTGTAAATAAGAAGAGGAAAAGTGTACTGGTTATGTCTGGACACTTTGAGTTACGGCAGGACTATGTCAAATTAATTAGGTCTTTGATCATCTTTCTGATACGTGGAATGACCCCGCTCCTTCTTAATACATTTCTACATTGCATGGGCTGATCACTTTAAATCAAAGTCTGCTTGTTTATGTTTTACCTTACAAAATGAGATGTACAAGAAGAAAATAAAAAGCCTACGATTCACACATATATTTCATTATATTAATGCAAATTCCTGGTGCTGCAAGACTTGTTGAGTATTGAGGACCGGTTATACATTCAAAGCCTGCATTTCAACATTTCTCAGAAGCGGTGATAGCATGAAAGTCCCTGGGCAGATTTGAAGTTCATGCTTGGGTCTGGTTAAATTTTTTGGCATCAGAACATGTAATAGTCTTACAGCAAGAAGACTTTAAAGTTAATACCTGGCATCACTTCAAAACAATGTGCAAGATCTATCATAAGTAGTCCTCTTATCTTATCTCAATAGCAATTTTATCCTGTAAATGATTTGAAAGTACGGTATTTCAGGGCTGTGGAAAAGAGCAAGGGTTTTTTTTTTGTTAAATTGTACGGCGAGTGCTTTCAATGGTCCTGGTTTATGGACGGGTGTTCGTTGGAGGACACAAACACGAACCATGCTTCCTGCGCCATGCAAAGCTCACTGAGAGCCCAGGGACTCCTTCGGCTCCTTCCCAGGTCTGGGTGCAGCTCCAGCTGTTTCAAAAGCCCCCCTGGAGGCACCTCCGTGTTGTTTCTAATGTTATCTCCAGCGCAGGTCCCTTCCCAGGGCCAGCCCAACTCTGCGCCGCGTGTCCCAGCTGATGGGAGCGCTGCCCGCACTCCTGTCCTGCAAAACATAACTCCAAGTATTCCTTCCCAGCCGATGGGAGCGCTGCCCCACTCTTGTGCCATACAAAAGATAACTCCAAATATTCCTTCCCAGCCGATGGGAGCGCTGCCCCACTCTCCTGACATACAAAAGATAACTCCAAATATTCCTTCCCAGCCGATGGGAGCGCTGCCCCGCTCTCCTGCCATACAAAAGATAGCTCCAAATATTCCTTCCCAGCCAATGGGAGCGCTGCCCCGCTCTCCTGCCCTACAGAAGATAACTCCAAATATTCCCTTCCTGCTGCCACTGCCACCTCTGTGTCCACGTCAATCTTCCCGCCACATTGTGCGCTTTGCTTCAAGTCCGCACTTGCCGCTAACAATGCCTTTATTCAAGCTGACAACATAACTAAGCTGCTGGTAAATGTGTAAGTGAGTGTTAAGTGTGTATTCAAACATTCAACAATGACTAGGAAACTTAAAAAAAATCTTCGGAACTTTGTGTTGTTTGTTTGCTGTGTATCTGTTAGAAATAACATGGACTATTGGCTCCGTGGGGCGCGACTGTGCTTTTGTTAAGCGTATAACACAAAGATCAAGGCTCTGAGGGACTGCTGTAATAAAAATAAATATATAAGAAGAACAATGATGACAAAAGAAATTTGCCAATGCATTTTATGAGCTTAGTTTAAGAGTGATTATTTCTGAACTAAATAAAGACTGGATAGTTGTAGTAAAGTGACGTAATCATAATATTCCTTTTATTTATTGCTATTTATACTTAATTTGTAGATCACATGCTAAGACTTTGCTATGGGGCATGAGGGGAACCCCTCATTTCAGTAATATGGAATACATTTTCACTGCAAACTCCAGATATGGGTTTCCAGAGACAGGATTATTCTTCTGGCTTAAAGGAGAAGTTGTTGGTACATGTACAAGTGTCCTGGAAGCACCGACTGCACAAATAACACCACAGCAAAAACCTGAGACGATGGCAAACGCAATTGTTGCAATTACAACATTTCCATTTCACATTCAACCTTTGAGGGTATTTATTACATTTTATTATGAACACTTGTAGCCTATCATAAAATAGAACTACTAAGATGTAACAACTCCCGTTCAATGAGCGGTCCTACCTGTGCAGAATAGCTTTGCTCGCTAAGGGTGGGCAAACTGATCCCGCGCTGTTTTCTTAACCAGCTCACTGAACGACATTGCCCGTAAGTTTTTCTGCCCCCCCCGCATTTCTCACGCGTGTTTTACACCCGCTGGTTCTGTTTCAGGCCCTACAAGATGAAGTGGAAATGTGTCGCGCTCAGGCACAGGCTGCAGAGAAGAAGCTGCAGTGGCGGGAGCTGGAGACCCACGAGCAGGTACTGGTGCTGCCCCCAAATCCTCTCCCTTGGGCAAGGAGGCTCGGTGTTTAAAAAGAATATCTTGCTTCAAAGCTAAAGCACGTATTTTTCTGCAAAATTTTCAGCTAGCTTTCTTTTCTGGGGTTTTTTTTTTTTGGTAATAAAAGAGAATTAAACCATCTGAACCCTACAGGCAAATACTTATCTCACGCTCTATTGCAAGTTGGCATTTCAACTGTTCTGTCTGTTAAATGATGCATTTATTTTTGAACTGTCTATTCTCTTTTAAGAGAGGTTTCTGAGGCTACTCTAACCTGTTGTTTAATGGCTTGTATGAAGAGAATTGTAATTGGACAATAACTGAGCTAAAAATAATCTTGATTCCCGATCTTATGCGTTCATTGTTGTAGCATGTTGTCTGTAAACAGTTCCATATGATTAATAGTGCTAAAATATTCTAGATGCATTCTGTGAAATCAGAGATTTACTGTCCTTCAAGCAAAATAGTGTATGTAGGTTATAGACTAATATTGAAACAGAAAGTCAATGATCTGCATTCAAACCAGATTAAGTTGAAGTATTCAGGAAAATATCCAGGTGGTAGATATGGGAATCAAATACAAAATTTACAGATTTACAGTTTTTGTGGAATTTGAGAACTTTATTAGGTGCTGAGTAAACAGTATCAATATCATGTATCATACATAATGGGTTTCTAAATCCCTCCAGAACAAAAATGCAGAAATGACAGCTCTGTCATAATTTATAGTTGTTATGTCTTGGCCGGGCTACCTGTAAACGTGTTCATCAAGTGTTAACAGCAGCTAAAGGCTCATTAGCTGATTAGGGAATTGAAATATTTAAGGCAGCATCTTAGAACTTGTTGCTTTATCAAACCTTGTCTGAATCAGAATTGCATAAAACGTGAGAATTTGTGCTGGCGCTATTACAAAGGCCACTTTTCGGAGCTCTTACATTTCTGTAAATAAGGAGCAGATAGGGTTAAACAGCTTCTGTTTTTCATTAAAAGGAAAAATCTTGTGTTTTGATTCTATAACAATAACAAACAAATGAATGAGACATGAAAAAAACATTTTGTTGTGCTTTTAATTAAAAATAAAAAGCTGTTTCTCATTATGGCTTGTTGGGTGGTATCTTGGCGCTCCACGTTTGTCTTTTTTTCAGTGCAATGTCCTTATAACTCTTCAGTCTCCAAGAGTGACTGACAGATCCACGGAGCTTAACCCTTTGTTACAATAACCCTCTGGATATTGTACAGAGTTAACCTCGCTTTGTTATAATTATCCCACCAATAACGGGGGGCGATGTGTTCAAAGGGCTCTGGTGGCAAGTCCTGAGCTGTCTAGAGGTGAGCGTGGTGCTGCCATTGAAGATGAGCTGTTGTTGTTATGGAGCTTTTTCACTCCAATACTTCATGTTCTCCTGCGAAGTCGTGTTTTCTCCTGTTTATTTTTCAATCCTCTTTACAGTGTGAGTAGATGCGATCACGTTATATTTGTGTTGTTTCATCAGTGGTACAGTATGGCAACGTTACGCGTTCCAATGCAGATGAATGTACATCTGTCAAAAGTGGGAACTTCTCCCTCTTTGACTCACCTGAATAATTTGATCATTTCTGTAAAGGTTGTCCTGTCCCTGCTAAGCACAGTTTTCTAGGACAATGGTCCATGTGTTGAGTAATATTATTGTACTTGTTGACTGGAGTCTCAGAACTTCATCTCGAAATGCTGGATGTTTCCTTAAAAAATTAGATGTCTAACTTCTTGAGGCATGTAATTGTCTTCATGGAAAGTGGCAAACTAGCAGTAAATAAAGTGTAAGTCACACTTAATAGATATAGTTTTTTATATATAGGTTTCTTGATATGTAGTTCCAGGACAGTTAAAGCAATCTGGGAAGGTTCCTAGGAAATTTGGGTGCATCCAGACCTCTCCTTGCAACGCAATGAGGTAGTTTTGTATATGTCAGTAATATGTAACTGTGGGAACTGGCTTCTTGTCAACTAATCCCATTTAGTTTTCATTCCTGTGCCGTGTACTCTTGTGGCGTATCGCTTGGTTGTCTCTGATACGTGCCTGGATGTGATGTAAGACAAGATTTCTGATGGAAAGATCTCTCATTCTGCTAAAAGTCCTTGAGCCATGGCTTTGTGAGATTGTCGGTCATAGTTACAAACTCCAAATTGTTCATACGGCAGACTTTACATCCTGTAAATGTGTAATTAAAAAGACGCACATCACTGGGAGCTTAAGCATGTGCCTTAGTGAATCCATTAATGTAGATGTGCCACAAATTTTGCTGAATTGGAGCATGTATAAAAATTAATGCTAGTGATCTTCTTGCTTTATTACTGAGATTTCTTTAGAATCCCTTATTTCAAATTCCTTTTTGTAAGGTTAATCACCCCATCTCAGTGTACTGAAAAGCTCCAAGAATCTCTCTTTTGAGAATTACAGGCAAGAATTGTTTCAGAAAAAAACCCTATTCTTTTCATTCCTCATTCTAATGTTTGTAACTATAGGGGTGGATTGAATATGATGTAAAATTTCTAGTTGGGGAATTGGCAAACAACTGAAGTAGCATCACTGTAGATACACCATAGGAATACTCCTCCGAGCAGTCAAGTGACAAATAGAGTCTTAAAGGAGAGAGATTCTCTGAAGACAGAAAATCAATTATGTTCAATTCATGAATATTACTGAGGAAATGAAGGAGAATACCAATGTAGATTTCTAGCCCTTTAATTTCTTTTTTCTCAAATAGATTATAAAAAAGGGAGAAAGGAGTTATCTGAATAAGGATGCCGTAGACGTATTTGGAATAAAATGGAACAGCTCAGTTTGTTAAGTGGATTTCACTCATGTTGAAATGAAAGCAGGAGTGATAATTGTAAAAGAGCTATGATTCAAAAGCATTCAGCAAGTTTTCATTTTTAATGTTTATTATTCCGACTTGCTCAAGTTTTTTTTATGGCTGCCGGATATTTACCACATTCAGCCGAACTTACTGTTTCCATGCCAACTAAATACATTTGTTCTCAGGCGAGCGCCGTGGTGCATCGTTCTGCAATTTCAGTTGCTGTGTAGCACAGAGAACTTCTGAGATTTACCCCACCTTCTCCTTGATGGGAACAGTGCTGGGGCCCGCAGATTCGTGGAGCTGTGAGTAAAGGAAGAGTAAGGCAGAGATGAGCAATGCCCGTGTCCAAGGTGCGGGTCCCAAGTAGTTCTTAATACACGATAGCTGGAAGACTTGAGTACTATTAATATCCCTTTCGTTTAGGGCTTTAGGTCCATATTTCTTTTCAGGTTCATTTTTGAAGGTATCGCAGAGATATAAATGCAGTTGGATAAATTGGCAGAGAACTTTTGCCCTCACTTCTGTGTCCTGCCGTACATGATCTGATAAAATCACGTGGAAGCAGAGGAGTTTCCTCCATCTGGAGGTGGGTGAACCGCTGCAGGAAATTGGGCACAACCCAAACCTGTCCCTGGGTACAGGACTTTAGCTCAGGCGCCCCAGATAATTGTGAAATCCAGGCAGTGCTTCTGGGGCCCCTGCTGTGAATTCCCAGACGTTCTCAAAGGGTTGTCATTCTCAGAACGTGTTAGAGTCATCTAAAATCAAGCTAAAAAGCTCTGGGTTAGGTATTTAAGAATGAAAAGCTCTGCTTTGTGCAGCTGCAGGTGAGGAGGGTTTGAGCCGGTTTGTTTTGCGTAGCGCTTTGAGAAACAACCGCTCAGCACTGGGGGCACTGATGCAATTCTGCCATTTGCTCCGGTTGCTTCAGCCCAACGTCACTGAAACACTTCCAGAATTTTCCCCCAGGGACCCATTTCTGCTCCCACAGAAATGAGAAGAGCTTAGTCCAGATCTGAAGGATCTTCACCACAGAAGTGACTCCGGGAGAGCAGCCCTGGCACCGTCACCGCCTGCGGACCGGGGATTAACCCCTGGGGCACCTTCTGGTGCCACGGGGAAGAAACGAGAACCTGAAAGAAGTTTCTGCTGTGACTTCCAAGAACAGGGACACCGAATATAGTCACATTAAAATAGTTTCTGCAGCTCTGCGGGGCTGAGGAGGGTCCTGCCCTCCTTGCCCGTTGGCTTCTGTCCATCCATCGCTCTGCCACTACTGGATCAGGACCGTACTGCCTCCTTCAGCTGGTTTCCACCCATAAAGCGTTTCAAATACGTATGTATTTTGTGAAAAATGGAAGAGACAAACAGCACGAGGGGCGTCGCTCCCCACAGGCTGGCACCTGGAGATCTGCACCATCCAAGATTTCTCGTCCAACTGCTTATGGTGAACAAATATCAAGTTTAAAACATTTCTATTGAAAAGAAGATGTTGGAGAGCTACATACAAGCCGTGACAAATCTGATGTCAGCAAGAAAGCTGGTTGGGCTGTTTGGCGTTCACAGACCAGGACGTCATTCCTCGGTGTGGTGTTCTTTTCAGACTTCACCATAGAGGCTGTTGGGGGAGAATCAGACTGATTCTGGTTATTTCTCTATAAGGGGCCTTTCATAGATATAGGTGCCCCTACAGGTGTATGGCAATGTTGATGAAGGCACCATAAAATAATTACTGACATTATTTGGAGCCCAGTTCTACCACTTTTGTGGCAGTTAGTATCAACTATACATGCCATTCCTTTGATACATTCATTAATCGCTTTGATACAGAAGCACCCCCATATTTTTAATTAAGACTGAGATTGTTAGAATAAATCATAACTTTGCATTTGACATATTTAATATTTTGTATAGCATTTTCTTTAATGGCCTACTATAAAGGAATGCAGAATTAAGCAGAATATAGTAAGTTTTATTGTATAGCATGAAGTTTCAGATTAGCAGAAGGAGATAGAAGCTGGGATTCAAGCACAGAAAAACAGATTTGCAGGTGGGATTTGAAAGGAGCTGGAAATCAATGGAGTTGAAAGTTCCCAGGAGCTCCATATGGCAGGAACTGCGGGAGAGAAGGATCTCAGCAACCGTGCAGCTGTCAAAGGGAGAGGAGGTAGATGATGATGATGTACGTGTGGAAGGCAGTGATCAAATGTTGGCTTTGGTAATCAGACACAACTGGAAAATACACAAATCTATACCTACTTCACAGAACAGAATGAATTGCTGGAACGAAGCGGCCAGCTGGAGAAAGACGGTAAAACAGAAACTACAGATCAAACAGTTGAAAGGGAAAAGATAATTTTGACCAGAAAAGAACAGAAGCATATGCTGGCATGCAGGAATTAGGGAGTATTTTTAAATGTCATTTTTCTAGCTCTTCGTCTTAAACAGCAGCGAATGCGAAAGAGATCTTTCTTTTAAGAGAGCAGCACATCATTTTAGAGTATCTGTGGTTTGCTTGCAAATTATCGGTTAAGGGAATTTTGTTCTTTCAGAAGCGTATAAAGTAGGACTACAAGGGGCAATGATGCTGGTATTTCATGTGTGCAATTAAAAGAAAAGAAAAAGAAATGTCAGTGCATGGAGGAGCCAGTCGGATGACAGACAAGAAGAGCGGAGACACCCCATCTCCAGTGCAGGCCCTCAGTGATGTGTGCTCAATTAGTGGAGTGTCCCATTGATTTTTTTCTGGCTGATGAGGTGGCTGGATGGAGCTAAAAAGCCCTGAAAAGGCCAGCTTTCTGCTGGTCTTTAACTTCATTTAGATTCCGAAGTATTGTTTTGTTTGCAATTTAATCGGCACAAACCCAGACGTCCACCCGGGAGCGCAGCAGCCGTGTCCAACCCGGCAGCCTGTTCTCCAGGCGAGATGCCGATTCGATATTTGTTCTTAGAAGAGCAGAAATAGTGATAATAAAAGTAGCTTCTGATTATTACCTAAGAAGATTTGCGTGTTCACGCAGCCCTTGTGAGAACATTGAGCCTCATCCTGCGCCTGCTGAGCGTCAGTTCTGGCTGTCGTTAGCGAGCGCTCAGCACCCGCGCGTGTCAGACACCAAAACCTTGACTTGCTGAACCAGCCCAGGATTATAGAGAAGGTAACACATACCGGCATGTAAAGCCAAAACACATAACTGCATTCCAGCGGTGGTGTCGAAGATGCTTGTAGCTTTATTTCAGAATTAATTATCTCGATAGCGTATTAGGAATCGACAGAGTCAGAACAAACACCATGTGTTGTCAGCTTGTTGGGGCTGGGCTGGGTTAGGTTTGTTCCTCCAGGCCGGGGGTGGGAGCCGCAGGACCGCTGCTGGCACGCTGAGGACCTCTCCGATGGATGGAAGGACATCACCAGCAAGAGCCGAAGGAAATACAAAGATGGCATCTGCCATGAGTCATTTGGAAGGAGGGGAAGAGAAGTCGGGGATCCTCCAAATCGCAGCTGGAACAATAGCAGAGCCCTGGAGAGGGGGAGGCTGAGAGAACAGCGCGGGTTTTCTAGCCACAACATTCCTGGTTGTTCCGTGGTGTTGACAGTGAAAGCTTTTATTCCCCTCCAACTCGTGTAATCCCAAGAATGCTGTTCTCGCCATATGCAGCCCACTGGTGGTGTTTTCTAAAAAAGGTTTTGCCTGCCTTCTGTTTCTTTGCAGCTCTGAATTATATAGACTTGTATTGCTTAGCTGCAAACAGGATTTTCCAGGTGGGACATCTTGGTTAAGAAAGATATTGAAATACAAACCACTGAAGTAATAGAGCCTCTTGGACGCAGGTTAGAATAAAACCACGACTTAGAGCAGCAAGCCCAGCATGCAGCGAGCAGCTCGGCCTAACTGCAGGTCCCCGCGGGTCAGTAAAACAACACAGCAAAAATGTTTTGGACGCTCGGATGGTTTACTGGCTAAAGACAGAAAAACAAAGAGGACAGCTATGGCACCAATTTGTGTTTTACTGGGGCTGTCAGAACAGAGGAGGTTCTGCAGCGGCGTTTTCTCAGCGGAGAGCAGCATGGTGTACACTTGACAAAATAACTCGCTCAGCTGATGTTGCTCGGTTACTGTTTTCAGCTGAGCCAAATTCATGCAATTTATAGCGTTCATTACTTTTCTTAAGAACTCGAGAACATTTGTATCAAATTGCGTTTTATTTCTCTAAATCTGGAAGAATCGTATTTCAATGTGCATTGCACAGTAAGAACAGAAATTCCCACTGCCTGAAATAAGAGAGGATGTGGACTAAAAAGCAGCGGATATTTGTATTTAATTATACTGTGAAAAGACAAATGTTCAGGCTTTGTTCTTAATATAAAAAAAATGATACATCATTTGACTCCTCATTAGGAAAAATCATTGGGGAAGATTTCAAGCTCAAATTACATTTTGTCTTATGAAATCGGTGAGGGACCTGAAGTTTAAGGAGGCTTCAGGTTTTGGTGGTTTCAGGTTTTTGTGGTTCCTCGGTTGCAGACGTTGTCCCGCTGATGGGTGAGGGGCCATACAGACCCATGGTGGTTTTGTGGGACTCGAGCGGTGCTCCCTGAGAGTTCCAGAGCGCTGAGGAGCGGAGGAGTCACTGCAATTATGGAGAACACAAATGAGCTGCGATTAATCATGACTTGGATATTCTTTGGGTTGTTGTTTGGGTTTTTTTGTTGATTTGGTCTTTTTTTTTTAATTGGGATGGCGTTGTAGTAATTTGTCCTTTGCTTGCCCTTTTCAAAGTGCTTTCAGAAAATTGCTTCAGTAATCTTCACACCTCCTGAATGAAGTTGACCCATGCAATATTATTATTATTATCTTTATTTGGGAGGATGAGACTTTAGTCTGAGATTAAATGATTTGCCTAAGGCTGTAGGAGTTATTTGTACCCTTTTGGTACCGTAACCTGTCTTTGGATTTGCTACAGCAGATATTTCGCATCTTCTTTCAGAGATGAGCACTGCAGGCCAATGCAGAACCCAGCCCCGCAAACATCCTTCAGCAGCTTCTACAAATCATGAGTAGCTGCAAAACTGAATTGTGCCACCTGAACACTCCTTGAAATAGGAAAATTTAAGCCTGTCTTATGTTACTGAAAAGCGTTTGGCCAGGCCTGACTGCTTATTTCTCTTCTGGGCATCAAAACCAACTTTTCTCTCTTTTGAGAATGGTCAATGCCCAACTATGGCAAGATCTCATGGTAGTCTGTGCAATTATAGCTTCCATGCTTTTTGCATGACTTCGACTGTATGAATATTTCTCTCTTTTTTCTAATTTATTGTGTGACTAAGCACACGTGAGCTATGTGTGGCAACTTCAGCTTTCATTTGCTTCTCCTGACACCAAAGATGATTGATGGTAAAACTTTAAACCTCATATGTTACCCACCAACCTGAATAAACAAAGAGCAGTGTGGCAGCTTAATATTAAAAGCTATAAAACCTTCCTGGGGGTTCGTGGATTAAATCAACTCACCAAAATGAATTTTCAGAAAAAAACCCTCACTTTCTCAGGATTGAAGAAAAATGAACACAACAGTAAATGAAATAGAGCTATCCTCATCCAGCAGACCAAAGCCCTCCTGAGGGCTGAAGAATTGCAATTTAAAACATCTCTCAAGAGGGCAAGAGGAGACACAGTATTTGTGGATCCTAGGGAGGCAGCTTGAGGCTATAAAAGAACAAAAAAGCCTTTAAGGCACCAAAAAGAGAAGAAAAATCCCTGCAGACACAGCTTTCATTGGTCAAAAATAAGTGTTAAAAATGAAAGCCTTCCCCCTTTAAAATGTGTATACATTAGCCTGCTATATGTTATTTTTCAGTTGTAAGGAGTGATTCAGATTTTTGCCATGCACTATTTTAATCTCTTGGGTCAATAAACCTTGATAGTAACCTCAGCCAAAAATATCAGCACGTTGTTTATCATAATGTGACAGGAAACAGCTGGGATCCTATTTTCATCCTATTGTGATGCAGTTATTAGTGAGCGCAGTTGAAAGTAACTTACTTTGCCTTAGCAAACAAACCAATTGCAGTTGTATCCCGAAGAACAGTTTTCACTGAACAAAAAGAGTGCGCGTCTTCTCTCCGAAACAGTCAGAAATCAGCCCTGAGCAATATTGCAGCTACCAGGGCTTGCTTCTCATTTTCTTTCCCCGTTCTCAGCTGACACAGTAATATATATCTGTGCTTTAAATCACAGTATATATTTCTTCCTGATTTTCAAAGAAACACCTTAGTCAAAAGTGAACAATCCCTTTGCTCCTCTGCTGAATTAACAGCAAATGTTAACAGCATTGCAAAAGTGAGTATTTAGAGGACAGTTCCAGATTAAACCATTAAAACCAGTGACCTCGTTGAAAGAAGACAGTTGCATAATTAGAACATTGTTATTATTATTATAACTTTTGTTGCACCTTCCTACAATAAAACTGTAAATTGTTTGCAAGTGCAGAGCTTGGGTGCGAATCAGGACAGAGTTTCTGTGCTGGTTGGGTCACCCCAACGTGTTGGCAAAGTGATCGTCCAGATCCTCTTACTCATGAAATAGATCTTTATTGTTCAAAATGTAGGCAATAAGAGCGTTTTGCTGTTCCAGCTGCCTGTTTCTGCTCCTGTCTCACCAAGAACAAACGCAACATGTTGAATTGACTGAAATATATGTTCGTGCTCTATCAAGGTCTCCACCCAAGTCAGCTGTTGGCTCAGAAAATATTTATCCTGGCAAAGCACCTATGCATAACTTTGTAAGCCTTTAGAGAAGTAGTAGCATAAATTTATTGGAGTAACTTTCAAAAACATAAATTTTGATCACTGGCTTATATACAAGCAGAGTTCAAACAAGGTTTCCTGTCTCACCCTTTTTTTTTTCCTTTAGATTTGCATAGTGGCATCGCTTGCTGTTCACAAGGAAAGCCTCTAATTGCCTATTTGCATAGAGATCTGGAGATTTATTCTGCATGTTGGAATGACTCATAGGCAGAATTTTCCTAAAGTTTCCTCAGATTGTTTTATTCCTTTTGTATTGATAGTTGTATTATGTATAATGCGTGTTTTGGCGTGACGTGCTTTTTCCGAGAGGTGGTACCTGGCACATCTGGCAGTGAACTCTGTGGCTCCCAATGGTGTGTGCTCCTCACAACCTGCGAGCTGGAGGTTACGACTCGTGGCTTCTGCAGATGCGAGACTGAGGTTTTGATTTGTGGCCGCAACGGTAGATTTAAGCAATTTGGTAACTAACAGAAAATGAGCACAAAATGGTGTCGGTGTGTAGATCATTGGGAAAAAAAGATGCAGTTTGAAAGTTTAAAGATATTTTATAAGTTAATCTGATATTGAATCCCTTTTAGCCTTTATTTACATATTCAGCTGCTAATCCAGAAAAACACCTAAGTGCTTGATTAATTTGAGTTAAGCGGTTAGTGCTATTGGAAGTCAAGTACAGATGTGAGGCCCCAATCCAGCCCTGCGCAACTCGGTGGACGGAGCTGAACCGGCCTCCCCGCGTCTTCCTGGGTCAAGATTCTGCAAATTCAGCCAAAAAAAAAGACACGGAGCACAATTCCAACTGATGCATCTTCATTTAACATCGCTTTGTAACCGTACTGTTTACTCAGCACCAGTTGAATAAGTCATTTAGAAGGACTCATTTTGGTGTGAACATCTGATCTCACGACGTCTAAGATACTTGAAGCTATTTGTTCAAAGTCCCATAGCGTCAATGAAGTTGAGGAAGACACAAAGTGCAATGAAAAATAGTTGCACAATAAGTAAGAAAAGGCCTTAAAAGCACTTAGAAGTTGAGGAATTTTGTAAAAAACTTTGGGAAACAGTAATTCACCTTGTCTAGGGAGTGTGGGGAAAACGTCGCTCTGCTGACCTGGTTCAGATCCCACCAAAGACACAAAGAAAACTACAGACTATCAATTTGCAAAATGTGTGTCTGTATAAATACTCTATTAAAAAAGATTTAGGGATGATTATTGCTTCTTCAGACCATGTCCCAACAAATGCCTTATTGTTTCATTTTCGCTATTTTTCTCCTCCTTTCTATATATTCTTTATTCTCCTGTTTTCTTTTTCCTTTCTTTCTCTTTTTAGGCTCTTTTACTCTTTACAGGTCCTTGCTGATCTTTCTTCTCTCTGCTTCCCTTTCCCTTGAAATCACAATTCTGCATTTATTTAAACTCCAGTTTGGGTAAAAGAAGCAAAAATGTTACTCTCTCGCTTCCAGGAGTAGCCACCTATATATACATTTCTTTTTGTTCTGTTACAGATGACCCATATACGACAAGAATACGAAACCACACTCAAAGGTCTGATGCCAGCATCTTTGAGACAGGAACTTGAAAACACCATTGTATCTTTAAAATCTCAGGTAAATTTGTGTTATTCATCTTCGACTTTTAAACCATCTCTTCTAGACAAGAAGTTATCACCATCTAAATTCTGGGCAAACATACTGAATAAATCTCAAAACCAAATTATGGCAAGACTCACATGCTTCTGACTCAGTCATCCCTCAGTGTCCTCACCCTGAGAGCTGCTGTATTGTATCTTTTCATCCCAGATTTTGCTTCAACACTACAGTTGTAATAATTCTGCTTACATGTCAAAGGATTCCTAATGGAAGTGATGGCTCTTTCTCATATAAATACTTGTGGGTAATAAAGAGTTAAGGGGAAATCTATTTCCAGCTGATGGTAAAAAGCTATTTTTAAAGTGCGGTGACTATTAGCGCTGTGTTGCTCTGCAGCTAATATAAGGGTACTACACCTTTTAATGAGTTAAAAACACAAAATAGAATTTGATATCCACCTGCGGGGCTTCTCTAAGCAGCAGCATTGCAAAAGAGTAAAGTAACTACATGCACTAAAACCTGGGTGCTGTCCCAGAAATACGAGGCTGCCGGCTGCATTTCCAGCGGGACGCGGGCATCTCAGGGCCCTTGCTGAGGCACAGGTGTCCTGGGCTTTGAAAGTCCTTGAGGTTCCTCTTTGAAAACATCGCACAAGAAGGGCAGCGGAACCACGGAGTCTGGCGGGATTGTTTATTGCTGGAGGAGGATGAAGAGGATAAGCTGGGTAAACGCACCGAGCAGTGATAAAAATAAACAAAACGACAAGAAAGAAATGCTTGAGGCTTGGGCAAAGTTCTCTGGAAACGTTGCTAAATGTAAAGTACGCTGCCCAATTGTCTGCTCTTGATGAGTCGTCCAACAGCAGACACGGTGTATTAATAAACATTAATTTTCATACACTCGCAGGAACAGGTGAGTACCTTCATCGCAAGAGCAAAAGTGTAGGATCAGAGCACAAGTATCATATGGGAACTGGTGGTGGAACTGGAGCTTCCAAACCTGTGCATAACCCATATGGTACCACAGGCTGAGCCTGAACTCTGGTTTGACTCTGTTCCTAAAGGGGTGGATAGTGCGCGGCTGGAGCAGGGCCAGGGAAGCCCTGCTAACCATCTTCTAGCGACTGTTAATTCTGGTATGCAGCTAAAACGTTACTGCATTTTATTTAGGCAGGATAAATGAGAAAGACACCCTCTATGAAATGAGTGCAAATGTATTAATTAGAATTTTGTACATCATTTTCACGTGGGATGTATTTTACAGGTAAATATTCTGCAGAAAAGAGTCTCTGTCCTGCAGGAAGAGCTGAACACCTACCACGCCAGGAGGTATGAGATTATCTTTGATCAATTTGTACAATTTCACACCTGTGGATCCCAGTTATTGAAGTTTTACGGCTTAATTAAAACACTCAAACATGGTTGCAGTTTTAAAGGATCCTTATTTTCAGTAAACAAGCATCTAAGAATTTTCCCAGAGCTTAGTCAGTACTATTAGAGCAAGATTAGAGAACTCGCAGGTGCATTACAAGTCTGGGCTTTGCCTCGACGTTCATGATGAGGCAGTGGCTCGGTGCACAGCTGCAGCGCTGCAGTGATGCCACCTCCTTTTAAGATAGAAAACAATGATGCAACGAGTAATCTTACAGATCACATCTTCAAAGTACCGGATCTTCATGAGCCTGAGCTTTTTTTTCAGCCATTTACACCCTCCAATATAAATTATGGCAAGTGCTGCAGCAATAAAAAGCCTTGCTGTGCCCTTAGAGTGAGTGATTCACATGCAGAGGTGAGTAAAAGGAAACTTCCTAGGAAAGCCACTCCATCTTTTGTATATGTATAGACTTTGATGATACTTGCACATCTCACACGAGCATTTCTGCAAATAAGAGTGTGGGCTTGTAAAAATAGCGTCAAAATTTGTAAGATATATAAACATCTGTAAAAATATTAACAGTGTGAAAGTTGTCTGAATGTATTAATCCTAAACTATTTGTTAATGAGAATTAGATAAAGCTAATTGGAAACTGAAAATGTTGTAGATTCTTGTCCAGCGTAGGTAACTTTGTTAGATAAATACAAAGCTCTAGATTCTCTCCAATAGCAGCAGTAGCATTACCAAGCCATGCATTCTGTCTCAAACTTATTCTGAAGGGAAACAGCTGCTTAAAAGGTGAATAATCGGGTACCATTAGGTCAGGCCAGGCCACAAATGGGCTGGCAGGGGGGACGGGCTGGGACAAGAGCCAGCTCTGGCATCAGCCCGTTGTGGTTTGAGAGTAAAATAACAAGATATAACTAATGAGAATCTCTTCATTTTCAGGTAGCTGCTGGAGCTGTTGGATTTCTTCGATTGCCGACTGGACTGCTTTGAATAGGTTTGAAGATTTGGCTCTTGTAAATTCAAATGCAAAGATCAGTGGCTGTTTTGGTAGCACATACAATGTAATGAAGTTCACGACAACACATCCATTGCTCGTGCCAGCATGTTTTTAGTGGTATCTTCCTTCCATTATTTTTTTTATTATCTTATTTCAGTCTTATGCTTTCGATATCCTGTGTGTTTGACTCCATGCTGAGCTTGTTTACTCAGCAAGTCGAGTTTCCACTAATATTTTTGTTATTACTTCCCAGTACCATTCTTTTCACTTTTATACATGAAGAAAATCCCATTTTCTATTATTATTGTCTAAGATATTTTAACATATTTTGACATTGTTCTGTGTCCATGTGTTTACATAATATTAAAATATTATTATTTTGTACTATTTTGTTTTGCCATTATTGTCCTGCTTGGGCATCTCACTCACCTAAGTAGCCACAGTGCATATGAGGGTTTTGTATGGCTTTGTTAACTGGGAAAATATTTTCACGCTGTGTTTCAAGGAAAAGTCTCAGGGTGAGAATGAAAGCACCATGATGAGAAATGCAGCCACTGTTGCCAGTTCTATCTATTGTTGGGGTTGCCTACACCGGTCATGGGAAGGTCCTTTGTCATTTACTGATAACACAGTTATGGGGCGTTATTGAAAAAGAGTCGTAACCCATACGGCCTTGATTCTGCATGAGGGTCTCGTGGATGATCCTGGTAAATCGCAGCAGGTTCCTGAGGGTCTGCAGGGCTGAGGTTTGTGCAGCAGTGGAAGCTGAAGGACCTGGATGGGGGTTCTGGTTGCTGCTCTGCCTCCTGGGCATGGGAAGCCTTCCTTATCTCTTGGCCATCTCCAAGGTAGAGTGTACATTAGTTCATGTGTAATCTGTAAATTTAGATATGCCGGATACAAGAATAGCTTTTTTTTTCTTCCCAAGGCACCATCCTGCCGGCAGCATTCGTATCAAGGCTCTGTTAATGGTCTGAGTGCTTGAGAGGGGGCCAGAAATTCCTGCCCTGTGAGTCCGGCGGTGGCACTGGCAGCAGCGGCAGGACGCTCCGTATCGCTGCTGGCGGGGACAGTCACCTCTCCTCCTCGCCCTGGTGGCACCGGCGTTCACGTGCCACGGTCCAGGCAGGGTGCAGAGGGTCCTGATGGCTTCTGGAGTGCCCACCGAGCCCCATCAAGTCCCATCTCGCCAGCTGGGCTCTTATCTCCGCCTGGCACTGAGATCAATGAGGAGAGGCTTTGGCAGGCTGGGCTTTATCCACCCCCACCTCCTGGCAGCGCTGGCAGGGAGCTCCATGCCAAATACAGCTCCAGCTTTGCTGATTGTCAGTCTGGTCTGGGCATGGGCAGGTTTTCCACCTTCCTTGAATCAACAAGTGATTCTTCTAATTACAGATATGGGGTTGTCGTGGCTCTGATAAGCTGGGAGGTGCTGTGGCAGGTGCTGCAAAACCTGGCCTGGGGCAACGGCGAGTTTTAGTAGGAGGAGTTTGTTAGGATGCATTTAGTTAATTGCGGGCAGTAAAATGAAATGTGTTTACTGGGAGGGGCGCGGGGCAGCGATGGTTGGGATCTTCAGAAGCGCTGAGCGCTCCCGGCGCTGCGTGCGCTGTGTCCACATGTTGGGGCAGTCAAACCTCTTCTCATGCAAGGAGGAAACGAGGCATTTTGGATTCTGCTTGCATTTTTCCATGGTACCTGGCTGCTGCAGTGCTTTTGAAATGGATGCGGAGGCTACATCCATCAACAACCACACGGGCCCTCTTCTAGCGGGTTCAGTTCAGGCCTGAATCTCCTTCTTTTTGGTGGAATTGGCTTGTTCATGTCACTGATGATCAAAAAGCAGCTTGAGAAAAGTAAAACTTGGTCAATCTGAGTTTTAAAACTCTGGGAAACTCTCTTCAGCATCAAATACAGTGTGTGGACCATTTTGAAGGTACTTATAAACCATATAAGAAATTAAATTCAAGATTAGTTGTAGTTCTCCTGTAGTTGTTAACATGTGTTTGATCATTTTTCTAACAAGGAGGGGTTAGTGTCCAAACTGCAGAGTTTCCATACATATGTTTACATCGTTTCATATGTTTTCATACATATTACTTCTCTCTACCTGTCTTTTCACCTGCTGGGGAAGGAATTGCCAACTGCCAGTCATTGGCTTCATTGCCCGTAAAACAAGCTCTGACGGAACCACCCTCAGCACGATTAGAGCCATGTTTGTACTGTTGATTGGTTTATTTTATGTTACCCATTTTGCCGTGTGAGAAAAAGATTGTTTCATTCTATATAAAGCCCCACAAGAAGGAGGCATCATAACATTTTCACCAGTACCGAGGGAGGTGACTCTGAGCAAGGTGCCGCTTCCTTTCAGTGCCGCCCATAGATCTTGTGTTACCCGTAACGAAAATGCTCATTTCTGGTGCAGTTGGAAGAAAAGGGATAAAACCTCCAGCCCTCCCTTCCCCTGCGCCAGCGCTGTAATTGTCCCGGCGACAGCGGATACCCCGTCGCTTGCCCAAATCTGCACCGACTGTGGTTTCAAACCGAGAAACGATTTTTGCGGCGCAGAATAAGATTTTATTGTGACTAGAAGAGAAAAAACCGCGATCGGTAGAATATCTTACAGCGTTTTATCGAGGTTTTGAAGCACGCGCGCAGCTTTGATTCGAAGGACGAGCAGTCTTGAGAGATGTGTATACAGATCTGATTTATTGTTTTACATTATCTGCAAGTCCTTCCCAAATCACAAAAGGTACCGGAGGCACCACACTACTAAATTATACTTGGTCTTGTTCTGTGGGTACAAAGGAAAAGACGTCAGATATTGTATGAAAAAGTTTCAGAACACAAGGTCATTTTAAATCAGACTTTTTTTCCAGGGAACTCTCTCTTCTAAGCTTTGATATTTTGTTCAGAAAGGTCATTTCTTTTAAGCCTTTGTCATTAAAGAAGGCTTGTTCTTTAAAGCGCGCTATCAAAGAGTGCAGAAATTGCAAGTTACTGAAACTAAAACGCACGATCAATTTTAAGTCTGCCAACTAAAGCCCACTTAAAATCAGATGTGCTCTGGTACTGGTGCTGCTTTGATAAAGCCGGTGGAAGATTCGCAGTTGGTCAATTCAAACCAAAAAAACCCTAAGATAATGGAATAAAACTTTTCCTTCCTAAATTAGATAATTTTTTTTTCTGAAACAGCATTGAAAGAACTGAGTAAGGATCTGATCCTGCAAACATGTGAGAGATAAGAGCGTGTCTGCACATGCGCTCATTTGGGAGCAGTTTGTTGTTCTTTTATGCTGTGATTATGCAGCTCTCTTTCATGTTATCTGACACTGGCAATAAAGTCAGTAAGTCAAGCCCTGGATGAAATATCATTTATTTAGCATTTGCTAAATAGCATTTTAGCATCAGCTGGATGCTAAGTTGTAACACAATACTTCCAACTTCATAACATCTCTTCACCAGAATTATGCTTCAGGAATGTTGTTCTTCCCCCATTTGAAGCCAAGTTTAATAGCAGTCACATTTAGCCATCATCTGACTAGAAGGCTGTCTGATCCCATCAAAACTAATGCTGAAGTTCACTTTGTCCGGTTTTGCCCAAAGAAAGGCTTCAAGGAATTTATTATCATTCTGGACCTAGAATCCATAAGGAATCTGTTGGTCAAGGTGATCCTGAGCTGCAGTTGAGGACTCTCTAACACCACCCTGGTCTCTTCACTAACGCAATAGTGCTGAGCACTCGTGGAGGCTGCAGGACACGTTCAAGTGTAAGCATTTTTAGAAGGTGATCCCTCAGAAATGGCTCTTTCTTTTTAAATTCAGAGCCTACCTAAATCTCAGTATATTTTTATACAGCCAGGCTCTCGTTCTGCATCTAAGGGTGGTGGAAAAACAGACTTCAGAAGGCTAATGACTCCATATGGATTTCATGAGCAGTCAGAGCCTGGATGTTTGTAAGGCTGCGTTTAATTGTGCTTGGGAATGATGTTACGTCTTCTGAGACTTATCGACACTTGCTTGTCATCTTCGTGTTTGTTCATCGCTGTTAGATGAGGTCATTGGCTGACTAATTTCAGTATAGATTTGAATCTAGAATCAAAACTCCATTTTCTCCCCTGATTTCCATAACAGAGACCCAATTTTGTCACAGTTACTTGCTGTCCTCATGTTTAAACCTTCCCTGCCTTCACAGCCATGAAGCTGGGCCTAATCCAAACCCTTTAAACTCAGAGAAACTTCCAGGAGACTGCAGCTGGCTCTGGACCAAGCCCTGGAGGTTCATACTGGAGGACCCCCTATGTCATGGACACCTTCGCTGCTCTGATCCGCAAACCTGGGAGCTGCAGATCCAGGTTTGGAGACCCGGAGTTGCTCTCTGGGCTCCTTCTCTCTTGGCACACAAGTGGGTTTGTGAGCTGTGGACACATCCTGCTGGAGGCGGACACAGAAACGCACGTACCCGTTTTGCTGCCCTGGGCACGGCTGGAAGGGCGCTCATTTGTCGCTGCATCCGAACAAGTGCAAAGTGTAAGACCTGCCATGAAACAGTGAACAACGGGCCCTCTGGGTTGTCACCTGCACTTCTGGCTGGTTGGTCCAGCTCCTGGGGCTTGTGTCACACACCCGAGCCAAGCTCCCTTTTCTGTTCCTGGAGCATTTAGCATAGAGAAAGGGGATTTGAGCACAAAGATGGGCCACATGGCGCTTCATGTGTTGCATTCCCCCAGCTCACTCCTAAGCACAAGCAGCAAAACCGCCAACTTCAGTCCCCTGAAAGCTTCTCTTAGAGCTCGTGGGGTTTGGACCAGGGCCCAGGTTCCTCACTGTAAAGGCAGAAGAAGTGAAACTGGAGGACAGTAAGTGCATGGATCCTCATTTCTGCAGCAGCACATGCCCAGAGCATCTCCTGCCAGCCCTGTCCCCAGCTGGTGGCCCTAGTGATGTTTTGGTGCCTTTTTTCAGACCTTTACCATGATTCCTCCTGCCAGCTCTGTGGGTGCCATAAACCCCTGGGCTGCTGTGCTGCAGTTTGAAATATAAATATTGGGTGTAGTAAAGTAACCAGGCACCTGCAGACTGGCTTCGTTTACAGCAACGAGGGCCAGCTGCCACCCCGCACTCTGCCCCAGCAACAACAGGGCTGCTTGCTGATCATGGGCAAAAAGCAGCAGGACAAACCAGCCAGTTCCCAGCGGGGCACTTCCCACCTGATCCTAATTCAACACAGCACAGGTGCAAACACTTCACCTGAAGCCTGCACTTACGTCCAGGCCCATCCCCTAGATGTGCTGACAAAAAGGGGCTTTCTGGGGGCTTCAGGCCTCAACAGCAATATTGTGCAGATCTCTGCCTTCTTGCCCTAAAAATTCTTCAGCATCTCACGAGCTGTGTGCACAGCCCTCAACATCAGGAGCTCTGGTTTGCTGCTGGGTGACCGTAGAAAGGTTCATATGAGCATCTTGTCTGCAAAGGATGCCCCAAGGTCTTGTCCCACAGTAAGTTGGTGAGGTGCCATGCTTGTGGTGGTGCAAAGTGGGTTTGTGCATTAGTCATTTGTGGTATATTGGTGGAATTAAGTTATTTAACCTTTCTGCTGGATCCAGTAAGGGTTGTGTGACTTATTTTCTTCCATATATTTCTGCTGGGGGTTAATCCTTTCTCTCCAGGCAACGCTGAACCATATTTTAGGACAGGTACAAGAGCTTTGTTCTCGGGGGTGAGCCCACGCCATTGTGGCAGCAGCACTAGGTTGGTTTGCGATGCTGAGCCTCAGGCAGGATCTGGCCCGCTTGTGACTTGGCAAGATGCCACCTCGACAGATGGGCCTGAGCATCCCGAGATGCGTGCGAGCGCCAGGGGCTGGACCGCCCCAGCGTGTCCCCACCGGGAGCGCGGGTGACCCCCAGTTCATCGCTCAGCCTCGCTTTTGTCTTTGCAGAGGAACAGGAGTGCTGTGCGTGGGTCGAGCCTCTGCTAAATGCATGTGGGTTGTTTAGAACTATGGAAACTGTGGCTGCTGTTACATTAAACTATAGTTTGGGAAGTGCTTGGTGGAGAAGGGGCTGGTGGTCCAACTGCTGTTGTTACAGGAGATGCTGCGTTTTGGCCAGATGGTCACTGCAAGGTACATGGTCACTGCAAGAAGAGGGTGAGAAATGCTAAGCTTAAACTGAAATAGTATTTTGAAATGAACGTGACTGTGTTTCATGGGCACAAAAGATGAGGCTTGGGAGAACAACAGAGAAAGCATAGCGAAGGAAACTGCTGCCTGTGGCGTGATGGCTACTGCAGGGGTTGGGTGCAGGCTGTGGTTAATCCCGGCTGAGATCACCCTCATAAGTCCCTGGAGGCTCCTGCCCTGAGGTCGCAGCCTTTGCCCTTGCCCGCAGATGGTTTTGTTGGGGATCCCTTCCAGGGTGGGTTATTTAATGGGCAGGTGGGTTCCAGCCTTTCCCCTCCCCAGTGTGCATTTGAAGCTGTGTTTTCAAAACAGTGACGGGTTTTGATGCTTGCCTTGATTTGGATGCCCCGAGGGCTCTGTGATTGAGACTCTTCACAACCTGATGTTCTCCAAGAAACCCAGACACCCATGGTAATTAACAATGTGCAATTGTGGATGGTTTTATTTGTATCCTGAGCTGTTTGTCATATTGGAAGACTAGAGAGGAGCTTGGGCTCGGGGTGGGTCTGGATCCTCCTCCAGGGTTGGGACTTTTAGGGGCTGAGCTTCAGGAGGGGATGGAGGAGGAAAGGGTATCTCACCCCAGCCAAATTCACGTTTTACATCCACAGCCATGATTGGCTTTAACCTTCTCATGCCCATGGATTGGTGAAGATACATCCTGGCAGGGTCTCTCCTTAAGCACCCAGTGTCTGTTCTCCCTCCCCAGGCAGAGAAGTTTCAGGGTTTACGGTGAGAGAAAGCGGTGATGAGGCAGCGCATCACAGGGAGGACGGGACAGCTGATGTATTTACATCTGCGCTGCTTCCTCGACGCTCTTGAGATGCAGATGAAAGTAAAACTGGCAGCAGCTCCACGCGATGCAAATCGTGCGCGGCGGCCCCGCGGAGGTATTGCCGTGTTTAACCGTGGTTACGTGAGATGCCGCTGCCAAACCATGTTTTCCTCCGTATGTGGCTTGACAGAACATTGTGTTTAACCTCAGACTAGATGGGATAAAACACGGTTCTCTGTCAGGAGTACAAACTCATGTTTCTCTCTGCACCTAAACTCTATTTGCCAATCCTAACTGTGGCTATTTCCGTCATGTAGACAGGTGGAATGTTCTCAAGGGGACACAGGAGCCTAAAACCTTGATCCTTTTAATCTGAATTAGGTTCCTAACTCAAGCGACAGCTTTGAATTGGTGCACCTAAACCATTTAAATGCTTTTTCAAGGTGCCTTCCAGTCCCTAAAGGAAAGCCCTTGCAGTGGTTTGCTGACCAGCGTGGCCCACATCTTCTCGTACCCAGATGTTGCCCCAGCCAAACTCGGTTTGCTCCCAAGTGTTATATACACGTTCAAAATGTTTTGTAGAGCCCCGTGCGGGGGTTAATGTGTAACAGGGCTCAGCATCTCTGAAGGATGTCCAAGGCGAGCGCATCCCCAGCATGCAGATTTCCCATATGGAGGACAACAGGGACCCAGCTCCATCCCGTGCGGTCCATGTATGGAAAAGCTGCAGTGCTGATGGTCTGTAGTGCAGCTCCCCAATATAACAGCGTAATAATTAACAGCAGCCTCTGTGGTTATATGGCACCTTCCATCTGAGCATCTCGCAGCACTTTACAAGCCTGTTTCCCTCTGACATGCAATGCTGGGTCCAAGAGCCCCATCTTGATAGATGATCTCCTGGGGGTGAATTTGTGGCATGGCAGATTTGTTGCTTGTGCTTTGACACGTCTGTTTGAGAAATCGGAGCCGCGTTTCTGCGAGGTGCCAAGAGGCGGGAGCTGCTGCAGATCTCGTGCTGCACGGGCCGAGGCTCCAGCCGTGCTTTGTCGGCATCTCTTTATTGTCAGCGCTAAATCTGGCCGCAGGAAAGAGCCTGCGATGGGTAACGAGATCTGTCCGCTCTCAGCCCGATCAATAATCGGACACTTGTGTATGGCAGCCAAGCGCGATGCCTTCTTCTGGCTGAAGCCTTCTCGAGGTGGTTTGATTTCAGGGCTCCTCCAGGACAGCTCAGAGCAAGCCCTGAGCATCCTAACGAGCCCCCTAATGAGCTTTGTTCGGGGGCTGCGAGCACAGCTGCCGTGGGGACAGCTGGGAGACGCACCGAGCTCCTGGGCCCTCCATATGGATGCTCTTGACCTCTGGGGCCTCCAAAACTCCATGTGGCTGCTGAGGACACTGGGAAGGGTCAAACCCTTCTCCACACCCCCAACAAAAGGAGCTTTTTGGCAGACGTGGCCAAGGACCAAGCGGTGAAGGGGTCTTGGAGGTGGGGTGGGAAAACCTTGCTTTTTCAAGGGACATGGATTTGCAGAGCAGAAAAACTTGCTTGTAAATGCAGGTTGCAAAAGGGCGGCTCTGCTTCCACAGCCCTCGCTGGTGCCCGGTAAACGGGGCTGGGATCCGGCCACCATCCCCGGGAAGGGCTCCTGCAGCTCTCCCGGGCGACACGGGGTGACTTTGAACCCCCTCCCCGTCCCCGGCAGCTTTGTTATTGGGGCTATTGTGGGGCCGGCGGAGCCAATCCCCGCCAGCCCCGATTCAAAGTCCAGGTGCCAACCAACTTGAACTCTCCAGCATCCCCGCCGTGAAGCAATTATTCCCTCAGACACACTCATTGTTCTCATTACACCATAAATTGTGAATGAATTAAACATGCACTTACCACTATGCACCGCAGCTGTCAAGGAAAATAACACACAAATATCGCACGGGGCCGGATCCTGCGCCCGCTCCGCTCCCAGGAAGGGTTTGCTGCTGGCGGGGAAGGAGGCAGCAGCCAAGCTCACTGGTATTTTCTTTTTGGAGAGGCCAAATCTCTGTTCTCACAGCAGCGCAGGGCAGGACTATCTCCTGGGATTTGATGTTTTAATTGTAATTTATTTCTTCTTCCCTTTGGCTGCGTTTATGTCACTGCACAGTGGGAAGACTGGCTCCTGAGCTTTCTGAGATCCCAGTTTGACCACAATGTGCCTGGGGCGCTAAATCCTGCCATGGGTGTAAGAGGACAAGTCGGGCTTGACTTTGGGATAGAGCCCCGGCCCCATCACCACAACCATCCACGTCCATACTGGTGGATTTAATTGTATGTGACCAATAGCTGGCAAGGGAAACTTAAAAGAAAGGTAATTCAGGGTGCCCAACTATATACACATGCACTTTCCCAACAAGAATCACAGCCATTTATTTATTTTCTAATCTCCACTTCATGTCTGTGGAGCTTATAGATGTGGGAACAAATCCCCTCGTTTCGGCAGATAAATTCCCTGATTTTCCCTGCTCCAAAAGGGGACCTGGAACTCGTGGCCACCTTGGGGTACAATGTGGGGATTCACCAGACAGGATTACAGAGGGGGCTTTTCTTCCGAGTGCGGGAGCTGGAAGTTTGTCTGCATTTCTCTCTTTGCGCCGCATCTCCAAGGAGGTTTTCACTTTCTAAGAAGGATGTTACCCACTGAGCTATTCATAGCAGTTAAATGAGAAAAGGGGTTAATAAAATACATGCTAGAAGAAAGAAAATAAGATTAGAGGGACTGATGTTTTGGCTGTGAGGCCTTCTGTGGGCTGCGGAGCGAGGTGGGGGGAAAGGAACAAGATTATTATTTTCTTTAGCTCAAAGAACTTCATGGCCAGAATGGCACCGCTAATCCAATTTTCTTTCTAACAAGTATTTTATCAACACCTCTTTCTTTTCTCCCCTCCTCTATTCTCCTTCCCCTGGTCTCTGCGCTGACATATGATTAGTTGAATGAAAATTAGGGTGTTGCCTACATGGTCTCGCTGCTCGGCAGCAGTTCCGTGGGGTTTGCAGGAGCTGGGTTCCCCCGCGACTTCCCGCACGTCTGCCCCTTGCACACATGCCCGTGCACACGCAGTCCTTGCACTCCTGGGCACCTGGTTTTCTCTCACCAACCACAGCAAAGCCTCTTTTGCAGCCGTTCAGCGCCGTTTGGCAGAGGATCAGATAGCAGTTCCACTGAAAGCAAACAGCTGCCTTTCCGAGGGAGTAAATATTTCGCAATGTGTTACTTCAGTGTTATTTATTATGAGGGTATTTTTTCCCTTTTATCCCAGGATTTGACGACTCTTCAGAGTCACCAAGCCTGGCCGTGGCTTTGCAAAGGGCAGCTGCACCTCTGCTTTCCCCCCTGCCATTTCGGGGGGACCCAGGGAGGTGTCACCCGGCCCTGCCTCCCCTCTGGGACCAGAGGGTGTTTTGCAGGAGCTGGGATCAGCCCCTGCTCGTTCAAAGCAGAGGGACACCTGGGATGGGAGATTTGGTTTAACGGTGGTGGTGGGTCACATACTGGAGTCAGGAGAAGTTGCAATAGGACCTGTCTGCCCCAGCAGGCACACGGCACAGCATCCTGGGGGCTTTTGGGGTGATATACTAGAGAAATGGGTAAAACACAGGGAGGGGAGTTGCTCTCTCTTATCTGCCTTCTCTCTTAAACCTGACAGAGGGAGGAGAAGGGAAGATGAGTAGTGGAAGGTGCTGGAGGAGGAGTGGGTGGGGAAACCAGATGAGACCCTGGAAAAGACTATTTATCTTGGGTGGGGGAGAAAATGAATTAAAGCCTTAAAAGAACTCGATGGATCTTCATTAGTCTGTGACTCCTGTTTGGCTGTGGGAAACGGCTGCTCCACGGAGCCCCCTTTGTGGGGGTGGGATGGGGTGGCGAGAGCTCCTGCGGCTCCAGGCACTGCTCCTCGGAACACACGGCCTTTTGGTGGCCCCGTTTTTCCTTCTTTTGGGGATTAAGGATGCTGGTTCCTTCCCTGACAGGTTTGCCTGGGGCTGGGGGGGACCCGAGCGGGGGTTTGTCCCCCTGCGAGTGCAGCAGCAGCTCTGGGGGTGCAGCCTTTGCCCAGGTCCATCCCAGCCCCCAGGGAGGACAAAATCCCCCCTGGAATTCATCATCAGAGGGGCAGAGAGCAGAGCGGGGCAGCCCTGTGTGCTTGGCCACCTCTGCTGCTTCACACAGGGATGGGGACATTTTGGAGCAAAGCTGCTTCTCTGTGGTATTCAACTCTGTTCTTTGATATAATAAGCTGAAAAAATATATATATTAAGTAATAATCGTGGTGCAAGAGGACACACTGCTGCAGCCAACCCCGTCCCGTGGGTTGGGGCTCAGCTCTCCATGGGATGAGCCCGCCGTCCCCACGACGCAGCCGGCTGGGATTGCAGCGGCCGGAGCTGGGCTGTGTCTCCGGGCAGGGTGTCTAGCAGCAGTGTTATTACAAAAGCAATGAGAACTTGAAAGTGGTGTGTTTTTTCTTTCTTCTTCATTACCTTCTTACATTACCTCCCTCTTGCCCGAGTATCCAGGTGCTGATAATTGGCCAAACATCAGAGCAGCGGGAGCGAGGGCTCAGCCCCAGCATCACCGCCACAACTGGGGATTTTTGTTTAGGAAGGAATTAGCTTGGATGAGACACCTCCTGCTTTGTGGAGGGAGGGGAGCAGTGACCCGCCGTGGCTCAGTGTGTGAAGAAGCCATCTCGGGGTGTTCCCGGTTGTTTCTAACCCTTCTCGGCGCTTGTCTTCACTAGAAAATTAGACCGTGTTGGAACATGACTTTGCTCCAGCGTGTGAGTTACCGGGATGATTAAGACAGGTCAGCAGTTAAGCGTAGACAGGCACGGTCATGCTCAACGTAACGCCGGGTGACGGGAGCGAATCCTGCCAGTCCAACGAGAGTCACTCAGGACCAGGTGGTGTAACTGGGACCAACTGAAATGTTTTGGTTTTAGTCAAATTTTGATGGGAAAGTAAATTTTCTACAGAGTTCCTAATCCATGCTTTGCTTTCCTCCCATTGCAAAGCTGAGACTCTAGGGCCAGTTTCAGCCCAAAGTGTGTAAATCCGTGGTGGGTGTCACTGTGTGAGACACACAACACTGAGATACAGAGACTACAGCTCCCATCTTGTATTGCTATTAAAAAAATATAGTTGCAATACAGGGTTTATCAGGGTGTTTGTTTTAAATTCAGCTCAGTTTTCTTTGGAAAACCCTTCCTGCCAGTCCTTTCTCAACTGGTTTAATGCACAAAGACCAGCAGGACCCCAGCAAACAGGCTGCAGTGACTGAGCATCCTCCATCCGCATCTCCCTGCGCATCCCTTGGGTGTTTCCTCATCCCAGACGTGGCATTTGGTGTCCCCAGTGGTGTCACCTCTTCCACCAGCCGTCCTGGAACCATTGGTGCCACAAGCCCCACGGCTGCCCCCTCGCAGGACATGGTCCGTGGAGGTTGTCATTAGCGTTTCTCAATCAACGCTTTCTCGTTAGTGACCGGGGCCAGTGAGAGCTTTGATTGAAGGTGGAGCCAAGCCAGAGAAAGATCCTCTCCTGAAAAATGATAATGAAAGCAATAATGGCCAGGTCCTTGAGCAACGTGTGCATATGACAGTCGTTGTCTGGAGGCTACTTTAATTACGAAACAGCGTTCTCAGCCTCCGGCTTCACGGTCCTGGTGTCTTTACTCTCTCTTGAGCAATATTTTATTGCTATTGTCCTCACCCTCTTTCATATTAAGTTCAGAGGATCCGAAAGTTATATGGAATATGTGTTTGTTTTCTATTCTATTTGCACAAATTTCTTGTATTTTATTTTTTTTTATCAGTATCTGAAAGCCTAAAGCTGGGATTATCTAAAGGATTATAGGAGAATTAGGCACCCGAAGCCAATTGATTTTTTCACTGTGAATTAGCCAAGTGAATTTGGAGAGCTGGAGACTTGTGTGCTCGTGGTTTCTGGTCCATCCTGTACCTTCTTGGTAAAGAGACCTCAGCACCTCCCCGATGGCCTTAAAAAGGTGCCAGAGCAGGAGGAGTCAGTAAGAAATTGCAGGTGCGAGGAGGTAGACATGGCCCTGAGACATTAAACTGCCTTTGAAAAATCTCCTTCTGACTCCCTTAGGCTCTTTGGAAAATGCCACTCTAAGTTACCATCAATTTTGATAATTAAGCGCTGATTTAATTTTAGAGCAACAATAAGTGTCAACGTTTTTCCAAGCCAAGCACCTTAAATTAGACACGCGGATCCCAGGGCTGGCGCTGGATCAAAGCGGCGCGGGTGCGATTCAGGCGGTGCTGAGCGCACAGCCCTCGCTCCCCGGGTTGTAGAAAGCCCCGGCCACTCGGGTTTGGTCCCCTGCCAACCTCGCCGTGCTCAGTGTGTGTTTCAACACCTCGCTTTAGGCTCCTCGGCTTAAAAAGAGAACATAAATACATCGGCGGAGAGCGTTACACCCGTTTTCCCCTGACAGCAAAAGCGAGGTTGGCTGCCTTTGCATGGGGAAAGTGCTGGGTGACACGCTGATGTCCTCATGGAGTGTGACAAGGGATTTAACCAGCATCTTCGCAGCATTTGGCAAGGCCAAGGCACCCTGGTTGATTCTCTGAGCCCCATTCCCTGGGCCTGCCTTCCTCCCGGGGGGGCTTATGGGTTTGTGGTGGGTTTGGGGACTTGGGGGGTGGCTGAGGGACATCCAGGGGATGATGAGGTGCAGGTGGCAGCGGTGATGCTGCTCATGGGCAGGGACAGAGCCCCCCGGCCGGGGCATCCATCCTGCGTGGGTCATTGTCACCTGCTGTACATCTGGTGACAATGCTGAGCACAGGGACCTCTTGCTTTGGGGTGGGGGTCACGGCTGGGAGGGCAGTGGCACCCCCATCCTGTCTCCTGGTGACATTCCACGGCGGACATCAAAGCCCCGATTAAGCCAATAATTTAATCATATCTCCGTGCCTCATTACTCATCCTGTGCCTTTGATGAGGCTTCACCTCTCCCAGCCCCACCCGAATTAGTACTTTTACCTTATTTTTAGCGGCGACTTAGAAATTGCTGGGGCTCCCTTCCCTCTTTCCTTCCCCTCTCTCTTTCCTTCCCCTCTCTCTTTCCTTCCCCTCTTTCCCTTTTTTTCCTTTAATTTTTTAACATGTTTTCTCTCTAAAGCCGAAGTCACCGAGCTCCCTCCGAGCCCCCAGCCAGCCATTAAGGGAACATTCACACCTATTTTCCTTGCCTTGTCTCCCCTTTATTCTTATGAAGCTCTCATTGATTATTGCCCTTAAATTCCTCAGTCCGGTCATAGATAAAAGGATAACCACTTCAAAGCAAAGTGTTAAGAGTTTAACCTCGAGCTAAAAGAGTGGACAACAAGGTAATTGAGGGTAATAACTGATCACAGACCTACTTTCAAAGGCACATGCAAGCCTCACTTTCAGATGGCTTTAATTTTATTAACATTTGTAGCAGCTCTAGATGCTTTTGAATCATTACAAACTTCAAAGCTTGAGGTAACACTCCAAATGGAGAACCTGACACCAGGTTTTTTGTTCAGACCCACATCATATTGATAGTCTCTGTTGCAAGCATGTAACATCTCTTCTCAAACTATAAAACCCTAGATGAAAAAAATATTGCCAATAGAGAAGATCAAAGCCTGAACCTGCTTTTGAATGATCCCAAAGAAGTCAAAACAGAAAACAACATGGGGAAAAAAACACAAGTATCTATATTATTCCAGCTATCTTTATCCATATTTAAACTTGTCTGCTAAGGCAGATGGATCATTCTCCCTGAGTTTTATCAAACGATTTGGCTAATTAGCTGTTTCTCTTTGGGCATTTGGAGCTGGCCCTTTTGTTCTCCATATATGAGGCATTTAAACCCCAAAATGAAGGAACAGCCCTGGCCCGGTGGGGAGAGGGGCCACGCAGGGTAAACATAAAAAATACCTTTATAAACTGATAACACGTGGACTAAAATTAAAATGATGTAAACACCCAGAGTCCTCCCATCTCCAACCCGTGATAGTTATAGGTGGTGTCAAGCAGTTTGAGAGGTAAATGGTGATGCCCCATAGTCCCCCCAGAGCAAAGCGCTTCCTGGGCCCGAATCGGCCCGGGGAATTGATCCAGGGTATAAATAGCCTTTTCTTTCTTCCTCTACTTTTTGTGTGGGGAGGGTTATTTTTAACCGGGTGAGTTCCCTGAGCTCATGCCCGAAGCATTCCCAATGCAGGGGTGGCCCAAGGAAAGCGGCTGTCCCTGCTGCCAAAAAATGCACCCCTCTGCTGTCCCTCTGCCGCTCCAGGAGACGTGGAGGGGTCAGGAGACCCCCCCGAGCTGCTTCAGCCTCCGGAAAGCCAGCGAGAGAAGAAAAATCACTTTGATTTTCTTTTTATACCAGTGTGACCCTTTCCTCTTGATTTGCATCAGTGTTGTAGCAGAGAGAAGCGTTAGGCAGGTTATTTTATGTTAGCGCACCCCAGGACAAAGGGCTGGGTTTGAGTCTGGGATATTTAACAACACCTTGGCCGCCCCACGTCCTCCCCAAGCAGCCCAGCCTGGCTCAAAACACTCTGGTTTGCAAATGCGAAGCCAAACCCTGTGAAGCACGGTGGCTTTATTAAACCTGCTGAAGACAAGGGCTCGGTGCTGATTAACCCCGGGTATCTGGCCCACAGGTTTTTGTTGTTTTACTCGCAGCCACGCACCAGAGATCAACATCTCCAGCGCTGTCTGGTGTCGGGTGTATCGCATCAGAGTCTCATTATCTGCGTTTGCTTCAATAGCAGACCTGAACGTGGATAAGCTTGTGGAAAATGAATACTTTAAAATGTATTGAATAAGTTGTTTTTCAGCCTGCACTGATATTATGTTCTTTATGAACTGAAATCGATTTAATATAAGCTGTTCTCTCTGTTCTCATGTTAGGTGTGTGCCTGTGTAATGAAAGGACAATGGTATATTGGTTAAATCTTTAGAATTTATGTTATTGTCTGAAGTTATGGGTAGAATAATAAGCAGTTATTTCAGCATTTCTGTTGTGCTTTTAATGAGTCTATTATCAGTTGCACAGACGGGGTGGATAAATGGGACCCGGCACTAAAACATATGTTACAAATGCCCAAGGCAAGCCCAGACTTGCAGATCTAGATCTGCACAAAACGTGCTCAGAAATCGCTGCCTCTGTTGCTGGTTTTGTTTCTGCCTCTGCCCATCCCAGGGTTGGACACCCCACCAGCATGTCCTCAATGCCATCCTAGGGATGGACATGCCACCAGCACGTCCTCAATGCCATCCTAGGGATGGACATGCCACCAGCACGTCCTCAATGCCATCCTAGGGATGGACATGCCACCAGCACGTCCTCCACACCATCCTAGGGTTGCACATCCCACCAGCACGTCCTCCACACCATCCCAGGGTTGCACATCCCACCAGCACATCCTCCACACCATCCCAGGGTTGGACATCCCACCAGCACGTCCTCAATGCTATCCCAGGGATGGACATGCCACCAGCACGTCCTCCACACCATCCCAGGGTTGGACACCCCACCAGCACGTCCTCCACACCATCCCAGGGTTGGACACCCCACCAGCACATCCTCCACACCATCCCAGGGTTGCACATCCCACCAGCACATCCTCCACACCATCCCAGGGTTGGACACCCCACCAGCACATCCTCCACACCATCCCAGGGATGGACATCCCACCAGCACATCCTCCACACCTTCCCAGTGATGGACATCCCACCAGCACGTCCTCGACGCCATCCCAGGGATGGGCATCACAGGGGGTGTTGGTCTCTTCTCACAAGTAGCAAGTGGTGGAATGAGAGGAAACGGTCTCATGTTGCACCAGGGGAGGTTGAGATTGGATATTAGGAAAACATTCTTTCTGGAAAGAGTAGTTGGGTATTGAAACAGGCTGCCCAGGAAAGTGGTGGAGTCACCATCGACATCAAAAGGGCTCAGATACAGGATGAGTTTGGTCAGCTCTTTGTGTACAGGGAGCTCCAGTGACTTTGGGGGCCAGGTCTGCATCTGAGTGGGTGATGTGGGGGTGAGGCTTTCTCCACGCAAAGTCTCCTCTCTCCAGTCTGTATTTCACACCTGGCATCCTCAAAAAAAAGATGAAACCCGTGTTTCTTTTGTGGCCTCAGTACTGGTCCAGCTTACGAGAGGCAGGGCGGGGGCACGATCCAGCTCCCAACAGCACCGCGGGGCTGGAGGCTCAGACCCGTCACTGTCCTTGATACCAGGAATTGAACCGACAGGCAGAAACAAACCAAAACAAGTATAATTTTAGGGCACTCAACTTTGACAGCGCACCTAAAACGAGCTGTGCATAAAGGGTTTGGGATTTTATTTTGCCTGGAAGTGAAGAGTTTTAGTTGAGTTTGTGACGTGAAAGTTTTCCACTGCTCAGGAAAGCCTGTTCACTCGAAACCGTTGTCTCTCCTCCTGCTTTTTCCATTATCGTCATCCATGTGAACCGGGATATTCAGGGTCCTGCTCTATGTGTGGGATGCCCGGTAGCCGAGGGTCCGAACGTGCCGTGCCAGCCCAGCTGCACACCAAGGGTTAAACTTCGTGCTGCAGCTGCAAAGCCCAATTTCTTTATTTCCTGTTAATGACATTATTGCCTACATAAAACCATTGAAACATGTTTCTTTCATTTGTTTAATTTCAAATTCTGAGCACACTAGCTGGAAACTATGCTTAATAGTTAAACTCAAAACATTTGGATTTCCTTTCCTCGCTGAGATTTGCAGCGAGTACGCTTCGTACTCAGTTGAGTTTCTAAGTAGCCATTTTTACGCAGCTATAGAAGCCAGCCGGAAAACAAAAAAGGATTATATTGCAGAATCAAATCGCATCAGTTCAGCCTAGGAGCACATCATACATTTCACTTCCTCCGCAGTTGTGCCAAGATGCCATCAGCCCCGACTCCTTACCAAGCTGCCCATGTTCTCCTCCAGAGCATCCAGCCTCTGTGGAACAAGAGCCAGCACAACCCACGTGCTCTGTACACGCAGAAAAAGGGCTTCCCTGAGCATGCATGGAAAATATGTTCCCATTTCCATGAAAAAATAGGGTGGGATCTACTTCAGGCCTTGCCGGCACTGATGCTCCCATCACCTTCCCCACGTTTCTCCCGCATCCTCCTGCTGAACCTGCCAGGTTCTTGCTGCCAAGAGCTCTCTGGGCAAGGGCAAAGTGGGAGAACAGAGTGGGCAGGATGGGAGCAAGTGTAGGTGGATCTGGACCATCTCAAATTTAAGGGAAGTCTTTAAATCTGAACCCATTTGGCAGATGGAGATCCAAGCGAGATCCAGAGACACATTGATGCTTTTAGCAAACTGCCACTGCAGTTGCCCATCAGAGGTTTTGTAGACCTGGTCACCCACTGGTTACTTAAGAAATGATGTCTTGTTTGTGCATAGTGAGGAGGGGGTTGTGGAAAAAATAAGTCATGGGAAGTTGGTCATAAATATCCTCATTCGTGTCTTTTGCCCCCACCCTCTTTCCAATCACTATTCCATGCAGGTGAAGGAAGCAGTTCAGAAATGTTAATAGACAGCAAAGTGCTTTTGTGTGTTTTATCAGCTCTCATAGAACGGTTAATGCCGATACGGTGCCCCTTTTAAGTCTAAAAAATCTGGCCAAGCATGTGCAGATAGCAGGGAGTGCGCTGAACAAAACATCAAGGAAGAAAAGTCTGTGGGGGGGAATGGAAATGTTAAAAGGATTATAGGAGGAGAAAATGTATCGGACTTATCTGGCAATACTCACTAACAAAAGTATGTCAGTTTATGAAATGAACTTCAAATCCCATAAAACTAATTGTGTGTTTTCTTGTCTTATTTTTGAGTATCTCTGGCAGTGCTTATTTTCCCCACTGCAAAAGCGTGTCTGCATGTGGATAATACTCTCTGCTTGCAGTGTATAGAGAGATTATACCGCCGATCGGTTTTATACCTCTTAAATTAATGATGTTAAACTAGTTTATAAAAAAAATTAAAAAAAAGGAGGAAGAATAACTTCAAAGGTTCTCATGTGGGTTGCAAACCTCTCATGTCTTCCGTATACAGGGCCTTCCTCTTATTTTGATCAAGACTGTTCCCAGCACTTCTGTTGAAATACTTGCAAGCCTTTGATCTCGTTATCAACATGACCACCAGTGAGAGCGTTGCCGCTCGCGGAGTGTATGACAGAGCCGGTGACGTCAGTCCCCATCTCCGACAACACCCCTTTGGGTTTAGATCCCACTGTTCTGGGTCCTCCTTGGGCTGCGCTGATCTTAGAGGGGTCTCCCTGCCGGGAAAATGATGTATATACCCCCAGAGCTCAGCCCAGCATGGCTGTGCGTTGCACCACGGTGTAAACAACGCAAAGAAAGAAGCCAAAGGGCTGGAGCAAAGAGGGGAGAGGTCTGAGGGTCCTGGGGGGGACTTGTCCCCAAGCGGTGGCCGGTGAGAGGTGTGCATGGGGAGCAGGGAGCTCAGGCTCATTTCATCCTTCTTTTCCATCAATGTCTTTGTGATCTCATCACAGTTTTAGCAGAGGAAGCGCTTTTGCGTTGCATTATTCGAACCGGTGTCCAGCAGGAGCATCGTGCTCTGGTCTGAGCATCTCTGGGCTCCGTCGCTGCTTTGCCGTTGTCCACGAGGAACACTCTTCCCTGGCCCTCAGTGTCTCACAGTGAAGAACACCGACTCCAACCTCTGCTGTAGGACCTGTAGTTTGTGAAAAGCGCAGCCTGTAATTCAGGCGTTACTATTATTTGCCAAGGCTGCTTGATTTGATTGTGCCCCCGGTGCCGCTGTCACCTCCTCAAAGCCACACGTAGGGATGAACAGAACGGCCCTGGTGTGGTCCTAAGAGCCGTGGCATCCCTGGTGTCTGACCCAGCTATTCTGCAGGAAGACAACAACCTGGAGACATCTCCTGCGGAGCAAAACGTCTGCCTTTTGGGCAGAGAAGGCAGCAATGGAGCCGCGTCGGTTGGGCGCAGTTGGGACAAGACGGGGTGTTTGTTCCAAGCTGGCACCCAGAGCGATGCCCTTGGACCGGCACTTGAGTCCTTAATGGCTCCCACTACTGTTTTCTTCCTTACTTTTTATTTTTACTACCTGCTCCAAAAAAGCTCACACACACACGCTCCCCCCCAAAAAAAAAAAATTCTCTTTATTATGTAGCTTCACTGTGAACTGACTCTTTTCATCTAAAATTATTCCTTTTTGGTGCCACAATCTGACTTCCAGCCTCTTTGCGCTGCCTGGGGACGCGATACAGCAGCAGCCAAGGGGAGGACAGGTCTGGCCTCTGCGGCAGCACCAGGAGGGCGCTCGCACGGCTGGGGACGCCGCTTTGTACGGCTTTTTGCAGTCATTTTCTCGCACTTTTCCTGGATTTTTATCTGAAGTGCAGAAGGGCTAACAAATAAAACATAAATAGTTAATTTTCCCCTGTTCAGCCTGGGAATTCAGATTCAAGTTTAGACTGGAAAATCAGAAGGAAATTCAAAGATACTCTCCGTTCTTGATGACTGCAGCTGCTACCTGAACACAGAGATTCCCTGTAGATCTGCGAACAAGGACTTCCAGAAACTGATAAAGATGAAGAAAACTCTGGAAGACCTTCTTGTACCTGACACCGCCTGCCTAGTTCATCCGATTACTTTCAAACCTCAGGCGCTACGTGACTCTCCCTGTTGGCAGGAGGAGAAAATAGGCTCCCCGACTGGACATGCAGAAATGAATGGGGCCATCGCGGCTTTGGGGAGGACAAACTGCTCCACGGGCACAAAGCCACGTCCCCAGGGGCTTGCCCTCCTCTAATTTTGTTCCCAAAGCGTCACTTTTTGGTGGCTGTCACAAGGAGGACGGTGGGCTGGACAGGTCTTTGGGTGGGTGGCTCTTCTGCACGCGTGATCCCAAATAACGCGGAAAATGAAGCACCTGGCTGAGTTGTGGGCTCCCAGGGCAGCATCAGTGCACAATGGGACTTGGAGAAAGCTAGCTGGGTAAATGACGTTTTTATGAAATATAACGAACGGCATTTAATGAGATTTTCCTCCAAAGTGGAAACGTCCAAGGTTTTCAGCTCCATTGTAATGGCTTAATTCTCTGTACTATAGTAGTAAATGGGAATCAAAGAGCTTTTTATGCCAACATTGTTTCAAAGCAAGCTCAAGATGTCAGTAGCAGGAGGTGATCAATGGATTTCTGGTGGTCCTGGGCTGGAGGTGTCACCATGGCGAGGGGCCGGGGACCCAGGCTGGTCATTGTCCCAGGAAAGGAGCATTTTATATGGCCCATGAGCACATGGCATAGTGGCACGTTGATACTTGGCGTCATCAGCAGCAAAAATATTAGTAATTCTAATAATTCATAACTGCTTGTTGTGCCTAGAAATGGTTTTTTACTGCTTGGCTTGTGGCTTTGGCAGAAAGTTTGCTTTCTGTCCCCAATGGTAGCCATTCCCAGGCCTGAAAAATATGCAATTGGGCAGGAAGAAAATATTCACCCACTTGTTGTTTCATATAATTCGCCCAGGTTGTGCAGCCCAGGCACCTGGTAACATGCCTGGTTATCTCCACGCGAGGCTCTCGGGTGGATTCAGCCACCCCGGCGCTGATGAAATTGCAGCTTCAAAGGTGTCACGTCCAGGGCCACCGCGACACGGGGCCTCCCCAATGTTTTGCTTCCCATCTGCCATCTTGGTGGAGACGGTGGTTTGAGCCGGGCTTAGAGGAGACGAAGAAGCGGGGAACCCTTGAGTGAAGCCCAGCACCGCGTCTGGCAATGTTGCAAACCAGTTTTTGCAGCGGCACATGTGGAGAAGGTGGCTTGAGTGGGAAGGAGAGGAATGGCCTTGCAGCCATGGTTCTGGTTTGTGTCATCACATTTAGGACCAGCTTAAATCCCCAGGAGTAGAGCTGGGGTTTCCCCGGTGTCTCATGGGGTCTCATGTGCCTTGTTCCCTGGGGGTTCCGTGGTGGGGTCCCCCCTCGCTGCAGGACAAGGGGGAGCTGGGTGAGGCTGATGGGGATGAACCTCGGTGTGGGGAGCAGGGTCTGTCTTGGCTGCGGTTGTTTTTGCTGGCTGGACTGTGCTGGGGGGCCAGGGCAGTGTGTGTGGGGTGGCCATGCGGAGAAGGGCTGAGGATGCATTTCCCAGGAGATACCATAAATGATGCTCAGGCACATCAAAACTGGAAGGTGCCTTTTTTCCTTCTTGCCAGAGGCTTTGCCACATGTGCTGCCATCACCTGCCTGGCCTGTCCGCACGCAGCAGGCTCAGCAACTGAGGGGAAATGGGCTCATTTTCCAAAGCTTTTTCTTAAGAAATGGGGGATCATGGGGTGCTGAGCTCATCTGCAAGCCTGCATGCAGGGAGACACAGGTCTCCTTAGGTGGTGGTGACCACGGTGGTCTCTGCCCAGGGACTTGAGGCTTGCACATGGGGTCTTCTGCTTACGTATAGAAGTGTTTGCAAGAGTGGGGCTTGATCCCAAAGGCTTTGCTCAGGGATATAGTAGAGAGATTCCATTTGGGGCCTCTAGAAGGCCTTGCAATGCAGGAATTAATAATGATAAAAATAAAGCAGAGCTCAACTTCAAAAGCTCGCCCCGCTGTGGTATTACCCCCCATCCTGCTCTGCCACCCCATTTGGAGCCCACGGAGCTGGGGTGAGTTTGCTGCGCCCTGGGAAGGGGGAAAAGGAGCTGCAGGGCCAGATGGGTGATGACAAGGCAGAGGGGACAGCCTGGCCATGGCTGGGACCAAGGGGGGTCCCACCAACTCCTGCCCACAGGGGAACCACAGAACCCCACGTCCAGCCCCGGAGCAGGACAGGGAGGGGGGCAGGAGGCGCCTTGGATCTGGAGGACAGGTTTGGGGGCCAACCCCTAATTAAAACCTGTTGTATAAAGTTAAAAAAAAAAACCCTTCATTCCGTGTCTGTTTAATATTTAACAGATGGGGGGGGGGGGCAAGATGTGAACACAACTGCAGATGGGAGTTTTGCTGGTGTGCCAGTTATATTGCAATCAGATATTGTTTAATTAGAATGCGGAGCAAAAACATGCCTTCGGATTATTTATTTAAAAAAAAAAGGGGGGGGGGACCCGCCCCATTTTCTCCCTCTGATTAAAACTTTTGGCGAAGTTTTAACGCCTGGGAGTAACCTCCGGCGCTGCAGTGCTCCGGCTGGCCGCGGGAAGCAGCTGCGCGGTGCCCGCGAAGGGCGCGGAAAGGGGCGCCTGCGCCTTTAAGGCGGCGGCGGCGCGGGGGGCGGTGGAGCGGCGGCTGCCGATCGCTTCCCTTTGATAAGGTCCTGGCAACTCCGTAGCTGCTCCGGGATGGCGAGAGGAAGCGGGCAAAAATTAAAATAAACCCTCCGAAAATTAGAATGATTCTCTTTTCCTCCCGAATACTGAGCCCTCCACGTGCAGGACCTCGACCCTGCGCACGCCGCGCACCGGGGATGCCCGGGGGTGGGAGCACCGGGCGGAGCAAGGGGAGCTCCCCCTTCTCCTTCTTTATCTTATTTTAATTTTTTGGCCTGTTTTTTCGCCTTTTTTGTGTACGCGGAAGGCGCGGGGCCGCGCTACCGTCCTTGCAGGACCGCTCCGCCGGCCCCCGCTTTGATGCGCGCAGCGCTGGCGGGGAGAGCCCGGGGGGGCGGGGAGGGGCGGGGGGAGCGAGGGGGAGGAGGCGGGGGAGGGACCAGCGCTTTTGTATTTAAAATAAATAAAATAAATAACCAGGGGAGGGAGAGGAGGGAGGCGCGGATCGCAGTGGGCTCCTTCCCTCGCAGCCCCCCCCTTCCCTCGCCCCCCCTCCCCTCTTCCCGATGCTCTCCGATGCGGTTGCACCGCCGGGGAGGAGAGGAGGAGGAGGAGGAGGAGGAGGAGGAAGGACAGCGAGGGGCGCGGGGGGAGCGGGGCCAGCCTGCGCGCTGCCGGCGGCGGGGAGCGGCGGGGCCGCGGGTGCGCAGCGAGCTCCGGCTCCGCGGTGAGTGGCAACTTCGGGGGCAGCGGCCGCGCTCCCGCCGCCTCATTTCTTTATTTTATTTTATATTTTTTTTTTTTAAATACGGATTTTTCTTCCTTTTTTTTTTTTTTTAATTATTTTTTGGGTGTGCGCGCCTCGCCGTGCCCGCGCTGCGCGGGCGCGGTGCCTCCGCGGGCGCGGCCGGGATCGGCTGTTGCACAGGGCTCGGAGGATCCAAGTCGCTTCGGACTTTTCTCCCCCCCCCTTTCCCTCCCTCCCCTTCCTACCCCCTCAGCTGCAGCTCCGACCTCTCCCAGCCCGTCGCCATTTCTGGAGCAGGTTTTTATTATTATTATTATTATTTTATTATTATTGATACTATGATTATTTTGCACGCCGATCCAGCGCTGGGAAGCCCGGCCCGCGGGGGTCGGCGCCGCACGGGGGCTGCCGCTCCCCACCCCCCCGTGCTCCTTTCTGTGGATTTTCCTCTTTCCGGAGCGGTTTGATGGCTCCGGGGGGGGGCGGCGGGGGGGCCGGGGTGCCCCGTTGCGCCCAGGTACGGCCGTCGCGCCTTAACCCCCCCCCTTGGGTTATATATATATTTTTTTTTTGGGGGGGGGGTGGTGGTGTTTGCTCCAGCACCTGGTTTCCGCAGAGAAGCGCCCCAAAAAGCCCTTCTCCCGCGTTTCGGGGGTGGGGGGGACCCGTGAGCGGCCCCCCCCGGCAGCGCGGTGTTGCTGGGGCGCGCAACGTGCGCGCTGGAGGAAGGTGAGGGGAGAGCGGAGGGTCCGGGGGAGGCGGGGAAGTGCCAAAATGGAAACCAGATGCCGGGGCAGGGACGCCCAGTGCTGCCGGGAGGTGTCGGGGGGTGGGGGGGGGGGCCGCGCTGCCCACCCCTCCATCCCCCCCCCTCCCCGTCCCGGCCCCGCTAAAAGTGCGCGGGGAGTTGAGCGGAGCGGAGCTGATGGTCGCGATCGGGCTGGCGATAGAGCCGCGCTCCCTCTGCCCTGCCTCTCTCTTTTTTTTTGAACGTGAAGAGTTGAAAAGCCTGTTTACTTTTTGTCTTTGATGTTGGGAGGATCTGGTTTTGATTAGATCAATACTCCTTTTTTCTTCCCCCCCCTCCCCCTTTTTTTTTTCCCTTTGCAGAGAGGAGGCTCAGAGGATCCCCTGCTGACTCCAGGCAGAGGCGCAGGCAGCAACTGGAGGAACTGGGAGCCCCTCTCCCCATCAGGCTCCGGAGCCATGAGCAGCGCCGTGGTCCTCACCCACCTCCCAGACCCCAGCAGCAGCTTCAGGGAAGACGCCCCGAGACCCCCCGTCCCAGGAGAGGAAGGAGAAGCACCATGTCTGACACTCAGCAGCTCGTTTCTCCCCAAAAGCCAAAGCTTCAAGGCCATGCCGGTGCCTCCTGCCCCGCGGAGGAATGAGAATGGGCTCGGGGAGCCAGAAGGCAGCGCATCTCCAGACTCCCCCCTGGCCAGATGGACCAAATCTTTGCATTCCTTGTTGGGAGATCAAGATGGTGCCTATCTTTTTCGGACCTTCTTGGAAAGGGAAAAATGTGTGGATACCTTAGACTTCTGGTTTGCCTGCAATGGCTTCAGGCAGATGGACCTTAAGGATACCAAAACTTTAAGAGTAGCCAAAGCTATATACAAAAGGTACATCGAGAACAACAGCATTGTTTCCAAACAGCTCAAGCCTGCTACCAAGACCTACATAAGGGATAGCATCAAGAAGCAGCAGATAGATTCTATCATGTTTGATCAGGCACAGACTGAGATTCAGACTGTGATGGAGGAAAATGCTTACCAGATGTTTTTAACTTCTGATATATACCTCGAATATGTAAGGAGTGGAGGAGAGAATCCCGCTTACATGAACAGCAATGGACTGGGAAGCTTAAAAGTTGTCTGTGGCTATCTCCCGACCTTGAATGAAGAAGAGGAATGGAGCTGTGCAGACTTTAAAAACAAAATCTTGCCTTCTGTAGTTGGACTATCCAGTAAGACGTTGAGGGTTACAGCGAATGTCAGAGCTACGGAAACGATGGAGAATGGATACAGGTAAGGGACCCCCTGGATATTGTGCTTTGTTTTAACTTTGAGGACTTTTGAGAGTGCTTTTCGGGAGGCCGCTGGGGGGTGTGCTGGGCTGGGAGCACGGCTGCTTCCCCGCACCTCCAAACACTGGAATTTGGGGGGTGTTGTCTGCGTTTGGGGATTTTTTTCCCCCTCTGTACAGAGGAAAACAAGATACTGTGCTCTTGAGCCCTATTGGCTCTTTCAGTTCTCTTATAGATCAAAAACTTCATAGCAACTGTGTCCTCCGGACATACGTTAATTATTGGTTCAACTTTCAAACCTGTTAAGAGCAGTAGTAGAGTGGATCACAGAGGCGCATGAATAATGTAACCTACTAGTTCCCCAACTCCACCATCAGCCCGTGTTTAACTATGTTGGTTATGTGGGAAGCAATTGTGCGGTCATGGAGGAGGAAATGTATGCACTTACTGCATCTAACTCTGCAACTTGCACAAAATCTGCTTTAATTTTGACCGTGCATGTGTGATCTACAGCCTCTCCCATCGCGTCGGGTGTAGGTATCATGTCAAAGCCATTCAGGGTGGCTTTGAGCCAGTGCATACAGGGGGATACTTAAAATTGGGTACTCAAGGTAATAGAGGCATTCCAGGTGTAGAGTAATCATAGATCTTTGGTGTTCTCTGTAGATCTTTGGTGCTCTCCGGTTGGCCGTGTGCTCAAAGTTAAACTCGTTAGAACGTGGTTGTGTCTCATGGCAGCTGATGAGGACTTGGGGTGTGTTGTGTGGTGGCGGGGTCTTCTCCTGCCCTTGTCTTGGGGTGCATCTGCGTCAAACCCTTCTCTTTTGTTGGAAATGTTGGTGTGAGGGTGAAGAAAGTAAGAGCTGTCTCGAAGTGAGGCGGGGGATGGGAAAGAGAGACTCTGATGAGCAAATGATGAGTTGTATAATCCTCTGAAAATGTATTCTTTCCTCTCCCCACCCTTGCCATAAATGTGGATTGTTGAATTAGGGCTGAGAGGAGAGGGCTCTGCTGGCAGATGTGCGCTCTCCTCCGCTGGCCCGGGAGGTCGGGGTTTGGGATGGTGAGTGTTTGACATCTCGTTTACAGGAATTTTGAGAGTGTGTCTGTGATTCATGGACATCAAAGGGCATCGGGCTTCTCCTGGGGAGGCTTTGCTGGAGCGCGTCCTCCTCTCTGGCCCTGCCGAGAGCTCCCAGCTGTGCCGGGCTCCCAGCGGGGAGGGTCCTCGGGCCCCCAGGGTGCTGTGGAGCCAGAGGCCTCTTTGGTCGCCTCCTGGAGGGGTGGTGGAGGGGCTGGGTGCGGGCGCTGGGATGCGCTTGGCCCCGGCGTGGCCTCTGGGCCTCTCCTGCCGGGGGCTGTGGGGGGCACTGGCTGGCAGCTGGTCTGTGGAGCGCTCGGGTGTTGGGATCCTCATCTCGTGCCTCAGTGTTACGGTCTGAGCATCTGCTGTTCTCCAGAACCTGGTTTGAACTGCTGCCCTTCGCTTGCTTTCCAGGAGGGGGATGTTTGATGCTTTTATCTCTCAGCCTTTGTTGGTGTTCAGTGCTGGAAGGGCTTGGCTGTAATGTTCTACCAGAGCTGCAGGCCCTGCTAAAAACCCACATGTGCCTTGTCCAGGAGAGCTCTCGCAGAACGGTGGCTGCTTGCCTGATTAGTGCTGGGCTTTTTTCCTTTTCTTTCTTTTTTCCTTTTCTTTTTTGTCCAGGGATTAATGCAGCTTGCTCCTCACATGTCAGATCTACCCTCCTAGGACATTAGGTGGTGCATTTTGCTTTGATCACCTTCTGTTGAATTTCCAGGAGCTTTTGCTCTCCATGGGGCCAAGAGATCTCAATGCAAAGAGAGGGAGGTCAAGCTGAGCTGCTTCTCAGTTCCCCCCTGAGCTATCCATTTGTGAAGCCACTTGTGCGTGCATGTGCTGGAAGCTGATGAGCATATGGATGGGTTATCTCTCATCACTCAGCATTTAGGATTGCGTTTAGGATTGGAACTGAAGCTTGCACAAAGTCTTTCCTGGTGAGTGGCCAAACCACACCTCCCTCCTCCTGTGTGTGATGGAATTAAAGAATTTCTGCTCAGTGTGTGATGGTTTTGAAGCGCTGTGCAGGCTCCTGCCGTTTGCTTCGGTGGGTTTCAATGTGATTATACCAGTGAGAGCCGGGAGCACTGGGCTGAGCACACCTGATACTGGGAGCAGAGCAATCTTGGGCCAGCCTGGTATTTGGATGGGAGACCACCTGGAAATCCCAGGGCACGGAGTCGTGGCCAAAACCACAGCAAACGGGAGACCACAGAAACCGTGCGAGTTGACAGACTTTGGCTCCAGCATCAGTGATGGACAGGAGCAGGAGAAGTCCAGTGGAAACACGGTGTTTGCGCCTGGCTGCAGGACAGACGCACGCGAGCTGCTGCTTGTATATTTGGAGCCCTAACACGGGGAATATTTTAACTGTAGAACCTCCCTCTTGGCCTTCAAAGCGGCTCCCCTCCCCTCCCCTCGAGGTTGTGCTGTGGTTAAAACCGGCCTCCCCACGCCGCGCTGGACCTGGCCCCACGCTCCAGGAATTCCAGCTATTATTTATACGCGCTGCTAAATTTATCACGCGTGAGTTTGCGCTACGCAGAGGGCGCTTCTCCCTTTGCTGTGCCGCCACCGGGCATGGGTTTTGTTGGGTCCAAGGTGGACTCACCTGTCTCTTGTGCCATCGATGGGGCTGGCTGGTGGCCTCTGCCCTTTGAACAACAGTGGCCAAGTTATTGCAACCAAGTTTGGCTCCAATTATCAAAGTAAATGATGCCATTGTAAAGCTGTGCTCAAAGCAGTGTTCTACAATTAGAGCACGGAAGCTGTGATTAACATACTTTTGTTAAAATATACCTTTATTTTGTTTTCTTCCCAGGTTTGTGCATGCGTTATTTTTCCCCCTTTTATCCTTAAACCCATGATTGCCCAGTGATGTTTGTCCCAAGAAAATACTTAATGAGATTCAGTTTTGCCTCAAAATGCTCCTTGTAGATTTTCTTCTCTTTCTGTGTAAATCTGTGGTTTGAAGTGCCAGAGTGCTTTTATTTCTAAGAAACAGAGTTTGACAATAAAAAGAACCCAAACCAACCCACACTCTGAAATTGCACCCTCATAACGGGATACAACCAAGACCCCCTGAAATTTTCTTGGCATTATAATAACTCTGATATGCCCATTGCCCAACATAGCACGTAGAGAGTTACATGCTGTGTGTCATCGCATCAAGATAAGAATAGGCTGAGAAACATCAGACATTCTCCTTGAAGCTCCAGAGCAACTGCTACCTGACAGCTGAAAACACTTTGCATATTGAGTTTGGAGCTGGGGTGTGTGTTTGTGTGCGCAGCATCCGCGGCTGGAGACCACTGCTTTCCACTGGAATTTAAAACCCTCCCAGGCAACTTGATGCATCTGGGTGCAATTACTGTAGTAAGGTGGTCAAATAAAACCAAAAAAAAAATTAAACGTAGCAAAACAGCCCCCATTGGTTTTCTTAAAGGATGTGGGACAATGTGTTGGTGGTGGAGTTTGGGGGGTTACTTTAGAAATATGTAAACTTTGGGGGTTTTTTTTGTTGTCTGTGAGGTGTTGGTAAGTGGATCAGAGCTGCATTCGATTACCTGTATCCAGTTAGTTCTGGCCACTTTCTCTAATTGTATCTTTCCAAACGCTGTGTTTGGACACACCTCCTCTCACTGTGCTGTATTCATACAGACCTGCTGCCTCCCCCCAGCCTCTCCAGCAATCACATCTGCTGGAGGAACACACCAAAACAGCCTGTCTGGATCCAACACAGACAGCTCCCAGCAAGGTGCTGGTCCTGTGCTGGGGAGCATCTTGCATCCCTGAGCCCCTGGGAGCATCCTGCATCCCTGAGTGTCAGAGAGCATGCTGAGCCCCAGGGAGCATCCTGCATCCATGGACCCCATGGAGCATCCCTGAGCCCCAGGGAGCATCCTGCATCCCTGAGCCTCATAGTCCTCGGATGTCCTCTCAAGACCTGAGATGGTGTCAGATCAAATAGTTCTAAGAGCTGTGTCCCTTACACAGCTGACCTAAAAGCCCACCGAGGACCTAGGAAGGGTTGCTTGGACTGCACATCCTCTTGAATCCAAGTAGAAGTCTGCATGGTTTTTAGAGGAACTCTTTTTGTAGTAGTGGGATAGCTTAGCTGTCACCCACATGTGGAATTAATTTATCTTTGAAGATTTAACTTCTTTCCTGTGGCATTCCTTACTATCTCTTTTTTTTCCTTCTTCCCATATATATATTTTTTAACATCTTGATCTCCCCATCAGAAATGCCTTGGCCTCCTTTGGAAAGGAATGCAGCCCCGGCTGGGCTGAATACCTGCCTGCAGCCAGCCCCGCGCCTCTCATACCAGAGAGGCCCATCTTCCCCGCCATGCTTCCCCCTCCTTTTTGTTTTGTTTTGTTTTGTTTTTTTTCTTTTTCCTTTTTATTATTATTATTATTATTGTTATTTTTAACTTAAGCCTTTGCGGGGGCTCCTGTTTTCGGTGCAGGAATGCGCGGGGGCGCGGGTGCCTGGTTGGGAGGGGTGGGGAGTGGGGCGGTGGGAGGATGTTGCTGCTCACTTAAACCCAGCTGGTCCCCTCCGACCCCCTGTGGGGGCAGGGAGGTGAAAAGCCCATTAAAAAAAACCTGCCGAGCCTGCTGGCACATTCCTTAGGCCCCCAGTCCTGGGTAAGTGGCCCTAATTATTAAAATCAGCAGTCCTTATCAGATGACAAGGCCTTTTGCTTTGATATACAAAGGCAGAAGCTTAACAACCCCATCCTTCCCTGGAAGAGGAACAAAATGGGCACCTTGACATGAGGCTTTCAAATGTCCCTGCATAATCCCCTTATCGCCTGCCCAAGATATGTATATTGATCCTGGCTGGGAAGTTGGAGTAATGGGAGGTGGTGGGGAGGGGGATGCCTGGGTCCCTTCCCCCGCAGGTCCCCCTGTCCTGTATGGTGACCCTGCCATGGTGACCCCACCATGGTGAGCCTGCCACACTCCATCACAGCCCGTGTCACTGCCCGTGAATTTCTCACGTGACCACTCTTGGGTACTCAACTTGAACATCCAGGCTGGGCTTTGGGTTTGCTTCTCCAAGCAAAGCCAGTGGTTGTTGGTATCACTAACCCACGTGCCTGTTCATACAACCTGCTGCTCCTGTCCTCGCATCCCCCATCGTCCTCTTCCCTACCCAGCTCTGCACAAAACCACAAGTTGAACAAGGACCAGGTTCTCCTAAAAACTGGGCCTTTTTGTTGCGTGTTTTTGTACTGTCAGGAAGGTGACACCCATCCTTGGGAGGCCAAGCCCAAGACAGCAGATTTCATCCCTGTCTGTGCCTCCTCTGACGTGGGGTGGTCCTGCTCCAGCAGTCCCAGGCAGTTCTCTTGTTTCAGGCAGCGCAGATACCGTAACTTGTGTTCCCAAAGGGGCCCTAACTCCTGTCCTCAGAGCAGACTTCAGCATTTATTAGCTGGTGCCTCAGTGGCTTTCAGCAGGACTTGGGCTATGAACTACTTCATCTTTTGCCTGCTGGCCTCAGCAGTGCAGCATCAGGCTTTAAGGACCAAGTTTTTGAAGGTATCCAAGGATGTAGAGGTGCTTCCTGCAGTCTTTTAAGGTGCGCTTCCAATGCTAAAAGCAACATCTTTAAAGTTGGACTTTGGTTGTGTTTAGACAGAGTGTGTCCTGGTTGCTGCTGATGGATGGCTGGTTGCTTCTAAAGAGGCTGAGCAGCCAATGTGCATGGTTCCCATAAGGAGAGCGCTACCACAAAACTTGAGTGCTTTTCTCTAGCCCAAGACTGGTAACTGGATTCCTGTTTTACTTGTCTGTAGGTCCTTCAAGAGGAACGACCCCATTAACCCATACCATGTGAATTCTGGCTACGTTTTTGCCCCAGCGACCAGCGCGAACGATAGTGAAATATCTAGTGATGCCCTGACGGACGACTCCATGTCAATGACGGACAGCAGCGTGTAAGTACTTGGTGTCGGATGGGTCCTTTTGGGGTGTGCTGTCTGTGAATCAGCTGTGCCAATGCACATGGGGCTTACAGGAGTGATGGGTCCGGGGTCATCACCCAGTGTCTGCTCGCCGATTATTCGGGGCCACTGAAATGGAGGTTTGTGCCCAAACCGAGAGGTCTAGCAGGGCATGGTCACCTCGGTCTTTGTGTTGCTGGTGGTATTGGATGGAGTAAAGCGATGAATCCTATTGCCGTTCTGCAGCTGAGCAAACGTGTTTTCCCCTATGCTAATGGTGCCGCCTGACTAACCCAAGGAGCGAATCTCCATGAGCCTTTGTCTTAAGGCCAGGCTTCCTTAACTGGTTATCAGTCATCAAAGAGGAGGAGATTACTTCCTGTAGGAAGTACTTTCTGTAATTAAAGTTTGTCATTAATGTCAGAATGCACATTAATAGGGCCAGTGACCTGAGGGGGCAAATAGCTGCTCATCTGGTGTTGCTGGGACGGTCTTCAAAGAGCCCTTTGAATGGAGCTGCGTGGAGCAGGTCTGGGTGTTTCAGGAGCACAGGGATGAGATGATGCTGTGGCTGAGCCCAGGAATTGCAGGATCTGCCTTTTCCTCCTGGCTCTGCTGAGAAGTGTGCAACTGGGAGAACTCCTTTGACCATTCTTCCTGGGTTTGCTTTCCCCAGCAGGAGAGAAATGGTGCTTTTGTGCCTGTAGAGGAGACAGCAAGACTCACTTAGTGCTCTTAAGGACCGTTTTCTTCAGTTGGGCAGAAGGCAGATGTTGCTGTTTGTGTTTCATGATCTTCATTTAAGTCCAAGTGCTCTAGGAAGGCCCACCTGCAAACAGTGTGCTGCATTCCTGCTCTTCTTCTCATAAGCGAAACTTCTCCAGTGTCTTTGTCAGACGTGTGCAGTGATTACTGTGTCCTCCTCGGAGAGGTTTGCATGCTGGGGTTTTAAAGTCAATGTGCGTGATGCTGCACAATGGAAAACAGGATTTACTAAAAATCCTTGATGAGTAAACAAAAGCTCCATTTTTTTTTTTTTTTAAATGCACATGTGTGTTTTGAACTGATATTATGGAAAAAAATAGTTTGTTGTCCCACCAGATTCCCTTATTGAACAATATTGGCATTAAATAAAAGAGCTGAATCATAGGGTGACTTCTTTATTTCTTCTTACTGGCTCTGGTTGTATGTGATCATGTGTCAACAGAGCATTCATTGGGTTAGTCATTTCTGGACCAGTGTAGGGTCACTTGGGATTCACAGGGCTAGGATTATACCCTCTCTTCACAGCAATGCCAATTGTAGGCCTTATACAGATGAGAGCACTGAGTGAGAAATAAAGTGCATGGTGGATGAAAGGCTTAACTGAATCGCTTTCAGCCCATTGTTAGTCCAGGGGAGCTTAGCGGGGATGAGAGGGCAGCAGCCTGCTTTGAAATTTGCTTGAACAAGTGAATAGGAGCTCCCCATAAAGCCGTGCGTGAAAGGAGCCTGCCTGTTTTTTCCTGCCGTAACAATGGCCCGAGCAGGCTGTGAGAGTTTGGGGAAGCTTGGCTGATTAAACTGCCCGCAGCTCCAGGTTGGGGGGCGGCGGGGAGGGCTGGAGGGGGAGGACAGAGGAATATTTCCAACTGCAGAGCCGATCCCCTGGGCATCCCCGTGGCCAGGCTCCATCCGCGGGGCTGGGAGCGGGCGGGCACGCCGGGCGATTTTGGAAACGGGAGGGAGAATTTGGCACTTTGGAAGGCTGGGCTTAAAGTTAAGGCTGATGTAAAACTTCCTCTGCAGAGGCGAAGGGCCGCTGCCAAGATTGCAGTGGAGCGTTAGGGGCTCGCAGCCGCTCCTGGCACCTGGTGCTGTGGGTTGCGGTGGTGCTGGGGGGTGCTGGGGGGCACAAACCCGCTGTGCTCCCACAGCCCCAGCCCGCGAGGTTTTATTTTACCCCCCTTTGACAAAGCACCCGGGTTTGTTCTGTTTCGTCAGGGCAAATGCAAATTAGTTCTTTTGGCTTATGTTGGTATCAACTGAAGAGGAAAAACTTGTTCTGGAAAAGTCTGTCAGACATAGCAGCAAAGTGAGGGTTTTTATTAAAAATCTATATCTGAACTGTACTGGAATTAGGAGAGATCTCCCCAAAATGCACATTCTGCCCTTTTTTTGATATTACAGATGCCAACGATCAGTCTGTCCATATATATATGTATTTTGTAATAGCCACAAAGCATCATGCAAATTTATATTTCAATTTCTTGATTGGGTGGGGGGGAAAGGAAAGGGGATTTTTTTTCTTTTATTTGCTTATATCTTATTTATGGATTTACTTTGGACACTGGGGAATGCTGCTGAGCAAACTTCAAATATTACCTTATCTTACAAACCAGGCTTTTGATGTTGGCAAGATCAGAGGCTTGTTTCAGAGCCGTTGCCAAATGAAGATGGGAGTGAATGCATATGCGCATGAGTCTGATATTTCAAAGCAGCAGTAAAACTACATTCAGGTTAGGTCAGGCACATCTGAGTCAAAAGGCTAAGATAATTGGCTCAGCTTAAATGGCAACTGACTGGGTAGAAGACTTCAAACTAGTGTTTCCCCCAGAAACAGATTGGCTTAGCCCCAGCCTGGTTAGCTGAAATGTTTGTAATTAAACTCTACTATTTAGTACCTAAACTCTGTAGCTCTTCAGCCCGCAGCTTTTAGTAGCCAAGAAATTGAGTGCAAATGTCGGCTGCTGGAGCAAGGGGAGAGGTGGCACCTGGAGAGCTGGGACTAACCTTGTCCTGCCCTGAAACCTCTGCCCATGCTCAGCCTTTTCATTTCAAAGACATTTTCCCCTGGTTGGAGGGGTCTCTTTCAGTATCAAGGTTCCCCCTGCACCCCACATCTCTTGCTGTACTGAGCGGCTTCAGCTCCGTCCATCAGTCCCTCCAGCAGTTGGGGATCACCCGCTGGTCACCCCTTCAGCCCTGGCATTGTCCCTTTTCCCCCTGTTTTATATGGGTTTAGTCAGCTCTCATCAAAGTGCCTGTAAAGTCCCTCCCTGTTCCCCAGGCTGACTTCCCCAAGACAGCCTTCCCATCCTAGCGAAATATATGTTTTTTATATATATGCATGTTGTTGTAAGTTGTAAAGCTGCTCTGACAAGGCAGGGCTGTAGGCGCAGGGGGTTTGGTGCGGAGCTCTCTGGTGCAACCGGAGGAGTTCTAGGGGAAGGAGCAGCCTTTGTACCGACCTGAATGAGGGTCAGTCTCCAATAACCTGAGGAGCCACCCTGCCTGTGAATGGCACGAGTCCCTGCTCCTGCTTCATCACCTGTCCCGGGACGGTCCCTTTGGGCAGGGTGGTCACCCCGGAGCTGGGAGCATGGGGACCCCCATGAGATGTCCTCACAGCTTGGTGGCCACAGGAGAAAGGTTGGGGACAGCATTTTGTGCTCGGAGACCTGGAGAGAGGTGGGGAGCTGGGGAGTGCTGTGGGGTTCCCTGTTGTCCCTTGGTTGTGTCCTCAGGTGCCTCATGTTGAACCCACAGACTTTCATCTGCTTCCCTGCTCTTCCCCATCTGGCCTCTCATGCTGCCATCGGCAGAGGACACCTCCTCTTTAGTTGAATTTGTTAACAGGATTAGTCCCCTATGTGTGTATGTGTGGAACGTGCTCATGCTGGCATTTTACCTGCCTTTAAAATGCCTGCTTTTCTTGTTACTCCCTGTATTGAAGGTCTTCTCTAAGAGACCCTTATGTCAGTAAGCATCCATGAACAAATGTTTCTCCAAAGGTGCAGATGATTTGGTTTTCACCTTAGATTTGCTTTTCGCTTGTCCTCCCCCAAAGCTGAGACATGCCGTGTGCCCCAAGCCCTGTTGCCACATGGGTTTGTGCAGCAGAAATGCATAGTGGCCACCAGTGGCTGCGGTCGGTGGCCATGGCCGGCCGCAATGGCCATCGTGTGCCAGGACACTTCCCCGGAATGGGCTCCAGAGCTGCATCTTGTGCAACGGGGACATTAGGACTTGTGATGTGTATTCATGGACCAAGTCTGGAAGAGACTGATATTCATCTTGTGCCATCAAGGACTTTCTCTATGGTCCCAGCGTGCTCTATTTTATTCTCGAGATTTTTCCAAGTTTTTTTAAGATGAAATTGTTCTGGTCTTTCATTCTGGGCTTTGCAGCTTAATCTTGCTTGTGAAAACAGTTTGGTGGCAGCTGAACACTTTGGCCAAGATCTTCACAAAGGCCTGCGATAGCATGCTTCAAACGTTGAGCATGGCATCTGGTCACCCTCCTCAAGAGAGGGACCTGTTGTCTCAGGGAAGGTGTTCCATTGCACCTTGTCTCTGGCTGCGTGTCCAGAACATGTCGGTGTGTCTCCACCGCCACCGTGGCCGCGGGAGGTGGCACGTGAGGTCACGGTGCCATGTTGGCAGCGCGAGGCCAGCACTGTCTGCTCAGCCTCCCTGGGCAGGAGCTATTTTCTCCACTCGGGAGATGAGTCAGGTGTGGGGGCAGGTGGATGAAAGGGATGGGACCGGAGATCAAGGTTCTTCAGTCAGTCTGAGGGAAGAGGTGGAATTAGACATTCAGGATCTCCAGGCATGCTCTTCCGGCTGTCCCCGCTGTCTCTAGAAGGCTCTTTAATCTTAACTGAGGTAAACTTTTTGTGTGGCTGGATGAAAACACCCCATGTTGCCCCGAGCGGGTTGTGTGGGGGGCTGTTCCCACTGCTGCTCCTCACTTGGTCTCTTCTCATGGCTTCCTGGCCATGGTCCAACATGGCCAAGGGGAGCAATGTCGTGCCCGGAGGGTACGGTCCGGCATTACTCCTGCCTTGCGGTGACGTGCCTGTGCCGGCCGGCCTCAGGGCAGGAGAAACATCTCGGATCTTTAGTAGGGCTGGAGATGAAGAGCAGCTTTTTGGTGGCCATCCATCTTCAGCCTCTTCCTTCTGTCCGCAGTGCCAACACCCCACGGGCTGTTTCACAGCTTGAGGAAAGTTGTGGTCTCAGAGAGCGTAGTTTGGTGGTAAAAAAGTAACGAAAACAAAGGGCAGAAGCAGAAACCCAGCATTGGAAGGGCCCTTCTGTAAGAATTCTCAAAAGTGAAGCTGATGGGATCTTTGGGCGTCTTCCCGCGCAGAGTTGCCTTCAGCTTGCTTTTCAGCTTTTTAATTACTGCACAACCATGTAGATGGTGACACAGGCCCTTCCCAAGCTGCCAGATGTTTGAGGCTTCTCCTGGCTTCAGGTGACATCCGGAGGGCTCAGCACCTCTGGGAACGTGTGCCCGTGGCATTTCTTGGGTGGTTTCAGAGGTGGTGGAGAAGTGTCTTGGTTAGAGCACGGGGAGATCCCCGGCTGATGGTGACCTCTCTTTGTGTCCAGAGATGGGATCCCCCCGTACAGAATTGGGAGCAAGAAGCAGCTCCAGCGGGAGATGCATCGGAGCGTCAAGGCCAACGGTCAAGTTTCTCTACCTCATTTTCCGGTAAGTTCAGGTGGGATCTGCAGGGTTTGGGTCGGCCATGGGAAATGCTAAGACTGGGAATGGGCACAAGTGGAGGGGAGGAGAGCGTTTCCATCCCTACGTGATGCCAGAGCAGAGGTGCTGCCTGGTGTTGGGCAGGAGCCATGTCCTCTCAGCATCCTTGCAAAAACCTGCTTTTGTACGGTCACATTTTGACCCCTCCCTGAAAGCCAGGTGCTAATTGGGGCTTTTCAGCAGCAATGAATTTGTCCTCCTGGTCTCAATCCAAGCAGAGATGACCCAGTTGGGTCTGGCCGCCACCCTGACACCTTTGCTGGTGCCGAGCAGACCGGGGCTTGGCCTCGTGTGTCACCAGCATTGGGAAGCACATGGTCTGTGAGCTGGTGGGAAGCGGGATCTCTGGAAAGAGACGTTTGCAGTGGATACGTGTCTTGTTTAGAGGGGATCCGATTGCAGCAGATACGTGTCTTGTTTAGAGAGGATCCGATTTGCGGCCTCGCCGTGCTCTCAAAAATTAACTCGCTGACTTGCTAATTCGGTTGACTTGCAGACTCCCGATTCCTGCAGCGAATAAACTGTTTACACAGACAAGTATAAACTTATCTTGTCTTGAGATTAATATGCTAAAATTCCTCTTTCTGCTGTCTTAAGCAGCAAGAAATCATAGATGATATTTCTGGTGGAGGAAGGGGGGTGGTTTATGTGTTTTTTCTTCTTTTTTTTTTTTTTCCCCCTTCCTCCATAAAGAAAGTTCTATAGCCTGAGCTTGTAAATTAGATTATTTTGTCCCAGGGCGTGCAAATCGACTTTCTCTGTAAGGCAGTGCTTTGATCAGGGACTGAATAGAGCCAGCTTGTGTAAGAGTGACAATTTCCAGCAGAGTGGCCTTTTTCTACCCTCACATCATTTCTGGAGCTAAGTGGTTGCCGGAGAGAGGCCCCACCTCATCTGGTGGGTAGTATGTGAAAGAGTTGGCAGTTCAGCTTTCTGCTTTCAGGGGGAAAAAGAGAGAGGGAGAGTGGGGGCGAGGAGTGGGGCGCATGGGGGGTGGCAGGAGGGAGGGCAGAATCGGGTGGGTGGTTTCTTTTTCCTCTTTTTTTTTTGTTTTTTTCCCTTTTCCTGCCATGTTTGCTTCTTTTGGCAGAAATTCGCGTTTTGCCTTTTTATATTCTGCACTTGATTTGGAGATGTTCCCTTTTTCCCTTGATAGATCTGCTTGAGGCAGCCAAGCTCAGCAGTGTAGCACCGCTAGCCTGCAGCAGCTTTCTTCATTTTCTGTACAAAGAGATGGAGGGGGGGGGAAGAGATCTAGGACACTGTTGAGACAACACTACCTCAAAGGTGCCCAGTGTGTAGCCGGGAAATAAATTACCAGCACTTCTCTGATCTGCAACCGTTTGACTCCTTTTTTTTTTTTTCTTCTTTCCCTTTTTCTCCCCCATCTTATTTTTTTTAATTTCCAACTCCTTTCTGTTTATACTCACTTTATTCCTTGAGTTAAAGTCTCTCCCTCCCACCTCAGAGGTTTTTTTTTTTTTCGGGTAGTGCTTTTTTTTTGATGTTTGACAACAGTCTTTGAAGATTTTCTACTTCAGAGTAGCTACTGATGGGCTGGTTGTACTACAGAGAGAACAAGCGGGGTTCCTCAGAGTGCGACCAACTGCTCCTGCCGAAGGCAAACGCTGGTGGGGAGGATGTCACTCCATGAGGCCACAGCACTAGCTCATAAAAATCCAGAGCAGACCATGCCTAGTTGCGGTCGTCTTTTCATCCAAACATGGAGACACAACAAGCGTAGCGGGGCCGGCGATGCCGCTCCGGCTAAGCACCCCGTGCCGCCCGCTAAACATGCCTTGTACGTTGTGTCCCCGCTCCTTGTAGAGGACCCACCGTCTTCCCAAGGAGATGACCCCGGTGGAGCCGGCCGCCTTCGCCGCAGAGCTTATCTCCCGGCTGGAGAAGCTGAAGCAGGAGCAGGAAACCATGGACAGTCTGGAGGAGAGGCTGCAGCAGATCAAGGAGGTAGGAGGATTAACCCTTGCGGGGCTGGGCAGAGCTCGCTGCCCATGCTGCATGTGCTGCCTGTGCTGTCCTTCCTGCCCGTGCTGCATGTGCTGTCCTTGCTGTCCGTGCTGCATGTGCTGCCCAGCTTGGCGAGGGGTGGGAGGGGGCCATATCTTTTGTTCACACTGCAGTTTGTGTACCCATGGTGGGAACAACCTGCTGCATGCCTCCCCGTCCCCTTGCATTGATTCCTTCTTATCACTTGGCCGGCAGGATGAGGAGAAGGAAGGCTTGGAGCTCCCTGCCAGCCTGCAGAGCAGTCGGGAGATGGCGAACCCCCAGCACCCGCTCTCGCTCCTGCCCTCCGGCAGCTACGAGGAGGATCCCCAGGCCATCCTGGACGAGCATCTCTCCCGCGTGCTGAAGACCCCCGGCTGCCAGTCGCCCGGCATGGGCCGGCACAGCCCCCGCGCCCGCTCCCCCGACCGCCTGCCCCTGGGCAAGCTGCAGCCCGGCGCGGCCTCGCCGATGGCCTGTGCCTTGGTGGGCAAGGGCTTCATCACCAAGCAGACCACCAAGCACGTCCACCACCACTACATCCACCACCACACCGTGCCCAAGACCAAGGAGCAGATCGAAGCGGAGGCGGCGCAGCGGGTGCAGTGCTGCTGCCCGGCGGGCGGCGACTACTACTGCTACCCCAAGTGCAAGGGCCACCCGAAAGGCACGGACCCCCCTCTTCCTCTCCTGGAGCCCTTCGGGTAAGTCACGACCATCTCTCTCCATTGCACCACCCCAAACCATCGCCCTGTCACCCCCTGGATGTGGGGCTGGTCAGGACAGTGCAGGGGGTTAATGGTGGGCTTGTGTCCCCCTCTCACCATCAGCAGGACGGGGACACTGCCGAAAAGGCCGGGCAGAGGAGCGGAGAGCGTCGCCGTGCCGGCCGGGGATGGGGGGCTGCCCGGCCCCGGTGGGGTGCAGCTCCCGGGGGGCGAGGCGGACCGGGCACAGAACGTCTGGCAGTGGATGCTGGAGAGCGAGAGACAAAATAAGCACAAGCCCCACAGGTAAATATGCAGCTGTCTACAGCAATATCGCTCCCGGTAAATATTTATATATTACATGGGCTGTCTATTTTTACAATCGCTAAAAACAAATGAGACTCTTTGCTCCTCCGGTTTAATATAAAAGCTGTTCCGCAGAACCAGAAAAACCACAAAAATGTCATGTTTTTGGCAATAAACCTCCTTTCATGTTATGACAGACTTTTGAGAGGGAGCGAGCAGAATAGGAGCTGCTATTAAAGTCATATTTTCCAGCTTTTCTAACCCGACTTCTTCCCCTCCCCAAGCACACAAAGCACAAAGAAGGCCTACAGCTCCGACTTCGCCAAGGGGGCCCCCGGCCGCCACCACCCCTGGGGGAGCGGCAGCCACCCCCGCGGGGTGCAGCCCGCGCACCCCTTCGTGCAGGACCCCGCCATGCCGCCGCTCACCCCCCCCAACACACTGGCGCAGCTGGAGGAAGCGTGTCGCCGCCTCGCCGAGGTCTCCAAACCCCAGAAGCAACGGTAACGGCCGTGGGAGGGGTGGTCCCGGTCCCATGGGGGGTTTGGGGGGCAGCCGGGGATCGGGGAGGTTTGCTGGGTGCTGGTCATGCTTGGGCTGATGGGGGTGAGGTGGGTGATGAAGGTGGTGGACCTGTCCTCCTGGTGTAGGTGGAGGGTTGGCCATGGGGCCACGGGGATGTGTGACGCGCGGCTTGGCCAAACACCAGGGATGAACCTCCGTGTTCCAACCCCACCCTACCCCGACACAAATAGTTTGAATCCTGTAGACTATTACTTCCACTCTTTTGATGGCTGTAATTTGCCCGTTTTTCCTCTGGGATGGACTCCAGCTACATACCAAGTGGAGAATTGGACTGGTTATCATTCATTTGGGTATGGAAGGATAAATTAGCCCACAGCATTTTTAATTCTTCCTTTGATTGTTTACAACATGTGAGGGTTGATACAAAGAGCAAACTTAACGACCCACAGGAGACTTCAATTAAGAAGATTGTGTTTCAACAATTTTTTTTAAAGGTTTTTTCCTCTTTTTATTTCCCCCCTTGCCCTCCCGCTCTCCACTTCAGATGTTCAACCTCAAATCAGCAGAGGGATCGAAACCACTCCGCTGCTGTTCAGGGGGGAAACGCCCCTTTCTGCAGTGCCATTCTAACAACAGAAGAGTGAGTATTGCACGTGTGGAAAAGGATTGGGAAATATATATGTATATAATAATTATATTTTCATTAAATGTATGGTGCTTTGTAAAGAGGGGAAATTCTTCTATCTGAAATTTCATCTTTCAAATGTTCTTCTTAAAGAAAGAACAAAACATTTTCAAATCTTGTCTCTGGCTCTTTTTAACTTGCATTCCTGTAAAGTGGACAAAGATTGGATTAGTCTAATTACAGGATGGTTCTTTTAACAAGAAATCTGTTACAGAGAGGTCTAAAATGGCCTAAATAATTAAAGTTTTCTTTCTTACCCTCTTCATCTTAAGCAATGAGTAATGTTTGAAGTCCAGACTGAGCCACCTGACTGGAGCCTTTCATTTTTAATTGGTTGACCTTAAGTCCACCAGCTGTCTTTGCTAGCAGCTTTTTTTCTGAAGCCACTCTACAAAGACTTAGAACAAATTAGGAAGACTAAATTACTGCGGACTAACACTTTGTGACCTTTTGACATGCCAAGTGTACATTGCCTCAGAAGCAGTTGTAGATTTGGCTGCATGGCATTCACTAGAGCCTTGCCATTTTGTTGGGTAATATTATTTTAATTATTCTTTAAGAAGGGTTTCTCAGTGCAAACTTCAAGATCCAGTTAGTGTTACCCTCACTGGGGAAAATCAGATTACCTGTGTGCTTCAGGTGAAGAATGTGGCCGTGGTTTTGCTTTGTGAGCTGTTGGTGGTTGCAGGTGGTTTTGTGCACCAAGGAGGAAGCTTGGCAGGTGCTTTGCATGAAGGCAGATGAAACGAGCCTTTTGAAATGAGAGCTGTGCAATCCTTGGGCTTGCTCAGTCGAGGTCAGCCCATGGTGAGCCCTACACACATTCACTTGGCCCGTGGTCCTGCACCAGTGCCTCAGCAAGGGTCTGAGCTCCATCCCTCAGTTCTCCCACCCATAAAATAGCATGAGGTCTCTGCCACTAAGCGCTGTGCAAACGCTACGTGACAAATTCCCCACAAGCACAGGAATATCTGACTTTTTGGGTCACACCCAGGATATTTCTGACCAGTGTTACATGTGGCAGAAACACTGCTAGACCGAGCGAGGTGAAACGGCTTGTTCTCAAATGGAAAAATAGAGGGTTTTTGTGTGTGTTTTATGTTTTTCAGTCACAAAGAGCCAAAGAAACTGCCACTTGTTCACACCTCTCAGTCTACTGAGTTGGTTGTCACCTATTTTTTTTGCGGAGAAGAAATTCCCTACAGGAGGATGTTAAAGGCCCAGAGCCTGACACTTGGGCACTTTAAAGAACAGCTGAGCAAAAAGGGAAATTACAGGTAAGAATCTGTGATTTGTTTGTTCTTTAGTATATTCTAATAAGTCAAAAGAGTCAGCAGATACTTTGCAGGTCTTCCCGCAATGATATGTTTATATTGCTTTTTGGAGGCTGTAGTTCTCATTCTCTTCCCACTCAAACCAAGAGCAACTTGGAGATGGAGAAGGGGACCACAGGGTTGAGCTTGGCTGCGGGGCCACCTCCTGTCCCCATCCCCCCCAGCCGCCTCCCCTCATTTCATAGAGATGTAGACTGTGCAGCTTTGTGCTCCAACCCTTGTCCAAAAACCGTCAATACCAGGGAAAGCTGGGATGGCCTTTTGGCAAAGGCATGGAGCGGTGGGGTTTGGTTTCCAGGCTGGGCTCAACGTTCAGGTTGGTGCTGACCTCTTGCTTTACCTACTCGTTTAATTTTTATTTTTATTTTTTTTTCTCTTATTTTGCAATGGTGTGGTCAGTGAATGGTTGGGATGGTGCATCTGAGTGGACGTGTAGCTGAGATGCAATGAGCCCTCTTTTCGTTAGGGAAAAACCTCTGCCCTGCAGGGAAGGCTCCACCAGCGATACCCAGTTCTTCTTCAGAACCGCCAACAAAAACCCTGCCTGTCTGGTTTCCAGGGCCCAGCTCCCAGTTTAACCAGTTTGCCGCTTCCTCTCCTCTGCTAGTTCCCATGGTGGTAGCTTCACGTTGGCTATTTTGGCTGCACTTTCCCAGCGGATCTGAGCACTAGTGAGATCACCTGTTGGCCACTTCTCCCATGGGGCGAACAGGAGAGGGAAGTTCCAGCTTTAAGTGTTGAATTTGCATTGAATTTGGTCCTTCAAAGAGCCAGGAGTCCTGCCCTGTGCTGGCAGCCTCTGATTTGACATCCAAATGGGTCATTTGGGTTTGGTGCGATGACTTTCCAGCTGGTGCTCCGTCACTGACTGGTCTCTAAGCTTTGGGAAGCCCACCTGTGCAGATAGGTAGGTCACCCAAGGGTGGGTGATGCTGAGCTGGGGTCTGAAATACCACCAGTCCTTCCCAAAACCGTCTTTGCAGCCCACCCAGCTGCCATCAGATGGCAGCAACCTGCAAGTCCACCCGAGCTGGGCCACCTCCAGGAGGGGTTCCTCGGTTTCTCACACCCTTGTGCCATTTTCCAGCCCCTTAAGCCTCTCCTGGCCCCTTGTGCTCCTCCTCTGGCCGATGCAGCCTCCTGTCCCAGTTGCAGACCAGTTTCCTTGGCCTCACCACTGGTGAGCTGCTGCTCCACTGTCTCTATAGTTCCCCTCAAAAAGAAAAGAAAGATAAAATCTTATCTTTCCATTTGTTTTCTGTGACATTTTTCGTGTGATGCCCAAGCGCAGGAATAGGCTCCTAGAAACCTCTGTGGCCCGAAAGTCCCTCCAGGTGCAATTATTTGTGCCTTGTCAGACTGTAATTACTTTAGAAAATGTTTTTAAGTGACTGACAAGGATGAAACAATGTTTTGCTTAGATCTCACCCCTTTACACCTGGGTAAAGACAATACAGAAATTTATAAAAGGAACTTGGGTACGTGCCCAGTATTTTATCTTGCACAGACACAAGGTGAAACTAATTACACAAATGTGTGTACCTCCAGGGAATCATTTTGATCTAAGCTTTGACTTTTGGCTGGACTTTGAGGGAAACTGCGGGTGACCTTCAGGGAACAGGGCCGCAGTGCCCGGAGTGGCGTGTGTGTTACGGGGAGGCACTAACTAGGCCGCTTTGGTCACATCTGGCATTGATTTCTTTTTAAGGCACATTTAATAAGCATGTCTTTGAAGCCGTTGCCTTTCATTTAATGCACAAAGACATGCAGAAATGCTCTGCTCTCCAAATTCTTTATTGATTGGATCAGTTTGCGAGGCGGGTACCTCGGGCTCCCGCGATGCCAGAGCCGTGCGGCCGTGGGGCGGCCGCCGGGAAATCGCCGCTTTGCTTTCCTTCCCCCCCCCCCAAAAAAAAGAAGGCATTAAGCAGTGATTTAATACCGATGGCGTTAACAAAAAACAAACGTACACGCACAAAAAAACTGGGTGGTGTCGGGTAATCTGAAGATGGCAGCGGTTCAAAACAGAGCTGTAACGCCAGGCCTGCTCGCCTCGATTGGTGCCAGATGTCCCAAAAAATATAAAATAAAATAAAAAAAAAGGAGCGAAGCTTGCCACATAAAATATGTTTCAATGGAAAGCCCGTTTCTGAGCAAATAAGAGCAGAGCGACTTGTTTGAAGATGTTTGGGGAAGGACTTTTGTTTTTGCTTTGCCTCCTTTTTTCCCCCCTTTTCTGTCTGTGTGAAATAAGGTTGTAATTATGCAAAAGGTCAGAGAGTGTTTTCTCAAATAAGAATTTTTGCAAACCCAGCCAGCGCTTAGGCTTGTGGAGGAAGTTATTGGGAAGAGCGGCTGTTATCTGGAGAGGAGAAAGGAAAAGGGAAGAGAAAGTTCTTTGTAATTCATTCATACTTTGCTGGGGTTTTTGGTTGAGTTTCAAGGCTGGGGAATTGTGGCCTTGACCTGCAGCATCACTTTGGTGGGAGTTGGGCCACTGACTTAGCGAGTGCAGGGCTTAAAGAAGATGTTTTTCCTTGCTGAGCCATTAAAGATACAACATGTGTCAATTCAGCTCGGAATAACTTTACAAAAATAAATCCTAACCATACCTTGACTAAATGGAGTTGGTTTCATCTCTCTGACTAAAAAGCCAGCTTTTATCCCCTTAGCAAAATAATTTTAACGTACCCTAAAAATAAATAGATCTGCAAGCTGTTGTTACTGAGTGTGTTAAAAATGTGTAACAGAACATTCACGAAAAAAATACCAAATTCTAGGAGCTGGCTGTGGCTCTTTCAGTTTTAATAGTAAAAGTGAGCTTAATCTGATCTCCTTTACTACCCTAAAAAAACGAGTAACTGCAAAACCCTTTCCCCTAACAAGGAGCTGCCAACCCCAGTTGTCTGGAAACTACAGGGGAGGGTTTTTAGAGGGGTTTTCTTGTATCTTTTTCTCTGGGAATCCATCCGATGAAGGTTTTTCCGTCCCTGGCGATGGGATGGCAAAGCGCTTTTCCGAGGAGGTGTGCGGCGGCAGACGGACAGGCTCCCTAAATGCTACCCCTCTGAATGGAAGCCCTTCATTTGTGCATATGCAATTAAGCAGCCTTAGAAGGAAGAAAGCTCCAAACGGGATAAAAGGAACCTTTAATCAAGAAGCTGAACGGTCTAATTCAGGATAATAGAGGGGTCCTCGCTGTTTGACACGGGAGGGGTGGGAGTGCTTTTTTGTCCCCGGGAGCGTTGGCTTCGTGATCTGACGACCCGGAGCGGCACATCGCTCCCAACCATCCAGAGTTTCTGTCACTTAAAATGGAGATGTGAATTAGGGATTTGCTTGTGAGGCTCCCAGGTTGTTGTTTGTTTGTTTTCTTTTCCCAGTTTCAGCTTTTACGTTGCAGGAAGCCGGGATGGTTTTCTTTTAATCCATCCTATGCCTAAAAAGCCTCTCCTTTTAATAACAGTTGCTAATTTTAAGCTTCAGCTTTGAAACGAGAAAACACATGAAAGAAGGTGGGGAGAGAGGGGAACCTTAAGAATGCTTTGCTTTCAAATGCTGTTTGTTTAGTTTTTAAATAAGATATTTGAGCAGAAATCACCACGCTTTCCAATTTTCTTCACGGCTGAGGATCTCCGCTGCCAATGTGTGTAATTTACTCGCTGTTGTCAGCGCTGAGGAGGGTGCACGGCCCCACTCGCTCCATCCCATCGCCGCCCTGGGGATGCTCTCACATTGCTGGACCTGAGGTTTTCCTGGTCAGGCTGGAGGAGCATCCTGGGCTAGAGAGCCTGGAAATGTTGTGGTTGAAAGAACTGCCAGAGCATCCTTCGCTTTGCCTTTTGATTATTGACTGTGTTTTAATTCTCCTTACCACAGATACTACTTCAAAAAAGCAAGCGACGAGTTCGACTGCGGCGCGGTGTTTGAAGAGGTTTGGGAAGACGAAACCATCCTGCCCATGTACGACGGGAGGATTCTCGGGAAAGTGGAAAGGATCGATTGACGGCGTCTGTGTTTCTTAAAAGTTAAGCTAGAAAGGTCTTTGGACACACAACAGTAGTGATGACAAGAAAAATAACAAAACCGAAGGAAAGTTTTGAACCAATGAAGAAAAATAGTGAAGTCTACGAAGACTTTGCTGGGTTAGCCTTAGAGGAAAAAAATGGCATTTATTATTCATGAGTTGGGTACTGAGATGATAAAAACCCTGAACTATTTATTAAAAACATGACCACTGTTGGCTATTAGAGATGCAGGCCGTGTTTGAGAGACTTCCATACATAATATATGATTTCCTGGGGATCTGAAATCTATGGACTAAGAGAAACTGTGTATAGCTTACCTTAACATTAATCCTTATTGATATTTATTGAACAGTCTGTTTTCCCTTAAATCCAGTTTTTGGATATGCTGCTTTAACAATGGAGAAGAGATGGGCTGGGAAGGGGGGTGATGGGAGGAAGGATTAGTTTTTTTTTTTATATTGTTCCCACTATTGAAAATCGAGGAGTTTGGCTACGAGCACATTTGTGGGGTTGTTAGTTGGTTTTTAAGGGGGAGGAGGGAAGGAGTGACATTTTGCCCAGTATTCCTCCAGGTGAAGAGAAGACTTTTCTAAAGAAATAATAATAATAATTAAAGCCGAAATAAAAATACTGTCCTACCATTCATCTAGAGCCCGGTGCATTTTAATCTATGCTGCTCTAATTTGAAATAAAGGTCTTAAGCGTTAAGTGCGTTAGATGCAATAGAACAACAGCAGCTTGTTTTGTCCACGGATTTCTGCGGTGTGAGGTGTTTGCTGCTGTCAGGGCAAGGGCCTGGAGAGCTGCAGAAACAGCCGCTGAGCTCCCATTGCTGTAGTTATCACACCAAAAGGACACGCTGCAAAAGCCAGGTTAAAAGAAAATGAAAAGGTAAAGTGCGTATTCCACATAGCTAGCTCATTTGGTTTAGCCGTTCTACGTCAGCGTTGGCGCAACTCCTATTTCAAGGACGTGTATCTGCGACGGGGTTTCCAGATGCACGTGGTGACGTGCAGTGGGTTTGCTTGGCTTGTGGGGTTAGTTTTGTTTTGGCCTTAACCTTCCCGAGCCCCACGTGGGGGCTCCTCAGAGCTGGGGGTGTGCGCGTGTGGGGAGCTGGCATTTCTGCAGTTGGGGTTTGTGTTGATTAAGTTAATCTGTGCATTCTGTTTGCCGTTGCTACTTTGTATATAAGTCTGTATATATTGTAGAAAAAAAGAAGAGAATGTATGGTGAAAATATTAATACACTATCTCTAGTGTTTTTTAAATTGAATCAGTACAGTACCTGTGCCTGCATGGAGTTACGAGACCATGCGTCGCCCTATATTCAGGGTTCAAGCTTTCCCTTGTTTGTTTAAGGGGTTTATGTATAAATATATTTTATGCCTTTTATTACAAGTCCTGTACTCATGACTTTTGCCATGGCATTTTGTTCTACTTATACTGTAAATTATGCATTATAAAGAGTTTCATTTAAAAAAAAAAATTACTTGGTACAATAATTATTGTAATTAAGAGATGTAGCCTTTATTAAAATTTTATATTTTTCAAATTAATATTTTCTGACTTTTTTTTTCCCCCCCCACCCTAAATAGCTAAAAAGATTGGTTGTTTTTTTCTCATGTGTGCTGGTGGATGGAGATGGTGGCTGAGCTGTTCCTGCTGGGGAGCCATTGCAACCCAAGTAGACAAGGCCCCATCATCATCATTCCCTTGGATGATTAAATCATTTACAGCTCCTTCAGGTACCTCAGTGACAGATTTAGCCCAGACTGCATGGCCAAGCCCATGGTGCTGGTCGAGGAGCGGGGATTTGCTCCCTGCGTGGAATGGTGAGGCCAGGGTGGGATGTTCAAAGGGTCATGGTGGGCCCAGTGCTGGAGCTCTGCAAAGCTTCGCCACGAGGTGCCAGAAGGTGGTCACAGCCTTCCCTAGGTGCGAATGAGCTGGGACTGCTCACCTGCCAGAACAAAACCCAGCTTTCTAAAGCCCTGGCTAACGTACCTCCAGTTTGGGTGGTACTCGGTGGAAGTGGCTGAGCAGGACGAGCTCTGGGAGCTCAGACCCGGCACCTTCCCTCTCGCTGCTGGTCACGGCACAAGACCTATTTCATAGCTAAATGAGCTTAATTTGTCCCCGAGAGGAGCCGCCTGGTCCAGGGGTGGGTTTGTCTCCCAGACCTTCCCCGGCTCAAGCGAGCAACCCTGGGAAAGCAATTGAGCAGCTTTTGGCCTGTCCTGTTGGTAACCAAATCCAACCTCTTTTCTTCTGCTACACCAATGGCACCAACTATTTTTTTCCCCTCTCTCTCCACCATTTTTTTTTTTCCTATGAGGTTTTAAATTATCTGGGTTATTTTGTGTGTATGAGAAGACTTCATTTAAAACATCAGTAAAACTTCTATCAAAGGGCTCAACTTCACACCGAGTACACAGAGCTCGGGACTGAATCCTGCAGTTCAAGGGAGCTGCAGGCAGTTTTACACATTTAAATGGATGGAGCCTTGTTTTAAAAAACCATCTGAAGTTCATGGGGTTCATCTTAATTGATAAGCTGGACATAACGGATGGGTGTAGGGAGACTTCAACAACATAAGGGAAGAAAGAGATTTCATTTTCCCCCTCTCTCTCTTTTTTTAGTCTACCATCAAAGGTTGGGAACTTAGCACTACATCCTAGTATTATTTTTCTTCTGCTATTAAAATGAATCACACTGTGCCTAATTCTTCTTGGGAAGATGAATGTGTTCTTGGGAAGATGAATGTGTTTGAGGCAGCTTGAAGCCATTCAGTGCCTCACAAGCCTTTGCATCTTTCTATCAATGTTCCAAAATACTCACCTCTGTTTTTTGGATGTCTGTAGAAACAAAATATAAAATGGCTTCAAATACATGGCAGGCTGTTTAGTGGAGATGAAAGGGTATTTGAATAGTCTTTTAAAAATGAATGAAAAGTGAATACTCTCTTCTGTTTCAATTATAAGTGGGACGTGGAGCTCGTTAGACACCACCTTAATATGTGACACTCTGAAAATGTTCACCTGCCTTCAGTGGTTCAGAAACATTTTATTTTGTTTTGTAGCTTGTCTCGGGATAAAGATCCTGATTACAGGTCTGGCTTGGCAGCTGCTAAATGGAGAGGCAGCGTGGGAAACTTCTACTGGTGTAGCTTCAGAAGTTTAACATCCAACCTTTTTTGTTGTTTTTAATGGTACAGATGATGGGGAAGAACCAAGACCCTTGTTTTGATGTTTTTTTTTAGCTTAGCTTAAGTTCATAAGGTTTAACAAAAGCCATAAAAACTCATGCTAAAAAAACCCAAACAAGCTTCAGAGCCACTTGCAGCATTATGGTACCTGTGCAAATGTCGCAGGGTTTGGGTCCTTCCAGAGAAGGGACATCAATAGCAAGATCCTGCTCTGCAAAAGCAAACTTGAGCAGGGCTAAGGCATGAGCGAGCTCCACATACTTAAATCACACTACTCCTTAACACTTTGAGCATTTTTCATCTTCATCTGAATGAGCTGCCACCATCCCTCTGTGCCATCAGAGGGTACGGGATGCTCCTGTCCCTCACAACACATCATTACAGCTTCCCAAGGTTCATCAGCTCCATCCCTACCCTTCCAGGGCTCTCCTGCAAACTCGTTTCTCAGACGGTAGAACAAAGACCCCAAAACAACGACAAACCAAACCCATGCATTATTTTTAACACATTATTGATGAAACCCCATCAACATTCCCTCCTCCTTTTTCCCAGGTGCCGGGATCAGCAGCCCTGATGGGATCGGCAGCGCTGTCGGTTCCCCAAAGCCTTTCCCACATCTCCAGAGGTTATTTTCTCCCTTCCACACGGGGAATGGATTCCCCGTGAGCCCCCGAGTCAGCCGTGCGCCCGCTGGGCTGCGGCGTCTGCCGGTTCACACTCTGCTTGGCTCACATTGGCAATTTGATTCCCTTTCTCTTTCACCTTCCATTAACCTCAAGTTCCTCAAACACCTTCATCCAGCTTCTCCACTCCAGCAGCAACCTCAGATTAATTAAAAAGCGAAAAAAAAGAAAGGAACACTCAGTCTTTAAACACCGTTCCTATCCCATTGCTTTCAAATGCTGTCTCTTAATCACAGAGCCCAGAAAACACCCACACAGGGGAGGCTGGAGGATTATTTAAGGCAAATCATCTTCCTTCCCTTTCTGAAAAAAGATCAGACTCGTTCTGGATGGTGAAAGCAGTTCAGGTCCTTCCAATTCTTCCCAGCAACACCCCCGGTTCCCCGCAGCCTTGCCCAGCCTCCCCGCACACCCCTTTCCCCCTCGTCTTCATTAGCATGTTACTAATCACAGTAAAGAGTCCTGAGCTGAATTTTTCTAACATTTAAACCACGGCATGCCATATGTTTCAGCCTCTCTTTTAAATTAAATGAGTGTTGCGATGCGTTTAATCTTCAGGGAGCATTGCACCCACATAGCGAGAGAGGAGGCTAATTTTGGCCATCAGATCTAGGTGACAGCATAATTTCAGACAATTTTGGCTGACCTCCCCGGGCAATGCCCTTCATCTCTTTCATGGGGAGATCTATTTTTAGGGAAGAAAGCCCATTAAGTCTTGCTTGCCTTAATTCCGCGCCTCACTTGATACGACTTGACGGATAGATTTGATTTATTTATTAAAAAAAAAAAAAAAAAAAAGGAAAACAGAAAGACCTGCTGTGAATTCTGGCTTTCAACATTTCTGTCTTGGGCCCTGCAGGAGTCTGGAACATCTCTAAACCCTACAGCTCGTCCTGCTTTGAAACCACCTCCTTGTCCTTTCCCATGGCCAGTGCTGTCCCCTCATCTGCAGCCGCATCCAGCTCCACCACCACAGCAGCTCCCTGTATCTTCCCCTTCTGCTGTGCTGGCTCACAGGGAACTCTCATCCCCCTGAAATCCTACAAAAGCCAAAGGATAAATGGGATGCAGGGTTGGGATGCTCCCACCTCGGCTCTTTGCTTCCCTCCCAACTTGCAGAGCTGCTTCCCCGCGCTCTGCAGCTTCAGCATCCTCCCTGCCAGGAGCCCAGCTCACCCCTCAAGGTCTCATCCAGCCCTAAAACACACCCAGCAAGGAGTCCAGCAAAAACTCTCCATCCCTTCCAAGTATTTGCAGGTGGCTGCAGCAGCCTGGCAAAGCTCGGAGCAAACCGTTTGTGTGCCTTCCAAAGCTCTTGTTTCCCCAAATCCTGACATCTCTGAAGGTTTCTTGCAGCCCTACAAACTCAACATCCTTTCCAAACGGTTCACAGGAATCTGCTAACCAAAGCGTCTCTCTTCCACAAGTAAAAATGGTAAAGGATTACACAGCGGGTGAGGCGTCTTTGCCTTCAGAGACCAACCAAGAGGTCCCAGCAGGATGGAGGTGAAGGGCAGGGTTTGGGGACTAGACACTGCTCCTGGACAGATGCTGTAAAACCAGCCAGTACCCAACACAGTTTGTGAATAACGAGGGGGCAGCCCATAGAGCACACAGTGGGGAGGATTTAAACTCTGCCCCTTGTTGTTGCCATGCAAAAAACCCCCCCCAAAAATAGGCAAAGAACCAAGTTTTGCATTGAGATTCAAACGCCCAGATCAAAGCAGAGCTCCAGGAAGGAAGAGCCAATTTAGGTTGGAACCAGAGAAAACTTTCTCAGCTAACTTCTGGGAAGTGAAACAACCAGGTTTCAGAAAGCTTCCATCAAAAGGGCACCGCGGAGGGAGAGGAGTTTCCGTGGGAGCAGAGCAGGAGGTGTCCTGTCCCTCTCCTCCCAGCCAGGGAATTATTACTGGACACCAGATCGCAACACACCCCATCGCAACACCCGCCCCGCTCTTTAGAAGCTGCCACCGAAACGCCCTCGTTCTTCCCCAGCCTTCTGGAGAAGGATGAGCTTGAGCTCTGCCAAGCACAGCCCAGCGCTGCTGTCCCCATGCTGCCCGGTGGCATTGGTGTCCCCAAGAGCCACCGCCCAGAGCCTTCGAAGACAACTCGTGTCCAAACTGGGCTCCATGGCCTTTAGTGATGGCCTTGGGCCCGCGATTCAACGCTTGATGGAGCAGCCAAAATACCATTTCCAACTTTTTCTTCCTCACTGTTTATTCCAAAGCAAACAAACAAACGGAAAAACAAGAAAAGTTGGAGAGCTGAGCTTTGCTGATTTGTGACTCTGCTCTGTCTTTTCTCCCGCAGGATTCGCTGCCCTGACCTGGGTTAAGCCGGGAGGACGAGGACGAGCTCCGACCTTTCCTGCGGGACAGGTTGCCAAAGCAGGGAGAAAGTGTCTACTCACAGGTTCTAGCTGCACGTAGTGCTTTTGTGTTTCAAGTCTTTGTAGATTTGCAATGCCTTTAAAAACCCTTGCAACTGTCCAACGTGGGGTGTTTAATTACCAGGTGAAAGAACTTTTTCTTTTTAGACTCCATTTAATTATTTGATTGCACAGTAACCAAAGAGTGTAAGAGGGCTGTAGCCAGAAGGCACTTCAAAGCAATGCCTTGATGTTTCTTAGTGGGCATTAATGGTTTCTGAAGGCAGGAGATTGTTTAAAAAAAAATATTAAAACCCTCCTCATGATCCCGCCAGCAATCTCAAAAAAATGCATAAACACTGGAATCCTCTGCCAGGGAGGAGAAAAAAGAGTTCAAAGGGAGCTGAGAGTTTTCATGTAAAGTTTAGAGTTTAAGGCGTGACTGTTGGCTACGGAGCCCCACTGTTTGAACTCTTGTTTATTAAAAACAGTTTCCCAGCATTTCGCAGGGTTCAGAAAGACAACAGTAAAGTGCAGCCTTTTCACAGCGCAGTGTTTAAAAGCTCCATTGATTTCTACCTATATGTTTTATCTTTTTTTTTTAGTTTTAATCAGATGCTGAAGTTTAGCACAATATCCAAGAAAGGGCCGAGCTGGGTCTGCTGAGAACTGCTCTGGAATAAGAGTTCGACTTTATTTTTTAAAGCACTTTTTAACAGTAAGTGCAGACTCGGTGCCCCAGAAGCTGGACGACAGCAGCCGCATTAGGAAATGACAGCTTGGCTGGCCCCAGACTCCAACTGCCTTTTCTTGATATTATCGCCAACCCTGCAGCCTTTATCTGCGCCTGAGCTCTCAATCAACGTCCAGCCAAACAATCGGCCGCTGGAAAAGTCTTTTCTCTTTCTTTCCCCCTTCTCAGAGCAGTAGATTATCTTTCAGCCTGTCTTGTCTGGGCACGCATCTCACTTCTGATGAGCCCACCACCACACCAAGAGCGCTCTCATTCTTTTCTGTGCTTCTATGTCTCTCTTGTGGCTTCAGCCAGCCTCGTTTGCTTGAAAAATTCTACTTTTTAAAGTTGAGGGGTTGGTTTTTTTTTAATCCAGCAACAAAGTGAATGTGCAGCATGTGGCAGTTGGGTCCTGTTGGCAGCTGGACCCACGGCAGGGTTTGCAATGACATGCAGTGATTCCTGCAAGGAGAAGAGCACAGAGATGCATAGAAGCACTGGGAAAATCCTGTGCTGTCCTGGGGAAAAAGAAATAAAATAAAATAAAGCTTACAGCTGAGTGTTTCAGCAAGTTCTTAAGTCTAACCGGAGAGATCTGAAGATAACACAGCTCAGAGCCACCCATCCTTTGCCTTTAACAACAGAGGCTCTCATCCATCCCGTGCAAGTCTAGAAGTATTGCCAGAAGACATCATAAAAGGCACATTAGGAGCAGAATTAAAGTAAACATAAAACAAAACAAACAGAAACATCTGCTGAGCAGGTAGCCTGAGAAGAAACTCCTTATTAAAGCTGTTCTGCAGGCTGAATCCTCGGCTCAAAGTCACCGGGGCGCTGCCAGGTGACACCAGCCAAGGCTCTGATGCAGGAGAAAAAGAGCTAATAATAGTGTTGTGTCAAAGCCCAGCTTAGCCTTGCACAGACACCGCGGAGGGAAGGGAAAATAGCGTGTGCAAAAAGCAAACAGGGGCTTGTTCGAGTCTCTGGGCTTGGCCTTGCCCGTGTCCTTTGCAGACGTGGTTTGGAGCTCACGAGGGACCATTGATGCATTGAGAACATCTCCAGGCTTAGAGGGATGCAGCCTGGATGGGGAGGATGCAGAGAGCACTTCTAGTTTTCCCTTGAGGGAAATGGGTGTGTGCAATGGAGTGAGGCAGTGAGGTGAGATCAGACCCTGGGTGTTTAAATCACACCCAGGATTTTGCACCAGAGCTGCTTTCAAACCTGAGGACAAGGAACACTGTCCTCTGGAGCGAGGAGATGCTCGCTAAGAGGGGCTGCATGTGAAAATGTCTCGTGTGCTTTATAGTTGTGGAGATAAACTCAGATTTTAAATGCAGCAGGGAGAGAAACAGAAGAAAAATACCCACCAAAATAAAAGTTTAAAAAAGAAGAAAGGGCAAAGCACCAAGTGCTGCTGCAAAGATGCTGCGACCGAGCCCAGCGCAGTGACAGAGGCGGAGCTGAGGTTGTTCTCCTGTCATCCCACTCGGGAAAAGCCTCCTCCTTCCAAACTCCAGGGATCGATGGAAAATATGAACTTAATTTTGGGTTCTGTTTTCCCTAAATCGGCGCAGTTCCAGTAAAATCAGATTAAAATGCCTCCAGTTCCTGATGTTTGGGGATATTTAAAGTCAGATCAAAGCACTTTTAACCAGTCCTTTTGGTAGCACGTTTGATGAGAAACACAGGTGCGCTAAGATATGAAGCTAGCAGCCGGGCTGATTTAAATGCTGCCTTGCAATTCTGCTTCTGATCCCTTTAAATATCAGCTGGGGATGGGGGGAATGAATGGATGAATGATGTTTTAATAGAACACTCCTTTTTTTTTTTTTAAATGTAATTTGATCTACTTACTCTCTGCATTAAAACTTTGCGGTTGTTTTTATTTCTCTTTTTTAACTTGTCTTTAATAATTACAAGGACAAAGAGACTGCCAGATAAGAGAGAACCACAGAAAGGTGAAGACTACAGTGATTTACAGGCCATAATCTTTCCAGCACGAGATGCTGGCCCGTGCTCATAAGGACCAAGCACCAGCTCCACATCTCATGCCCGAAGCCCCAGCACAGAGCCTTGAAGTTCTAACCCTGACACACAGGCGAATTATTTTATTGGTTTCGTTCCAAACACATCCTGTTGCCCCAAAACGAAGGCAGGTTAAGTTTAACCGTTTGACGACACCAATTAGAAGTTGTTACTGTTATACTTCAGGAAAATCAGGGTGTTTCTTACAAAGGGTTCAGCCCTGTTTGTTGACAAATGACGTGACCCCAGCAATTCGTCCCCAGTGGGACAGGATGGGAAGTTCTATAGGATTTTCTCTGCTGGGAGCTTTCAAGTTTTATTGTGTGCAATTAAAATGCAGATGAATAACACAGTAAAATAATAAAATGCTCCTCATAAAAGTGCCCTAGTGAAACAGAACTGTCAAAACATAAGGGCGGGGGGGGGGGACAGCAAACATCGCTTCCTCTCAAAAAATCATGCAAGTTTAAACAAACTCATTGTTATCAGGAGATAGCCCTGGGCTGCCGGGTCCCCAGCTCAGCTTTGCCAGCTGCACCCCACTGTCCCCACCGCTGTCCCCACCGCTGTCCCCACCTCCACAGGTGACACTGCCTTGTGTTGGACACAAGCAACAGAAACACCCTCCTGCCCCAAATTAAGAGCCGGTCTGGACTAATTGCTTTTGCTAGCGCACAGTTACAAGCGGCCCCTAAGATTCAGATTTGTGAAGTTTTTGTCCCTGTTTGCAGCAAAATCCCATGAAAAATGCAATCGAAACCTTGCTGGCACAGCATGATTACAGAATTGCTGCATTTCTGTAAGATATATTGTTTTAATCAAGCTACTGTCAAGTCATTTAATATGAGGCATAAAAAAAGCCAGGCCTAGATTGTCAACTCAAGTGCTGGGAATCCAGAAAACTCCAGATCTGTGTTTCCTGTTAAAACTGAACACAGTGCACAGCGGAGAATAAAGTCACGACACCGGCTGTGATAGAGCCCAGGCTGGACGTGGCCGTGGGGCAGCTGGGGACACGGTCGTGCCAGCGTCACCGCCTGGTCCCCCACTCCCCTCCTGGCAAATCCTCTCCTGCAGACCCATCCATCATCCCCCCAAACTCCTCCTGGACTGTTTCAGGTAGCTGATCCAGCAGTGAAATACAGAAAAGCCCTGAACTGAGCGTGCTTGAAGGGGATACACTGCTGGGAGGTAAAAGTTTACTCCAGTCTGTGTTTGAACACTCCCAGTAGATGCTCTGGCTCATTTTGGGTTGGTATCAGAGATTAGATGATCATCACTACTTGACTTTATCTTGTGTTAGCTTCACCCCTGGGGCTGCGAGCTGCCCTGCTGCAGCTTAGCAGAGCAGGTCCCGGTTCTGCACGTAATTAACATTTCTCAGTAGCCCCAGAGCTACATGGAGGCGGATGCCATGGTGGGGCTGGACCTGCTCCTGAATTCAGCCCTTCCCATATCCCCCAAAAGTGCTGCTCACCCCATGAACCCCTCACACAACATGACACAGAGAGCAGCTGGTACCCCAGTCCCACTGGGCAGCCAGTTTGGGGATGCTTGTGGGCTCCCTTGGATGACCAAGTTTGGCTCTGAATTATGTCCAAGACGATACAGGAACAGATTTATTTATTTTGTTATTATTATTTTTAATGCATTGAGCAATACTCAAGCATGTGTAAATCAGGACTTTTGCAAAACGCTGCCTTGCGCCAACTTTCTGTGATGGAAACTGAGGATGCTGACATGTTTGGTCCCAATTTCCTAGGCTTAGCAACGCTTTTAACCCCCAGCCCTGCCCCAGCTGCAGCCGCTCAGCCTTTCCCACCCCTCCGGCCAAGGGCTCTGCAGATGCTGTTGCAAGAAAATGCCCAAACGGGCCACACAAACAGGATTTCAGGAGATTTCCAGACAACTCTCTCCTTGCACAGCCTAAGAGGGACAAGACGACGTCCATCCAGGTTACTGCATTAGGCTAAACTCATCTTTTCACTGCTCTAAAGCATTTGCTTAAGGCAGAGCCTTCTCTGGGGTCCAGGATCCCTTCTTTTTTTTTTTTTTTTTTGCATTTTATGAGGTTTTTCCCTAATTATGGAATCTCTTCCAATCTCGACCTCCTTTGATCACAGCTGGCCCCAGAGAGAAGTCGTCTTGTCTGGATCGAGGGAGAAAAGAAAGAGATGACAGGCAGAAGTGACCTGCCCGGGATGACTAAGAAAATACGCGGCAAAGCAAAGATTAGGACACGAGCTTTGCGCAGCCACAGCCTTAGAGAAACCGCAGGACAAACCCCCTCCCAGCTTGTGATCAGTCACCACATCCTGCCAGGTAAACCACATCTCAAATGGGAACTGAGGTCAGCAATCAGTTAGCACTTGCTGGGGCTATTTTGCTTCCCCGGCACAGGTGGGATGAGAATGAACCATTTCTGGTGCAACCTGAGCATCCAAAGGGAATTTCTGAGCCAGGATGTGTTACTGGTGCAGGAGAAAACCATCCCAGTTAACCAGCACAGACGAGACCCTGCTCCTATTCAGCAGATGGATCGCAAAGGGTTTCCTATAAAACCCGGTTAAATGAGATTTATTCAGAAAAAAGCCTATTTTCAGTGCCACTCTGATTATTTGCCCTCTGTTGTCTTCCATAAAGGATACTGTGAAGTTAATGATCCAGCCGTGGAATTTTAAATAGCTGCTTCATGACTAACAACATGTGCTCTGGATCAGCTCGAGCCTGTATTTACATATTTCCCATGATAAGTCAACATATGGTTCTTGTTTGTAACGTGGAGCTGCTCTCTTCATATTATTACCTTTTTTTTTTTTTACTTCTTTTCACAATTACAGGGGAAAAACCTCTTCTTATAATTATTGTTAGAAAAAGTACAAATAAGAAGCTATTAGGGTAACTAGAAGCCTGCTAATTGCTTTATTTTGAGTCGCATTCCATCCTGAGCTGGTTGGTTGTGCAGGGACTTGGGGCCGCGTCCACAAGCACCATTGGACGCACAAGGCCAAGAAGTTGGGGTTTCACAACACTTCTTGACAGCTTGGCAATGGCATTCTTCGGGAAATCTGCGCTAATGGTTTAAATTTATTCCCTTTTGAATTTGTAGTTTTAAATACACAGATAATTTGTACAATTTATTTCCCTCCTTGCATCAAAGCATCAGTTAATGGCTGGAAATAAACATCCTAACTGCTCTCATGGCGTGGCTGGAATCACAGGAATTGGCGTTTTCCAAACTCCTGTGTTGTTTTCCCCATTCTCTGCCCCCCCAGCTCCCCTCTAATGGCTCAAGTCCTGAGGCTTCAGCTATTTCCTTTGGGAGATTATTCCACATGGAAATGGGCTCGAACCATGAAGAATTTTTTCCTTCAGCCCAGTCACAAGGATTATTTCCTTTATTTAATCTTATTACTCCCACTTGAACCAGGCTAAATAATTCCCATCCTCCCTGGGTATTTACACCCCTCTCATACTTGCAGACGGATCCCGTATCCCACCCTTAGTCATCGTTTTGCCAAGCTAAACATATGTAACTCTTTTAATCCTTCCTCATAAATCAGTCCAGCCCTTTCATCATTTTTATTGCTCTTCTCTGAATCCCGTCCAATTTGTTGATATTATTCTGCTCTTTAGGTGCTGGGAGGATGGATATTCCAGGTGAAATTTCACTGGTCGCACATTACAAGGTTCATTAACACAACCTTCCTCTCTGATTACCTGCACTCAATTAGCAGGACTGAGGTTTGATGCTGCACTTCTACTGATAGGAAAAAGGACCCGCTGATATCACTTGGGCTAACGAACAACTGATCCCAGGATCAAGCCCTATAAACCTCGGTTATAACCTTCCCAAGGTGGTTTGGTGCTTGTTTCACCCCATGGAGGTCACATGTGTGACGTGGCCCTCAGAGGCTGGTCCTGCAGCCGGGGCTGTGTTGTTGGATGGGTTTTATTCAGCAACATTTGATGGTCCAGAGAGGCCAAGCAAGAGTTTGAGTCCCCTCTTTAAACCCCGTCCTGGGGCCAGGTCTGCAGGGTGTGCAGGGTCAGCCCCATCCCACCCCATCCCATCCACCACCAAGTCCTGCACATCTCACACGACGATGCTGCCACGGAGCCGCCTAGCACAAACGTTCAACCACGTTACAGCTTGCAGCTGTGAGCGGGGCACGGAGAAATAACCAGTATTCCCATAAAAATGCACCGTAAACTCAATGCTAAGCAAAGTGCACCCACGGCTGTGCTGTGTACGGAGAGCCAAGGGACCCATCTGCCTAAATCTGTGAGCACCTGCAGCATTTTGAGGCCAAACCAGAGGAGTGACAAGCACTGCACAGCTTTGGCGTGAACCGGGGGAGATGTTGGGCTGACACGTGGGTCACTCCGGGTGCACGCTGGTTTATCTGGCATTTAGTGATTAGTCTTTTACTGAGGCTCAGGGATGTGGTGAAAGGAGACAGGTGCCTCTGTGTGAAACCGGGGAAAGGGGAAAATCAGTTCACAGCCTCTGGCTCAGAGATAGCTTGTTTTAAAAGAGTCTGTGCTTGGGTTTGGCACCAAAACCTAATTTTCTGATTAAACCTTTGCAAGGGGTTCAGGCAGAGACACATCATCATGGAGCCCCATCAGGAGGTGCAATCCTGCCCAATTTATGGTCCCGTTGCCTTTCACCCCTCTGGTGAGAACCCACATCCAAGACCCTTCACCCTGCAGAGCCCCAAGGCTGTCCGCTATAAAGCCAACCACCTTCAGTACAACGTTAATTCTCTTTGCTTCTCAATGATACCTCCATTCATAACAAATAGTCCACGATAATAAATACCTCAGCGAGATCAAAAGACCCTTAAACAGCCTTAATAAAAATAAAAAAATCAAGGAAGTGCAATTTGGTTCTGTTCTTCACCACTTTTCCTCTCTTTGCGGAAGGTGATGGCTACGTAACTTTTACATTTCAAAGATGCACATCTCGTTGTGTGCAGAGGCAGGCTGAGCGCTTTATGTCTCCCTCAGTTTTGTCCAGCCCTTGTCCCGCTAACCAGCCTCCTGCCAAGGGAAAGGGATTCCTCCCTTCGCCTGCTGACAGCGTTTTCTCTTTGAAAGTGAGAGTCGACCGCTTCCTAATTAGTGCTGTCGTGAGCTGGTCACCGTGGGCCGGGAGTCTCGGAGGAGCCGGGTTATTCACTCCTGCAGCATCCCGGGGATGCGGATCCAGCGCAGCCTCGGCCGCTACCGCCGGCAGCTCCTGGGGATTCTCCTAATAGCCCCATTTAAACCATGAAACGTGTCTCAGAAGCCTTGCAAATAATCGCAGTGCACTTTATATAAAAGCACTGAGACCGATATGTTATAAAAGAGTTTTCTTTCAGACCACAGGTATCCCGAGGTGCTTTACAGAGTAACGCTCGGGACCTGCCAGCTCGGGTTTTGCCGTTGCGATTCTGCACGCGAAGCCGCTCGCCCAAATACCGCTCAACCACACACACACAAATCATTGCACTCCAAAGAATGTGTATCAGCTCTTTGCAGAGGAACATGTGAAATTGTGACTATCACTAGTATTTGTGTTTATTACAAAAGCACCTAAAAGGAGTCCCAGACCAGGTGGTGCATGCGGTGTGTGCTACACAGACCAGAGCAAAGGACGGGACAGGGACAGCAGTGCCACCTCCAGCCTTGTGCTCCATCACTGTCCTTTTTCACCCATAAAGTACAATAAAAGCAATTCCACCAGCCAGCACATCTTCCACAACCAGACGAGTGGGTGCACCCAACACTTCATAAAATTCCCTACTTTTTTTTTGCCTTAAACAATATTTTATCTTGAAAGTATTAGCAGCAAATAAAGATGGAGACTTTATGACCAGACGACATTACAGTCAGCATCTCTCCCATAGTGCAGATTCCCCTTTGATTGCTGGGCTTACAAACATGCATATTTTCCTTTGTGTGTTGGTTGGAAACCACACACACAAAAAAAACAGGATAAATTTCCTCTGAAGAAAGTGGGAAAGCAGTATGGCAACAAGCCTAGGTAGGTATTGAGTTACTTCTTGTAATTCATATTTTCTCTAATGAGAGGCTTGCAAGACAGATATTCCTCTGGTTGTTCTTCAAGTCCGACAGGTACAACAAGTGCACCAGACAGGTATCTGTGATCCATGGTTTGGAACCAGCACTCCTGAACTTTAAAGGTATTTAGATCCAAATCTGGATCTGAGCTTTGCGGTTGACCATTTATCTCACTCCCCCCCCACACATTATGTAGATATATATGTATATTTTTAACAATGATCCAGATCAAAACGTGAGACGTTAACAACTTACAACTTCAAGGGAATCATTGGCATCTCAGTTTTCTGACTTACATTCGCAAAAATGACAGAACTTACACAAATGTGCCTAGCAAATCACTCGCAGCATTTTCCTGAAAATATTGTTCCATTTTGCAGATTAGCCCAGCTCAAAACAATCAGAAAATACACTAAAATGCAGGAATACAGTAGGAACACATGGAGTAGATGCAGTAGCTTGTGTGATCCTTGTGCCAGAGACTTCCTAGTGCTTGAGACATCCCCCAATATGAGACTGGAGATGAGACAAGGATCCCAAACAAATATACAAATATAGGATTCCTTGACAGCTCAACACCTTTCCTGGGAAAAATCAGAATTACAATGAATTCACTAAGAGGTTTTCAGGCCAAGAAGGAGGGTAATAAAGATACAGCGTTCAGGCCAAAGCAGCTCCCCGAACACAGTGCAGTGACTTGCAGATCGCAGATGAGAACAATCCTTTTAATCTTTTAACGGCATTTCAAATTTATTACTCTGCGGAGGGAGTGCAGAGACTTTGGGCAGGTTCTGCCTGCACTAACCACGTCACGGCTTCCTGCTTGTTGGCTGAATCAACTTGCAAATATCCCGCCCTGAACATTTCTATGAATCAAAACAATTAGTTCCCATGAATTTATCTTGGATGCGGCTTTGAAGTTTTCCCTTTTGTGAGCATCGGGGTCATTAAGAGTCATTCGTTGCAGCGACTGCAGGAAAGGAGTTGGGATTCGGAGGGGTAAGGACAGCCAAGGAATCAAGGTGTAATTTGTAAACCTGATAATCAGCTTCGAAGAAAGTGTCCCACAGGATTTGGTGGCGTCACTCGTGATGCTTTCACAGCTGGTATGTATTACAAGAGTGGACAATGGCTTCTCTAAAATTTTTTAGGTCTTTTATCTCTACAATTACATTTTCAACCGGCTTTTAAAATACAAGACCTTTCACTAAATTTCTCTCTTGACGGTAGAAGCACCCACGAAGCTACGGGCTGAATTTGGCCCTTGAGCTAGATTTGGTGGCGCTCTCAACCTGGAAAGCCTAGACTGTGCTAACAGGGGAAATAAAAACCTTGGAAGAGGAACTTTTCCTTCTTTTGAAGTCAGAATGGATTTGCAAGGGTCTTATGTGATGAGGGGACAGTTTTAAGTAGAGGGGATACGTGTATAATTTTAACCATGTAAATAGTCCTTTGCAGCCTGGGAATCTTCAGACTTTTCAAGACTTTAAGAAGTTGGCACTGCATACTTGTTAAAATCAGTTTAACCACTTGCCAAGAGGTTTAAAGAAAGACGACACCTATTTTGCATGAATAGTAATATTACTCTGATGAATTTAGTTATACTAATGGGAGAGCTTAAAGAATATGCTCCTGCCCATGATGGATTTTTTAAGGCAAATAATAAGGTTCTGGAGGGTGTAACCTAAAATAGACATTTCATAAAAGATTCATCCTTGAACAAAAATGCCATGAAAGCATGAAATAAAAAATAGACGACAATCAGAATTCTTCTTGAAGTGCTTTGTAGTAATTATTTTTAAAAATCCTCACAAAAGACTCTTTTCAATTGCAGAATAGCAAGTGAGGTCTGTATGGTTCAAGGCCAAATAATTTCTGCAATGGAAAAAACAGCTTCAGTTCTTCAGTTCTGATGTAAGGTATTTTAAATGGGCAAAGCTTCAATTACCGCTTTCTTTTCCCCAGCTTCTGCGGGACATGAATTGCCCACAGATAAGCCCCCTGCTTTACAAAGTGATGACCAAAGTCATTTGCAGCTCTAATGCTCCTGATTCCACAGTGACACTGAGCATCAGCCTTCAGATCCTTATCTAAGGGGGCTTGTGGCACCACAGACGGGACTGGAGACCCCTCTTGGCCAGACCAGAGCTGGTCCAGTCCTGCTGGTGGATGGAACCTGCTCTTGGGTGACTAAAAGTAGACCGGGTTGGGAAGGTTGGACCCTTTCCTGTCTCTCACCTGCTTTGTGTCCTGCTTGCACCCCACAGACCCCACCACCAGCTCTTTGCTCTTCCAGCCCATTGCTGGAAGGTGAGGAGTGATCACAGAGCAGGGGATATGTGACACTTCCAGCCCTTGTCCTCATTGCTGCAAGGAGGCCACGAAAGAAGCATCTCCCCAGCTTTGGAGAGGGGTGTTATGGAGAGAAAGATGATACCTGCACAGATGTTTAGGAGCCAAGACACCATGATCATATCTAGCAGTTGTGAACAGATGAGCATCTAATCACAGCACTACTGATGCCATCTTTAGATATCACACAAAATTACTACCATGGTGGAAGCACTTCCCCATCATTGTGGCAACAGGTCTGCTCTAGAAGACATTTTCCTATGACAGAGTTGTACTTTTCAGTGATTCAAATTGTAAATATGGCCTGGAAAGTCTCAGCAACTGGAGAGCCAGCCAGGATTCCTCCCATATCAAAGCAATACCGCTGATCTGTATCACCACAACACAGGTCCACATCACGTCCCTGCCTCAGGTCTTAGTGGTGGCCTAAGTGCAAGCTGGTGGGAGTGATACACGTATGAGATAACCCTCAAATAGCTCCTAAAGCCCAACTGCCAGCTGAGCCTACTGCGCTTCCCTTGGAAACAGGCCCGTTCTTGCCTTTTTTTTAAATGTTTTTGTAGTGATGCCCAAGCAGCACAGAAGGGTGAGAAGGAGCCATGAGCCCTCTGGCACTTTGGCGAGTGCTCCCCAGCACCTCGACACGCAGGGTCCTGCTCAGCGGGGAGCGACGGCGAAGGGCAGAGCGAGCCCGGCTTGGCTGCCGCCATCTCACACCCATCCCTTCCCATCACCCAAGGCTGTTCCGCACTGCCTGAGCTCACCGCGCTTTCATCTCCTTATTTTCCCTTCTCATGCAGGAAAAGCCATTTCCCAAGCTGCCAAAACCCAGCTCGCAATAGGGAAGAGCCGCTCGCGCATCCACAGCAGGACCGGTTCTCACACCTGTGTCTCCACTGAGCACTAGACATGCCGGTTGCCACACGTGGATGTTACCCTCAGTTTGGGGGGGGTCACTCGGTGGCGCAGGATCAGTCCCCAGGGTGAAGTGGAGCAGGCAGAGCAGGACAAAGCATTGACACTGCTTATTGTACGTACAAACGTTGGCGTTTTTCAGTGTATGCAACTTGAGTGCAAGACTACGCCATGTCTGCCTCGCCCGGAGGAGCCAGACTTACTCCCCAGCATCCCTGAAACGCGGGTGACAGGAGCATCATTCTTCACTTGAACAATAGCAACTTGTTCACAGCTCAATACCAGGCTGGTAAAACTCTGACTTTTCAAGTGTGTTTGAGTGGGGGCTTAGCTAAACAAAACTCATTTTCTAAGGCAAGCCGAGGGATCCCCACAGGCTCTACTCCTCTGCAGCCCCAGCTCAGACCTGCTCCCCACTGTCCTTTCCCCTCACTCCTTGTTCCTGCTGTTCACCCCTTCGGCAACTCTAATTCTGCACTGAAAATCCTCCTAGTCCTTCTTAAACCGAGGGCTGACCCATGTTTAAGACTGCAGTGTTTGAAGCAGAACCTATTCCCCACCAGAAGATTTTAATTTTAAGCTAACTGCTGCTCTTTGTTTCCAAATGCTTTATTGAAAATTACTTCAATGTGTAGCTTTCAAAAAAATTATTTTCCCTTTTTTGAGGCTTTTCTGGCTTTGGATTTTTCCCTCCTGATTTTCAGGACTTCTCTTTCTTCTTTCCTAAGGAATTATTATCCCCTGAACCAGATCTCCTGCAAACTGCCTGTGGACTTTCCCGCAGATGCGTAAGCTCTCTGTGCCTCAGTTTACATAGGTGTAAAAAACCCAGAGAACATAATTTCCCTGCCTCAAAGAAGTATGGTGAAACTTAATTAAACTAACTAATGCCTACAAAGGGATCCCATATCCTCAGGTGGAAAATCTATATGGAAAACACACTTCTAAGAGAGCGCTATAAGCGTTTCAAGGCGAAGATATAACAAGAGGAGATCACAGGGACCTGGCTGTGCTCCTCCTCCTCCAGCACCAGCACGGTCTGTGCATCTGTTTCCCCTGAGGGGTTTGCTCAGAGCCTGCGGACGAGAGCACGGAGGGGAACCGGGTACCCGGGATGCTCCTGCCAGGGGACGCGGACCCGGCAGCGGCGGCAGCGCCTGTGTGAGAGGTTTGTGCTTGGCTTTGGTGGAGCTTCTGGGGAGATTCTGGAGGGCACAACCAACTTGTGCAGCAGACACCGGGTCTCCCCTTCTAAGACCTTGGAAATGAATGAAATGTGGCGCGCCTGTGATGCGACAGCAAGAGGAGAAGCGCTTGTGACCAAGGAGGAACAAGAGCTGGTGCAAGCAGCAAGGTGCTCAGCCTGGATTTAAGGAAGCTCCTGTCCAGAGGCAATGCAAGTCCTGGAGAGGAACCGGGGACTGAACCCCGTGAGTCCCAGGGAGGAAGAGCCCCAGGACAGAGCGGCTGTGCTGTCACCAGTGCCTCGGTCTGCACTGAGCATCACGTTTTCCTCCCTCTCCAAGCCAAGAGCCCACCAGGAACTGGCAAGGATGAACGCAGCAAAGCCGAGCAGCACAAGCTGTTGAAGGAGGAGCAGCAGGACCACTGCCACATCTAAGCACTCAGGAAACCGTTGCCATACAGAAAGGATTGCTTTGTAAAAAGCCTGAAGGAGTTCAATTTGTTCTTGTGTTCAGAAACTGTCCACAAGTGACAGCAAAACCCTTGGAGCCACCGGCTCCCTCGCTGGCTTTTTAGAAGCATCAACAGGCATTTTCCCGCATTCCTTGGACACTGGTGTTTTCTTTATTAATTTCTCAGTCCATCTCAAGTGCTTTAAGCAACATCTGGGCCAGCAGCACGGAGGAGTTTGGGAAATCCCTGTGTCTCTGTGCCAGGCGAGCGTGTCCCTGGAGATGGGGGATCACAGGTAATTAGGAATATCTGAGGTGCACTAGTTATTGCTGCATGCTGCAGGTTTATTGCCAAGCTTTGCTACAATATTTATGAAGTGGTTTGCATTCCCGTGCTAGACTGACACATTTGGAGAAGTCGTAAACAAATCATCTTTTCAAGTGGAATTTAAAGCTGTTTTGCAGCATTGTATTCTCTAACAGTCCCATCACTTTTAAGGCACAAATGTTCAAAGTTCAAGTCCTACTAGCCCATTACTACCATTAGCAGCAGTGTTACTCAGCTGGAGAACAGGTCTAGATCGCATCTCACCACCAGTACCACATCCATCCAGCCTTTTCACAAGCTCTGGATTTTAATTAGGCTGACTGGCTCTATTTGGGAAGGTGTTTCAGGACCTTATTTCCCCAAAGGCTACAAACACATCCTATGTTCCCTCCTACATTTGCAAGGTGAATTTATGCATTTTCCCTACCAATTCCTGGATCATTCCATGGTAAATAAAGCTGGTGCAGGAGCACCTGGGCTGAGCTGTGCTCTCTGAGCACATCCTAACCTCTCCCTATCGATTTTCACACTGCCCGCTCTTTCATGTGCATTTTCTTCTGCCCCCAATTCCACTCTTCCCTTCATTTTCTACTGAGAAGGATAGAGACCCAGGGATGCTTTGTAACTTTCAGCCAGCTCCAAAACCGGGCATAAGAAATACACATACGGGTTCAAGCACCATTGAGCAATCTCAGCGCTTATCTCCAAACACAAGATGAGTCTCACTGGAAAGTTAAAGCTAGCCAGGAGCTTTTAAGAGGCATTTAAAGAGTAAAAAACAAACTTCAAACAGTCACCATGGGGATAAAATTTTCACACGACAGTTTAAACTGTCAGACGTTAACATGTGATATTATTTATTGCCTTGCATTGGCCACCTCCAGCACGTCGCCCATCACGCTAATGGCCGTTCTGTTATTAACCGTGGATTTCATGGTCATTAACTTGAGTTCAGCAAATCACAGATGACTTTATTAGGCATGACTTTGCCTAATTTTGCCATTTTAATTGCACAAGCTGTCCTCTATGCCCACCCTGAATGCAAGCTATTTTTAAGTTGAAACAACATTGTCCTTTCTATTTGCCATCACATGGTACAATTTGCCAGCAAAAGAAACTAAACAAAACAATCCAGAGTAAGAGCTTGCCCATTTCTGTGCTGCTTTAAGGTACAAATCACATCTGATAAGGCAAAAGTGAGACCACAAGAACCACATTCTGGTCAAGGTTTTAATAAAAAGACTAATAGAGAAGGGAGGGGAGAAGGGGCTCGGTCGACGGACGGGATCAGACTCACAACCACCAAGTCCAACAGCCGGTCAACAACAGACAACAAACCTGTCTGCTTCAAACAAACACAACAAAATACAGCAAAAAAGCCTTTTACAAGCAATGGTGCAGCGAGTGGCTGTGCCTGCCGTACAGAGGTAAAACCGTCACCTCCCTGTGCGTTGTCATCATTAACCCCTCCAGTGCTCTGCCTTCATTTTTTGTGTGCGCTAGAGATAGCGCAGCTTCTTTGGGCTATCAGAATTACAAAACCAGAAAAAACCCACCCCCAAACCCAAAATTTAAACAAACAAACAAAACAGGAAAAAATAGACTGAAAGTTCACGAATTTCCTGCTGCACTGTGACCAACACGGAATATGATTTTTGTGAAACTTCAAATTTTGAAGTGTAAGAAGAAGTGGATAAATATCCACCAAACTGGATTCCAGACCAAGCTGGGCTGTGTGACTGGCAGGGACAAATTCATTTCTGCATGAGCTACGTTAAAGCACATTCACATCCCCAGGGCATGCAAACGCGAGGTTGCCGCGCTGCAGCTGACACCAGCCCCTTATAACCCTCCGCTCTCCAAAATAAAAGCATTTCTCCCAACAACTAAAGCACAGCTTTCCCAGGTCACCGGATCCTTCCACGGGCACAGGAAGTTTTCGCGGATATACAACAGGACCGCAGCCTTAGATCTGCTGTTCAATCACAGATGTATCACTTCTGCGTTTTATAGAGCCTCTTCCTGATAGCTTTTATTGCACGGTTTAAAAACGTAGTACATCATGTGATGAAAAATTGCGTTAGCTCTGCATACATGAATGGCTTTAACTTGCAGCTTATACTTAGTAATGAATGTCAGAGTATGTGTTAATAAAAATTAGATCAGCATAGCATGGTGTCAGGATACACGTTTTGTAACCCAGTGCTGTTACGTCTTCATGTCATGTGAACTGTAACATACAGTAGCACAGAACAGGCATTCCTGTTCCCTTTGGATTGTACAGATGTTTTGTGCTCCCGGAGAATATACTAAAGAGAGACGTACACTCTTAGTATGTATCTATTACAACATTATTAGCAGCACTCCTAATTATTCCTTAGGAATTCCAGGCATTTTTCATTAGTTCTTAGTAAAGGGGAAAAAAAAAAGGTGCCTTAACAACTATTTGCGTCGTCGGGTTCATAAATGAGCCCATCACCCTATACCAGAACTGCTATAATTTTATCGGAATGAAAACCATTCTCTTTGATCTCCTCCAGTTCTTAAATCCAGCAGTTGTGTATTCAAACATCAATGGAAATGTGGTTTCAAGCTTCCTCTTTCATTATCTTCCTCAAAGATAAAAAAGAGCAAAAGAAAAAAAAGTTCTGAGCTGTAGAGATGAGGCAATATTTTTACAGTAATTTCTTTATCTGATTTCATCCTGTTTACAGAAGCTGCTGTTTGGAAGATTCCCCCCCCCCCAACTACCATTTTTGAGACGGCTTTTCTTTAAATAAATGTATATTAAAAAATAGAACAGACAACAGAGTCAGCTTCCTGCTTGCTCTGTATTGTAAAGGAGATAAGGTTGCTAAATGCTCTGCTATCTGACTTTGGTTCAGTGCATGACCTACATGGATCGAGATGGAGATTTAATGATTAAACTCAACTGCTTTATCTTCAGCGAAGGAGGGGAGGAAAGAGCACCCAAACAAACTACTTATGTTCCGGCATGACAGAATTACGGTCCAACACAATAATTAACTATCTGACACATTCCTGCGAGGCTGCAGTTGTCACTAATGGCTCCGAAATGCCCCTTCTCTGTTGTCATAACCCAGAGCTCTTCTCAGGAGCCAAAACAAGCACGTACACTGAAGAGGATCACGGCTGGCAAAACGCATTTCATCCCTTCTCAGCTGAATCATCCAGACCACAGGTGTGTTTCATGGCTCGTATACCACCGATGGAAAAATTTAGAAGCAAATTCAATTAAAACAAAATAGGTCCTTGATCTACCAAACCCACAAAACCATTTTAATCTCTTCCATCCAAGGGCCCGGACTCCAATCTCCCTGCTAGCTTCTTTATGGCTCTTGGAACATGTCTTGAATTCTCACACCAGATAATGCAGCCTGCTTTGCTGACTGTTACACATCCAGCATCGCTGAACAAACCAGGAGAAGACAAAGCCCTCTAGGTGCTTCCCAGGCTGCTCCTCCTGCACTCTATGAAACCCATTGCAAGTAGAACCTAAAAACCTTGAATTAATCCGCTACAACACAAGTTTCAAAAGGGCTGGCACTTCAGTTGTGGTGGGTAGTAAAAACGACGCGTATTTCTGCGTGCAATCCTCATGCAATAAAAACCAACCTGACAATGCCTCCCAATCCCAAGCAAACTCAAGATCCAACCTGGGTTCACCATAGGGCCTCCTGAGCTTTGCAAGCGTGCAGATCAAACCATGGACACTGGCAGTGGTTTTTATTTTTGCATGAAAGCCACATGACACGCAGCAAGTTTAATGAAGTTTGTTCTTAGCATTATTTCAAACCTCCGGGGCTGCTGTCACCCACGTGGATCAAACCAACAGGATTTATTTGCATCAACTCCTACTGGAAACAAAAAGCAGCAGCCACCAGCTCCTGCAACATCCAGAAAAGCAACGAGCTCCTCAGACCTCCAGTACCCAAAATATGAGGATTACATCAAGAGCAGAATTCACTCTCCAACTTGGAGCACCAAAGCTCATGACATGAAAGAACAAATTTAGGGTCCTACCTTCCAAAAATCCCTGCAGAGCTGCGAGACCAGCTATTTCAGGCACCAGAGGAGCTTCCCCGCCAGGAGTCCCAGGGCAGCCCCAGCAGCACTGCCTGCCTGCCCAGCTGGGAGCATTTACCTTCATTAATGAACCCACATGGAGCTGAGAGAAGCATTTCTGCCCCCTCATCCACCTCCAGTGCTGGCACAAAAACCCGCCTGCCCCTGGTCAGGAAGGGCTGATCAATATTATTATAAGATGTTAATGGGAAAACCTTTTCCCTGCCACCTCCTCTGTGTGGAGTGGGGTGGGAAGAGCAGACTGGAGTCAATTCTATCACCTCCAAGGGCCTTTTTCTCCCATCTTTAATGGCTTTCCTATGTTCCTCACCTCCCTTTGACCACATAACAGTACAACATCCCCAAAGTTTGACTAGGAAACCTAACGCCAGCTTAATCCCATAGACCGTTCCTGGGTAAAAGCGCTGGGAGGAAGCAGCCTGTGAACACAATGCTCGCCCCTCGTCAGGGGAGAGGAATTTCATCCTGGAATGCCACGAATGCTGTCGCAGCCAGAAACGGAGCTGCTTCCAGAGGATGCTCTTTAGCACGAGGGGAGATGCTGCAGCTCTTTGGTTACGTTATGTTGGCCTCTGCATCGCTTGGTATTAGATCATTGTCTTTCTTCTTAGCAATGGAAAGTTTGTAGCTTTAGATTCCTGCAGACAACCATCCCAGCTTGACATTTTGGTGCTAAGGAATCAATTAGCTAGTGACAGGAAAGCAGATTTTGGTACTTTTTTAAAAAAAAAGAGGAGAGAAGACTCACTGATTAGCCCTATTGCTCCTACATCTTTCTATAGAAGTGTGGAAAGAAGCGTGGATTTGGGGGACGGAGAGATGCTATAATGAGCTAAAGCTGTCTGGGACTGAGGGATAGGAAGTTAAGAGGCTGCCCAAGTCAAACTTGAGGGACTCGTTTCAGAGTCACATATGGAGCGGCGAATATGAACCACCCTGGTATTTGGGGACATCTGGTCTTGAAGCTGATTCAGTTTCTAAACTTTGTTACAAAGCTTCTCAAAAGCTGAAGCATGAGGCATTTGGCAGGGCAGAGCCAGAAGATGGTAGATTTTTCCAGCCTAGTGGAAAGAAAATCAGAAATACTTCCATGCTGCCACACGAATGCTGCTTGTTGCACTGATAGATTGGAGACGTTGCATGATATAAAATAGAAAACAATTAAGCGGCACGTGACTCCGGGAGGGGGTAGATTTACTTTGCAGGATTTGCATCAACATTTTCTTTGGCTTCTATCCAGGCCGTTCAGCACCCCTTTGAGTCACTTAAACAAACCCAACTTTGAAAGCAAAACTCTGTCAGAACTTCAGAGTCTCACCCAGCTCCGCGTTCGCACCAGGAGAATGATAAATCTCCTGCGAGGTGGTCGCAAGGCCCACAAATCTTCTCTGAAGGTCTCTGCTCATTTCCACACATGAAAAAAAAAACCCATAGCAGTCTTCATGTGGTTTTTGAGCTTTGTGATGAAGATTCAACACAGCCCCGCACGATCTGATGCCAAACTTTCCGGAGAGGGTTGTAGTGGAGCAGTAAAGCTCAACTCCACCTTCCATCCTCTGCTAAGTTTAAAGATGGTCAGATGTGGGATTTTGTTCATCACGCTCTAGAAAAAGGGTGATGGGGGTTCGATGTCGGGTCCCAATGTGCCCCCATTTCCCTGACGCTGAGCAGTCAATGGATGATCTGGGGCTTGACTTCAGACTTGCCAGTGACAGAAGTTTTGATTCATGGAGAGTAAAGAACCTGGTGCATATTAAAAAACAGCCATAGGTTTGTTCCAACAGATAGTCATGATTTGCCTATTTTATGGCAAGGTTTGCAAGTGTAGAGCAAACATTTTGCTCTGTAAAGTTTGGAGCAAGCTGCTGGCTCACACTAATAACGATATTTGAGGCCTTGTGATTATTTTATTTAGAGCTTTTTCTTGCAATTAACTTCAGCCCTTAAAGTCTTTCTGTTTTGATGAAGTTATTTTCATATGGTGCAAGTTGAAAGAGGGCTGAGACAGCTCCACATATATGTTATAATCATATTTGAGCCATTTTTGTTCTTCATCTGTTTAATGTCATCTGCGCTGCCAAAGTAGCTCAGCTCCTTCAGGGCAAAACTGCGTAATGGGAACTGACTTTCCTGATTTACTGTCTGTGTGTGCAGCTATGCGAGCGCGGCACCGCTGGATCGGGCTGAGCTCTTCCAGCCTTATTACTCAATTACCGTTACTTTTACAACGGAATGTTAACCTTATGATAACCATTAACTGTTGTCAGTTGTTGCGCGTATACAACAGTCTCTGTAGCTGTTCAGACAGAACTAAATTGGAATTTGGTTCTGAATTAAAATCCAGACTTGGATTTACCCAGCACTTTGGAAGAGTTACGAGGCCGCAAGCAAGAAGGTTTGATCGGGTAAGTAATTGAGGTTGAGATTGCAGGTCCCTCCTTGCTGTTGGACTCGGATCCTTTCTTGGGATGTGGAAGCCAACACCACTCTCATATGGCGGCTGCTCCGACCTGAAGTTCTCAAGCCTGGATCCCTTTCACACATGTGTGATCAAGCTGTGGATGTGGAGCGAGCTCCAGCCTCCTGGAGGAGATGGGCGGAGGGGTGTGTGGAGCGGGGCTTGCATCGTGTGCTCTGCTTTAGACTTTTTCACTTGTCGATTAATATAAGCAAATGTAAAAATCTGCCTCCAGAAGCGTCTATGAACGAAGTCGCAAGTGAGGGACAACAAGAGGCTGGAGTTATGGCGTGCTGGTGACTTGAGACAGATGGGTCTCTTCTTGCTGTCCTGCTTCTCAGAGCCATCCAGAAACTTGCGTCTGGAGTGGGAATGGGGAAGGTGTAATTTTTCCCCAGACATGTACAAAAGAGCTGTGTTCGTCCCCACCAGCACCACGAGCTCCTTTCTCATCACCTCTGCCTTCCCTCCACCTCCTTTGCTGCTAAGGGAACGCTGACAGCACGCTGTCATACTCCAAAAACACCTCACAAAAATCCACTTCTTAGGTCCTTCTCACTTTCCTTCATGTTTCCTGAGTACACACAAACATTTAACGACCTACAACTGTAATTGAAGCAATTACTTTAACACAGAGGCAAACACAGGTTCTAGCACCCTCCCAGAAAGGCTTTTAGTACATTTGCTTAATGCTCTTAATTACAGTTGTTAATATGATGGATTGATAAGATGTTTGACAGCTTCTGTTTAGGTTGGGATGTTCTGGTACTCCGCAAGAGCTCCAGAAATGCTTGGAAGAAGCAGCCTGCTCAGGAAGCACTGTCAGAGTCAAAACCCTATCCCAGGGCATTGTAGCAAATTAAAATGATTGTTTTTTCATCTCTTTTCAAGAGGGAGTTTTTCCTCCTTCACCTCCCAGTGTGAATGTGGATGTACGAGCAACGACCAGCAATGGGAAAGGAAATGCAGAGAAACCACACAACGATTTACTGGGGCTTTAGCAAAATATTATCATTCTTAATATTTGTCGGCATGTGGCAATTTCCTTTGAACCAGGAATAGTTTAAATTCCTCCTTGCTTTGAAGACTTAATTTTCTCCCATAAAGATTATGGAGACTGTCTTGGATAATTTTAGGACTTAGGCACACTATTTGCTGAGCTCAGGCATGTTTTGCACCATGTATATTTCATTTGCCACCTGCCAGCTAGCGTCCACGTTTTCCCAAATCTAGAGGTCACAGACGAATCCTGAGCAAAGCCATTTGCCATGTCCCACCATCCGTGTTGGATGTGCATGGCCTGTGTGCCCGGCACACATGCAGACACAGCTCAGCACCTCTTGTTAAATAACGTTTCCAGGCACGGTGAATGTCCTAGCCTTGCGCACGGGTGCAAGACAAGGTGTCTGTTTGGTGATGCACAACCTCTCCAAGCCCGGTGAGTCGGGGTTGGTAGGCAAGTGAGGTATGAACCTAAATAAATGTCTCGGTTACTCTGAACACAGCTGGTATGTCAGCGTAAAACATGCAGCTTTTGGGGCAGGAGCGGAACACACTGAAAAGGACTAATAGATGAAACCTGCGGCAGACAAATTCAAAATAAAGCCTGTAGACAGACACAGCAGGCATTGTAGCGTATTTCTGAATGACGCTTGTGCCCATGTTTGTGTCTGCAGACGGTTAAGTAGAAAGAGATTGTTGTCTTTATCCACACACATTCCCTCGCCCTGAGTTAACTTCCTCGGGCAGATGAGTGCCCAGAAATAAACTGTCATAACCACTGAGTTAAACTGCCAAGGGGTGGTGAAGTGTCCAGCTCCAGTGTCTTCAATCAAGACCGCTTTCCTTCTTTGAAGATTTGCTTTGGCCAAGCACAAGTTGTGCCTCAGTCAGACACCAGTTATTGGACTTGATACGGATGAAATCTAATGGCCCATGAAATAAAGGTCAGCAGAAAAAAAGATTATTGAATGGTTTCTTCTGGCTTCAAGTATACGAATCTGCAAAAGGTTGGCAACTCGTACCCACCGTCATGGTGTTTTTCATGGTATCCTTTGATAACGGGATTAGAAAGTACCAATATTAGTTCAAAAAAGCTGCTGGAAAGTCTCTGACATTTGGTCATTACCGGCCTTCAGTCGCTATTGATCGGTGTCTGCACTGGAGCCGTAATCCAGCGCAGGGACGGACCCGCCGCAGCTGCTGAGACCTCGGAGATCGATACGTGGGCTGGCAAAGGGATGCTGCTTGTCTTGGGTTTGTTTGTTTTCTGTTTTGCTTTGATTAATGTTTTGTTTTGCTTCATATTTTTTCCCAGATTATTCTGCCAAACGTTTTGGCAACATCCTCTTTCCTTAAAACAGAGGAATCACCATTTCACCTCTCCTGAAACATTCACTATCAGATGCCATCGTCCTGCATGGAACAGCCTTCCTGAAGTATGAATATTTCATGGGACTGGTTTTGGGGAGATTACTTATGGTTGAGTTTTCATGGCCAATAAATAGTTTTTTTGTGTGAATATCAGCACTTCTTTGGTAATTTAAAATTTACTTGAAAAGAAAGAGAAGCAAACCAAGGCTGTATGGGTACAAGCAAGGTCTTGCACTCTTACAAATACCACGATAAAAGTATATTGGTTCATAAGAATACTTTGAAATATTTAAGAGAGCATCAGCAGGAAATATATACACATGTATATGTATAAAACTAGCATTTTGTGAAGTGTGTGGGAAGGAGAACATTTGGGAGTCAGCACATTTCTTACCAACTATATTAAGTGCACCCAAGGGTGAATTTTTTATTTATTTGGATTCTTCTTCAGAACTCCCTCCTACGGTGCTCTGGGTTTCTGGACATGTGAAATAACAAGGTTTGCAGAGATAGAGGTCACAAAACCGCTGTCAATGCTGCTTGAGCGGCTGCTGCCACCCCCAGCCCCTTCCTCCAAACACAGCGTGGGGAAGGCTGCTCCCAAAAAGCCAGGATCTCTCCTCAAAACTGTCAGACCTGCCTGGACCTGACAGCTGGAACAGCTGGGGGCTTTTCCTGCTGCTTCCAGGAGTCGTCCCACCCTACGTCTCCCATGGTCCAACCCAGCCAGACATATTTCTGCCTGAATTTTCAAGGCGACAGTTCATATTTAATGGGAAGCATCTTCTTTGCAAGAAAATCAGTTTGAAAAATCCCTGGGCTTGAGTGGCGCAGAAAATTTTGTCAAAATATTTGAACTAGATTCAGTTCCTTGGATATATCAGTCTGGCCAGAAACATAAGAATTTTGATAAAGCTCTTATTTGGAGAAATTTCTAAGCTCCTGCTTTGCTCCCCAAGTGGAATAATTAATAAACCAGGAATATGGAAGAATCGACTGGCATGGTGAACAGGTGCTCTCCCTTGCTATGAGAGGGCAGCTTCTCTCAGTCTCTCCTATTACAATTACTACGCTTCCAGAAATCATCAAAAAGTCATTTATTTCAGGAGCTGGATTCTGAGCTGGCCTGAAAGTGCAATCAAGGAAATCAGTCACAAAACAAGGGGAAAAGATCTGTGGGTTTTGTCCTAGCGCAGGGCAGTCAAATTGTAATTTTCTCTTTCTCGGTGGCGGATCGATGGTGCCAGCGGAGCTACTCCTGGTGGCCAAGGAGGAGAAGTGTCACAAAAACAGCCGGGCTGGCTTCCCTTGCCTTGCCTCGGCAACAAGCCAAGATCAAGCTAGTTTTCTTGCCTCTGTCTCTCCCTTTCAGGGTATTTTGCATTAATTAGTCAATGGCCTGGCCCGATCTTGGCCAGGTTTGCCTCCCCTCCTTGCATCATGTTTGGGATGGGACATGCCCCACCGAGGCACCGTGGTCCACCAAGAGCCTGCAGAGGTGACCCCGAGATCTTCCCCACCCTTGCTGCATTTGCTCTTTTCCTTCTCAGCTCTCTTTCTATTGCTTTTCGAATTAAGGTGCACAGGAAACCAAAGCAGTTTCTGATCTCTCCTCCACCTAAAAAATTAGAACATCAAAACCAGTTTTACCAGCAATAAACGAAGCTACTTTGAAAAGTGAGGCAAAGGGATCTATCTGGAGTCAGTAAGACATTGTTAGGATCTCTTTGATCGGGAGCCTTAAATGAAAATTATCAAATGGCGCTTTAAAACATACACCCTTTTGTTTGATTAGCCTGCTGCAGATAACCTTTATTAAACCTGATCTAAAATTACAGCCATGCACTGGTGGTTCTTTGATGCCTTGGCTGTTTCATTTCCTGTTTATACTATGATACACGTTGCACTAGGAGATAAAGCACTTCTGAAGGATATTAAGACATGAAAGTCCCTTGGCTATTTGCTGGCACTGTTTTGATGTTTTCTTGCTCTCTAGAAATTAGCATATCCTTTTCAAAGACTGCCTCTGATGAGAGTAATCCTTTGCCATGATGTATTTGCTAAAAGTCATAAATGATAGTATATTGTGTAAAGAAATGACACATAAAAGGGACGATGCTAGATTATTGATAATGAGGCAACTTGTGCAACTCTGCTTTTGGCTTTTATAAAACACATTTTTGACACCGTAAATACATTGAGCTTATATTAATGAGGATTTAATACTTCTGAGATTTTAGAAACTTGCTTAGAACAACTTTTCAAAAGAAGGTTTTTTTGAGAAGTTTAATGTTTTTGCTAATTTTGATAAGATAGTCTGTTAAGCACGTTTTGCTGCCTTCATAATGAGGAATGATGGAAAGGTTTTTAGCATGGCTTTGCCAGAATTAAACTGTGCTGCAATATTTATTTTATTAATTTGTGTAGTGTCTATTGCCATAGAAATGAAGTGGTTTAATTATAGAAATTTGCAACAAAACGTTACCTTTCAGAAAAAATAACTTTGACACACATAAAAGGAAAACATAAGGATCTGATATCTGAAGGTGTAAATAAGTATTGCTCCATTGAAGCTTTGAAGTGACATTGATTTACATCACCAAAAGATCTGTCTCCTCTTGTCACTAACAAATGACCTGAGCATTTTCACAGACAAGAAAGCCATGCCTGGATGACCTAGAAAATAAGGACCAGGGTGTTGGGATGATAGTGGGATGAGGAGAAGCAATAAGGGCTTGGAGGTCTCAACTAGTCTCTTTTCAAAGGGTCTTTTCCAGGACTTAAGTGCTCTGGATGACACCGTCTAAGTCAGACTATAAAATTCCTGTAACTGCATGAAAACCACCATAATATTTATCGAGTTTCATTTGCACAAGCACTCTTCCACCATTTTTACTAGCCAGACGTGCGCTGGCACAAGATCTGGACTCTGATGGAGGTGATGTGGGTCAGGCCACGGTGGCATCTCTGGCCCAGCGCAGTTTGGTGACTTTGGTGGAGTATGATAAGGATTTATGTGTTACTTTACAGAAAGTGCTTTCTGTAGACAGACACAGGGAGCTGAACTTTGTATTTTTCAAAACAGGTGACCTGAGTTACACACCTGAGGCCGTGTGTAACACACCTGGGCTTGAGGATTTTGGTCCCTAAATTAGTAAACAGAATTTGCAGCCACTCTGAATACTTGAACTCACCCTTTGGAAAATCCAGTCCCTTATCTATACATCTTTATGTGGAGCTGAGCCCTCGCCTTAGATATCCCAGGCTGATAATCCTTCCCTCAGGAACCAAAGATCTCATCTGCTATCCACCGAAATCAATGGAACAATTGAGTGTGGGTGGCTGCTCCAAGGAGCCCTGAAGGCAATAAAGGTGACAGCCAGCCTTGCTCTGCTGTCACCAGGACCTTCCCAATAGGCACCAGCACCATGTAGAGTCGCAACCGTGCCAATCATTATAGGACACTATTCTTCACTTCTGTGCATCTCACCGGCTTGGGGCAGGAGCTGGGTTTTTATCAGTTTGGGTAGATGGCAGCGGGAGATGAGAGGAAGGGACACAGGAGCAATTGGAAAGGCAGAGACAAATGACACCTCCAGTGGTGAAGGCCACCTTGACCGCAGCGGGGCTAAGACATTGCCAAGATGATTGCTACTTAAACGTGCATTAAGCAAATACCTCTCCTTCCTTCCAGCTAGGCCTCCAGTGGAGTTGCCTTCTCCTACAATTTACTGGATTGAAAGTGCACGGAGTGACAAAATCACCTTTTTAATGGCTGCAAAAAAAAAAAAATCACAAACAGTTGACAATTCAAGAGAAAAAGACTTAAAAAAAAATTGATAGTGTTGTGTTTTTTTTTTTTTTCTGTATCCTTATCAGAAAGTCTTTCGACTTCTCCCTTGGAAAGTGAAGACACAAAGAGGGTGCTGGGAAAAGGATTTCTTCCTGGGCACCTGCTGTTAGTGCAGCCAGCAGGGCCAGGGAGCAAAGCCATTTTGGATTAGTCCCTAAGAAATGGTGATTATCAAGCCTTCTTTCTGCAAGACTGTTGCTCGTTGGCCTATGTGCCACCCAGTAACAGGATTTGTGTGACTCCAGACAGCTGCTTGGGGAATATGTCCTGTTTTATTGCTTTACCATATGTCATACAGAATTCATGGCAAGAAACATGACTCATAAGATCAGCTCAGGTCTATATGAGGTTTTCTGCAAATTCGGGGTGATTTCACTAAAAGTAATACATGCAAGGCTCATGCTAAGCTCATATTCCAACCAAAATAAAAAGGCAATGAGCAGAAAGCATGCAACACCCCCAAAGCCAAAGGACTTGGTCTCTCTTGGAGGTCCTTGAGAGACTCTGCAGTTGTCCTCTGAATCCTCCATGGGTCTCCATGGGGCCAAGCCAGAGGAACCAGGCGCTGCTCTGGAATCCATCCCTGTCCAGCTCGGCCGGTCCAAAAGGCAGCTGTGAGTGAGGCTGGACACTCCCTGCAGTAACGGCTCCTTCCAAGAGCCTCTCGGCTTCGCCAGCACGGGAGAGACGGCCAAGAGCTCTCGCCTGCCAGGATGTCACAAGACTGGTGAGTCACGGGAGGATCACAAAGTGTTGTTCTCATAATGGAGCTTAATAACAGCCGGTGTCAAGGTAAAAGCACCTGTAAACGAGATGGTGCATAACTTTACAGCCTCGCAATAACACTGCTGGGCAACTCGAGCTCGCAGATCCCCGCACTCGGTTCATCCGTGTTCAGTCTTGTTCTCTGCAGTGGCTTTGGGGCTGATGTGTCAGTGACACAAGGATGGGTCGTTTGTAGGACAAGTGATGCCCTAACTCTGATATTCATGATATTCATACTCCGAATGGAGATAAGCGATGTGCTAGACCACAGCTGGCAGGTCTGGATGGAGACTGCTCAACCCTGATGACCAGGTGGGGAGGACACCTTGGTGTCCCCCGACACGCCATGTTTGGTGGGGTGAGGAAGAGGATGCAGCCTGTGGTGCAGTCACTGATGGTCCTCTCCTGGCCTGCCAGCCATTAAGCTGCATGGTGACCCCAAAACATCAGATCCCACTTTCCACCTGTGGGCTCACAGACCATGGGGCTGCCTGGGTCTCCAGTTCTTCTGTAGCTCCTCTCCCAGGCTGCTGCTTTCACTCCAGACCCCACGCGGGGTCTTCCCTGCCCAGCTGCACTTCTACAGAGCAAAACTCCTCCTTCCTTCCATCAACAAATCCTTCTGTCCTCCCCATCCTACTGCTTTACATCTTCAGGGGAATCCCCCTTTCCTGACATACAAGTGACTCGCCCAAGCCTGGCAGCCAGGCAGACGGTCCATAAACAGCAACAAGACCTCACCAAATAACACCGTCTCTAAAACTGCCCGTTCAAGCACCTGGGGGAGGACATCTGCTCACCTGCAGGTTTTCCTGCCCATTTGATGCAGCTGAAGATGCCTTTACTCCTCTCCAGCATCCAGACACTGTCCGTGGGATTTGGTTCAAAAGTTGATCTTTCCCTCTGGAGTTTCTCCAAAAATACACCCAACATAGACCCTCTCCCTTTGTTTGTCTCCTGAGCATTGTTACCATTCAATAATGATCTCAGAGGTGCTAAGCTGATAATCATCTACCTCAGCTACTCTGCACACTTTGTCAGGCACCTTGATAATGAAAACATAGAGTGTAAAGATATCCCCTTCCCAAGGTAATGGAAAACCTGAGTGGAGATTGACATTAGAAACAAGATAGGCGGACGGAGAAGCCAAGTAAAAAGGAGAAACATCTGGTTCCATTTTTCTTTATGAAATTATCTCACACTGACCAAGCAGTACCTTCTCTGAAGTATATAAACGTTGAAGACACACACACATGGTTGTTATCAAATGGTATTGTGCAAAATTAAATTGGCTACTTTATGGTGAAATGGAGAAGGAAAGCAGGCATTTCGAACACATGTGTGTCTCTCAGTGAGGTCTGGAAGCGATCACGATGCAAGGATGGCTACTTTAAAATATCTACAAATAGTTAGGGCCATTCTGTGAGATGAATAAGCTGGGGCTGAATTTAATAAAGTTATCAAGGCCATAATAACACAGGGGCCAGTGCCTGAAACTAATAAGCGGTTTGGTGAGCATGAGATAGTTCATATGTGCAAAGCATTCCTCCAGCGCTGCCTTGCAAAGGTAAAACACCATGCCAGATTCCTCTAACCTCACCAAGATGTGCTGAACATCTGCCTTTAGGCCAGGCTTAGCCAGCTAGACTGGAGAGGACATTCAGCACATTTTTGTCTAAGGAGTAGTCACAAGCTTGGCATGGCATTCACTGGTAGGTCCCCTGCAGCAGGCGCATGTTTGTCCTTAGCACGTGTGCTCTCTGTGCCAGCTGGTGGCACGTTTGTGGTTTAAGGAGAGAATCAAAAAGATCTTCACCACTAACACACTGTTACGTCAATATTTTATCTGATGGTTTTTGGCGGTAGCTTCAGAGCAGGTTCCTCGGGGCTCAGGACATGGGGACACTGCGCGGCAGCTCAACCTGGGTGTGGAGGAATGTTCTCCTTTGCGCTCTCCAAAAATGAAATTTTCCATTTGTGGAAAATTCCACATCTCTGATTTATTTTTTTATTTTTTTCCCAAATTCAGAGGAATATTTTAGATATGAGAAATTTTCTCTGGACTGGAAATTCCCGATACCGCCCATGTCAAGAGGGAAGCGCTCAGTTTTTCCAGCGGATCGGTGGCAGAGCAGGAAAGAGGGCTTAATTTTCCTGAGCTCCACTCCAGAGCTCTGCTCATCGAGACAACAGCCCCTGCACGACTTTTGTTTGGATGAACCCACCTTTCCCACAGAGCTGCAAACCTGGGCAAAGGGTGAAGTAACACCCCTCCTTTTATTCTTTTAAATTTTTGTTTATTTCAGCTTGAGAAGCAGAGACCCGAGAGCGGAGTCAGGGCTGGCTCCGGGGAATGCGATTCCATTCCTTTGAAAATTCTCGTTCTGCTGGTTGGCATTTTGTTCAGCATTTCCCTTCCCAGTTGGTGTTGTGGGGCTGAACTTTCTCAAGGTGTTGACTGTGCTGAAAGAAGAAGAAAGAAGGGCAGATTTCATTTAGCTTGGATTTACCCGGAGAGTGATTTTCTTCCAGAGATCCTAATCTGAAACCGCTTCTTCCCATTCCCCTATAGCAGTTTACAATCATGGCTTGGACCATGAATCTGTTCGCACCAAAGGTGCTTGGCGAAGGGGTGGGTTGGTGTTTTGGCTCTCAATATCAAGCTTATTGCAGCCACGGCAGTGCCTCAGCGCTGTGCTGGGCATTGCACTCTACCCTGAAAATCACAGAATTCATGTAAAAACCAGTTAGGCAGAATTTAGCCATATATCACTGATTTTTCCAGGGTAGAGGAGTCTAGCTGAGCTTCTAGACATCTGCTGGGTCTGTTGCAATTGACTTCAAAACTCTCCACTACAGCCCCCAGAAAATGCGGGAGAGGCGGCTGCAGACGCATCCTTTGGAGGGAATGGTATTGAGGAGACTTTCAAGTTGCCTTGGGAAACATAACTCTGAGCCCAAAGTTTCAAGGGAAACTCAGTAAAGAAAACCTCAAAAAGCAAACTACAAGCTCCTCTCCCAGATTTCCTTTTCCTTTCATGGCGCAAATTAGAGAATACAAACTTAGTGGAATTGCAGGCATCTAAGAATAGCTTTGATTTTCCTAAACATTTACAATTCTGTTTTATGTACATCGTCAGAAAAAGAGCAAGGAAATACAAAATGTAAATCTTTAAATGAACCTGAATACCAAGGAGACTTTACATATCTCCTCGTAACAAATGGGATGTTGCAGCTAAATCTCAAACAGGGGAATCAGAGAGTTTCAATAGCCGTGGATGCATGGAGTATAATCAGACACGGGATGTCTCGTGTAGGGTCCTTCTTTCCCTCCCTTGCAGGTTAAGGAAAAAAGTATTGTGACTTGCCTGCCTTCCCGTTTGGTTTCGCAGCTCTCGGAGCCAGAATCCCATCTCCATTTCAGAAAGCAGCAACCACGTGCTAAGCTGGACATCAAAATGCTCCCTGGGAACGGGGCTGCGGGGCTGCCCTCCCCGCTCTGGGATGCACAATGGATCGTGTCCACATTAAGCAAGTAGCACACAAGGTCTAACGAACCCAGAATCTGAAACCACCTCCAGGATGTGGAAGATTTGCAGGAGAGCTGGTTAGGCATCTTTCATAAAAAGTCACATTTACAACAGGGATATTGTGCTCAGTTGTACCACGATGCTGAGACAAAAGTTGAAGTTGGGAGAAGATATTAGCCCTTTCCTCAGCAGGACAGCCCTGAGAGAGCAGAAAGCATTAAGAAAGCAATTTAAAAACCATAATGCTCAGGAAGCACCTAATTTTACTACCAGCTGGGTGTTAAATTAATTGTGTGCAAGCCGAATGTGGCACAAGATGGAAAAGTCAGGCTTTAAAGTGTGTGTGCTTTCCTGAGAACGATTTTGTTCCTTGGTTGAAAGCAAGGAGTGTATCTCGTGGAAAGCATCAGGTGATCGGCAGAATGATATCATGATGGATTAGCCCAGCGCATACTTGCCTGGAAATGCTCAGGGGTCAGGAGCGGGTTATAACTCTCTCCAACACTGAGTTGTGAGCGTGTGTTACCATCGGTCTGGAAGGAGAAGTCGCTTTTCGGAGCGGGAAGGAGGCTGCCTACAGATGGGCAGAGCCATGATTCATTTGTCTCAGCAGACCAAGGAAACACATATTAGTGAAATCTTGGATACCACAGAGGCTGATAAGTGTTACCGCTCCCATTTTCTCACTAGGTAAACTGAGGTCAGAGATGCTTTTTGACTTGCTCAAGGTCATGCATTAAATTAGTGGTAGAGCCAAAAACAAGACCTAAAAGACCCCGCTTCCTTTCATTGCCGCAGTGTTTTCAATTGCAGATGTAGAAATGTTGCAGGCTTGTTGTTCAAAAAGAACCGATTACCCCTCTGCAGGACTTGTATCAACCTCAAGAGAGATCAAATAGCCCTGTGGTGAAAAGGCATCCAAGAACAGCTGCCTGCCTGCTAACTGGTTTCTAGGCTGCGATTTCTTCAGTAGCATCGCTCCTGGTTCCCACTGAACACTCTTAATTTAGATTGATGGAGCCATTCTGCCAAGCAAGAAACTTTCACTTACAGATATGCAACTTCTATAGTTGTTCAAAACTGCCAGAAATGTTATTTATGACAAATTCACAGCTCAAAGCTAACAGCTGTTAAAGCCCCTCCCTGTCTGTTCCTTCCATCTTTTTTATCTTTTTTTTTTTAATTATTTGTTTTTCTGGTCAGGATCTTGTCTTGGAAATACCCCAGGTTGTAATAGTTCTACTTGTACTGTATAACTTGGCTTTGTTGATCTACTGATGAAGTGCCAGCCCTGAAGTCCTGCCAGATGAAAGTAGGCATCTTATAGCACCGAAGGGAACTTTCCAGAGGTTATTTATTAGCCGAGTCACCGTGCAAGTGTTCTGAACAAACAGCAGGTCTCTGCCCAAACGAGCGGACAGTGGGAAGGTGCACAGAAGGTCTGACACTTGGCATCCATCAAAACTCATGGAAAAGACCACAGCCTCAGCTGGACCTGCTCTGGCCAAGTGGCTGAGCAAATGAGCAACAGCAAAATTTCAGGGGAACCCAAGTGCTTTAGTCCCCATAGCTTAGATTTGGGATGATTCGGGTTCTCAAGCAAGTCCATCCATCACATGAAGCAGCAACACAGCTGGGGGTTGGGGTAAATCCAGCCACCATCTACTCAGCACTTCGTCCTGCTCCATACAACATTTGCCTCCCGGCTGACTTGAACTCCAAACTAGGCTTAGTTCAATTCTCAGGCCCAAATTCACTACAGAGATCTGAGTCTTGATGAGTCTTGATGAACATTTTAACTAACTTGGCCCAAATTCCAAGTTCATAACAGAACACAAATTCAGGCCCTTTCATGTGGTCTGAGGTTTTGTAAAGAAAGGTTCACTTGGCTCACAAGTTGGCTTTGGGTTTGGCTGTGTCTCCCAGGTCAGCCCAGCCTGCGAGGGCTGACGGGGGCTGACCCAGGCCCTGCTGTCACCGTCACAGCCGGGCACACACCAGCTTTTGTCACTTTTGTCACTACTGATGTAATTAACTCCTCGCAGGCTGCATGGAAGTCTGCTACGAGTCCTTCCAGAAATTTAATCCCGTGATCACCTTCTACAAACAAACCACACCTCTACGAAACAGAATTCAAACAAGAAGATCATTTTTCATGCTTTTCTCAGTTTCAAGTGATTTTAACAGTTCAATGTACATCTTTGCAAGACTATGATCTACTGAAAAAATCTCACTGGCAGTGCTTTCTCTCCTTATCTTCCCTTGCACAGATTTCAAGGAGTAGGAGCAATATCTTAGCAAAGAAGGAGGAATTCTTTTTACCTGGGTAAATGTGACGGACAGCAAGTGAAAGCGAGCTCTGGGGAGGGAATTCCTTCGGGTACATGTGCATGTCACCGTAGTGGCACACCAGCTTGCTGACCAGTAATTAGCTTGGTTGAAGCCTTGGCTCAGCAGATGGAACTACAAAGGAATGTGTTTTTGAGGGACTTCTTTCTTGCAAGAATATATAAGAAGCCTTTCTAGGAGCGACTGCTGAAGTCCCTCCTGTGATCTCACACAGTAGACCTAAAAAGTAGATTAAGAAAAGTAATAAGCTAAAGGAAAAAAACAGAGTGCTTTGCTCATTTATTTTATATATTAAGGGGAATGCTGACCTTTGAGATCTCTCTTTTCTCTAGTATTCATGGTGATGAATAGAATGTATTCTGACTTTAAACAAAACAGAGTGCTTTGAAAAGACAGAAAATTAGCAACATATGGGCCAAAGGACCCAAAGAGATGAGAAAAAATGAGGGGGAAGAAAATGACTGAAAGTTTCAGATGTTGCTGTGATCCTGCAGCAGAATATTTTAATGTTCCTGCTACTGGGGGAGGTCGGGCTCCCTTTGGACATCCCCCGCGCATCACGCGTGATGAGAGAAAGCAGAAAGCATCCTTCCACCGCAAACGCTCCTTGTACAACCGGACCAGGGGATGCCACAGAAGAAAAGGACAGCAGGAGTTTCCAAAGAAGGTGATTTTTCTCTTCCCTATCCCCTTGCTGCTGTGAACCAGAGATGCTCTGCAACGTAAGATACAATCCTCCCTGCCAGACTTTGATTTCGGTCCCTGGTGCTCACCCTCAGGCTCAGCCCCGGGGAGAGCTCAGACATGGGGCAGGACACCTTGGACATCCCTGGACACTGCACAGTGCAGCATATCCTAATTTGTATTAAATAAAATCAATAACAACAACAAATGTTACCATTTATAGTCCTGCAATAAGATTTCCTTAACTTGTTTTTTCATGGGAGAATTTCCTTGGTTTTCTCCAAATTAGATCTGAAAAGTTCCATTTCTAAATGAGGAGGGAGTGCACTTGGTAAGGGGTGAGTGGCTAAAAATAGTTTATGCCACAGACAAACACTAATTATCTGAGCCTTTTTGATGGCTGGGAACCTTCATCAAATCAGGAATTAGCTAAAGCAGGAGTTGAAGTATCAAACTGTTCACAGCTAATGTTGTGTAATCATTTATGTGTCTTATTAATTGATTCAATATTTTTAATTAAACACCAAAATACTTCCCTTTTAATTAAGGTCTGATGCAAACCAAGCAGAGCAAGGAAACTTGGAGTTAAGATTCCCAACCTCACCCCTCAGTCTCTCACAAAAAACGTGTTTGTAGGGGCCACGTGCTGATACGAAACCTCTCCAAAGAGGGGTAATTAGGGCAGATGAAGCCGACCTGGCATCAGTTCTGCAGTGACATTGGGAAGCACCACATTCATACATGATGCAGAGAGCTCCGTGACACAACATGTTGGTTTTTTTTCACAAATGAAACCAAATCTGGGTAAAATTAACATTCTATCCTGCTGTAATATTATATTTAGTCCAGACCCAAGTCTGCTTATTTTTTCCATTCTGTCTCTGTCATTTTAGCTCATTTGCCTCTCAACTGAAAAATGAAGGGGGGAAAAAGTTCTCTGAGGTTGCACAAGCATTAAAACTGTTCTGTGCTCCCTACAAGACCTGTAAGGCTGTGAATCCTTTGCACACCCTGTAATATATATTACATGATCATACTTAGGTATTTGAACAGACCCACTACCACTTTGGTTTTCCTCCCCCTATTTTGGAGCGTCTAGTTAAAAATGACTTTAGGGCTTTGCTTCTCCTCTTGGCCATTGATAGGCTTTGCTTTTGCATAGGATGCACAAACATTTCTCAAAAAGCTTTTTCCAGAGCTGCCCATGCTTAAATCAGCAGCGTGTTAAAAGCAATGAAGTATATAGACAGCTCACGACTGAAATACTCTATCCTACAACTCTCGCAGTAATAGCGTAAACCCCTTTTGGCATTAGCCATGGCCAAGTTTGAGGAGGGACAGGAGAGAAATTAAGCCCCTTTGGGCTTTGGCTTCTCTGCTGGTTCCTCCTACTAAGGTGCCACTTTGTATGAGGTTGTTAATGGCTCGTGGATTATGGAAATCCTTTAGCAAACGGGGTCTCTGAGCAGCCCCACGTCTTGGGTATTTTTCAAATGAAGTCAAAGTCCTAGGATGGGGTTTGAAATGGTGGGTGCCAGGGCCAGTTAAACACAATATCCTCCAGCCTTTAGTGGGACAGGCCATGATTTGAACATCGCTGGCTCTTGCAGAACTAAAACTTGTTTCTCAGTGTTTGATCTGGCCATGATTTTCCTCTCCGGCTCATCTATATAACCAGAGTGCTGCTATTTACACTCTGCCTGTTAGGTCTGGCCTTGCGAATGTGGCTTAGGGCGAGTGAGCGTCCAAGCCCGATGGTGCCCTCATCTGGCTGAGGCTCCTGTGCAATAAACACCCACTGTGAATATTCATCCTCACCTTCATCTCCACCCCAGGCAACACCAGGAACAACGGACACAAACCCGAGCTGGCTGGGGACGTGGTTGTGCATCACATCCAAGATGGGCTGGTCCCACGGGAGACTTTTTCCACCCGTGCTGCTTTCCCGGCTCCCCCCGGCCTCTCTGCTCCACACTGTGCAGCACATGGAGCGTGGAGCCCTCAGAGCAAAGTCCTCAGGGGATGATTTTTAGGGTCAGATAAACTCTGCCCTCCGTTTCCCCCATAGGCATCAAGAGGAGCCGCAGTGCCGAGAGCGGTGCCGGCGGGCAGCGCGTGCCAGCCAGGGATCTGAATCACAGAATCGTTGAATAATAGCATCCTCTTGGTTGGAAGAGACCCCCAAGATCATCAAGTCCAACCATAACCTAACTCTGGCACTAAACCGTGTTCCTAAGAACCTCATCTATATATCTTCTAACCACCTCCATGGATGGTGACTCACGATTTCGTGTTGGTTTTATTGGAAAGATCCGAATGGATCTTTCAAAATTCACTCTTGTGGTTTCTTCCACCGATTTTGCTTGAAGAGATAAGACTGGTTTTTGGCAAGCCGCCAGCCTAACTGTTGACGGAACCGTACAGTTCAGCTCCAAGCTGCAGGACTCTTCCTCCAGAATAAAGGCTCCTTTTCAGTTTACAGACACAAGTACATGAATAAAGGCATATTTCGTGCCTGATGTCCAAGTATATCAATTAGATAACTGGAACTGGTGTGCGTGTGGAGAAATTTCTGACGTAATATGACTTGTACGAAGAAGAAAGGAGCTTTCATTAATCTGGTACTTGGAATGTCACTTGTACACCAACAAGTGATGCAGTAAGAACTTGGAAAAACAAATGAAGCCATCGTTTTCAAATATGCGGGAGCCTCCCAAGTTACAAGGGCAAGTGAGAGCACAGGATTCACAAACAAAAAGAGACTCCCAGATCCCAGAAAGGTCCAGAGAAATAATTGTCGAATGCAGAGCAGGTATGTGTAAATTATGTGGGTGTGCCTGACTGAAAAGTTCACAGTGTTGACTCCTTTATTTTCGGGGGGAAGAAGGAATTCACTGCAAAAACTAAGATCCTGAGGACTGGAATTTGCGCCAATCCTCATGCAAATTGTCTTTTGTAGTGTGAGTACAGAAGGGACTTGCTGACTCCTGCCAAGATTACTAGTTTCCTACATTCAGATCCTGCGTCCTGTTGAGATTTCCAGCTCATCTGTAATACGAAGACAGAGTCTTCCTCGTGCCCTTGTAGCCACGAGAACGCAAAATAATCAAAACACATTGCGAAAAACTGACGCAAATGCTAGTGGTGGATTCACACTGCAAAATTCAGTGCTGGATGTGGGTTCAAACACCCTGAAGTCTGTAAGTTTAGATTTACTAAAAAGCACTACGTTACAATTAAATGAAAGGTTTTCTTTGAACCGGAGAAAGGAAATTAAATTTAGCTGGAAATTTCATCACCAAAAATTCCTGCACCGTATCTCAGTGTTTTGGCACTTACAGAATGGTAAATACAGCTCTGTACTCTTTGGGCATCTCCACTGTACTGTAAGTGCCTTTTGTGTAGGCTTGAGATGATGGGTTAAGAATATTATTTCATCTTCAACTGAGAAATATTTTCTTGTCTTTAAAAATGAAAGACAGACTCTTAAGATTACCTTCGTGTCAATTGTTCTAATTAAGCACAGGTATTTATAGGTGCCTATCTCATGGGTATCCAAGTGCCAGGTTTTTTTCTCATGGTAAGCACTTTCGTTTTTAAAGTGATTTCATACCAAGAAAATGACGTTTTCATTTTTAAACGTATTAAAAGAATTGTTGTAAAAAAGGAGGAAATATCTCTCCAGGGATAATATGAAAACTGTATCTGCTTTACAGCTGCTATGGCCCGTTCCAGCAGTTCCCTGAATGTGGTCTTGCACCATTGATGGTCCATGGCATATTTGCTGGAGCTCCACAGAGATCTTGGCTCTCCTCTTCATTTTCAGCCCCTTAACTATATAAAGAGACAGCTCAAAAATACACATTATTCTTCCCTAACGCAGCTTTTCCATTCTGGCAGCTGCCATCCTTGCCAGAGGGAGGTCTGCTGGTGCTGGTGGGGCAGGAAGGTGGCTTGTACAGCTGCCAAAAAGTAAGGAAGGCACAAGAAAATTGGACTTTTATATCTAAGGAGGTAACTGGGAGTAATAGAAGATCCTCCCCAAGGACAGCTGCTGTCCACACAGAAGGATGCAGTTGTCCCATTGTTGGAGTCTGGTGACAGCGCCAGCCTGGTGAAGGGGACACAACAGGCACATCCAAGCCGAGCTCAGTTAAGTGTCTCATTGAAATGTGATGTTTTCACCCAAACGGCAGAACTTTTGAGTTCCTTGCCCATCTTGCAGGCTAGGTTCAGAAAACATGTCTCCAGCCACCAAAACCATACCTGATGCTCTCAGTGCTGGATTGCGCTTGCAATGAAACATGCAGTAGCAGCAAGGGATGCAAGTGAGTGTCAGGATGAAAGAGGGTGGTTAGTAAGAGGTTAATTTCCCAAACACCAACATAAAAGATAATAGCACTGTGTTAATGACAGTGCTATGATAGCAACTGATAACAGTGAAACTAGTGATCAAAAACAGGTGCCGGTGCTTCGGGGTGAATAAACTGATTTTACCGACCGTATCTCACGTGCTGATGATGCTTGGGTGACTTTTATGCCATTAAGAGGGGAGTTGAGGAAAGCGGAGATTACATCTCCATTGCAGCATTTCTGCGGGGAACATTCGGATCTCTAGGCCTGGCCGGGTCCAGAGCTCAATGACAGCGGGGGGCACAGGGTTGGTGGTGATGGAGGAGCAGCTCTGGGGCCATCCAGCCTCACCTCTCCCTCCATCTCTGGTTTTGATCAACTCCACCATAAAGAACGGTGTTTCCAGCCAAGATCCTCATACATAAAGATTCAGCTCAAACCCCACATGTTATTGATAAACATCTCAGAGCACACAGTCTTGGAAGCAGGCTTTCCACCAGCAATAGGGTGACAGAGCTCCGATGGCCGGGAGTCGCGGTGCTGCCGTCACTTGGGTCACCTCCATGTAGCAGAGGACATTTTCTGGGTGGCATTGGGGGTTTGCACAGGCGAAAGCACGGAAACAACCCAGCAGCAGAGGACCAGCCCCGTGTCCTGAACGCAGACGATATCCCGGTCATGCCATCGCGTCTGCTTCTGCAGAGCAGCGCCGTCAAAAAGGACTCTGCCCACTTCAAACGGAAACGTTAGCAATTACTTGAGCTAATTGTATCCCGATAAGAACACCAGCTTCGTGATTCCATCCTGGTTCACATTTTCATATCTGAGTTCTGCCTTTTTTAAAGTAAACACCCTCAAGTTATGCTTTCTTAAAAATACAAGATGCCCATAATTTTATTTCCAGGGAAACATGTTCATTAGAGATAAGGTGATTAAAAAAAACCAAACCCAAACATTTTATACTGTTAACTGTACGCAGAAAACAATAAGCTCCCCATGAAAAACGCCCAAATAATGCGCCACACAGGTCTCTGACGCTGGAAGTTCAATAACTGCTTTTTTGATAAAATGTTTTCAACTTCTTAATATTAGTTTTATAGCTAGACATCTAGTTTTCAAACAATGGGCTGGGAACCAGCATTCCCTGCATGTTTTAGACAAATAACCTACTCCTGATCGAAAGCAATGGAAGAATCGCTCCTGCCTTGTAGGTATTAGATTTTTTAATCTACCAATAAGTTTGGTTTTTCTTTCATTTTTTAGTTTTGCATAAAGTAATTCCAAACTGTAAGCCACGACTGACCTAACTACTTATTAAAAATGCTAATATGCTTTTGTGCTTTGATGTCTGGTGAACAATAAAAGGGAGAGAGTTACTCTGGGACACTGTAATCCTTTATTTGTCACTAAGTTATGACACCCAGCAGAGCTGTGTGACAGTCCAAATCAATCATCCCCCGTGCACTGCAGGCCTCCTCTGCCTCCTGCAGAGTCTATGCAGTTTAATTAGCTTTTTTTCACACTAGCATAATGTACATCTGCAGCTTCAGCAAGAAAAAGAAATGGAGGATAGTTCACTGGGATACGGTGCCTTAAAAAAAAAAGTTCATATATAAAAAAAAAGTCTGAAAGAAGAAACATCACAATCCTTTGTAGTTTACTTCAGAGGAGTTTGCGGTGGAAATCTACAGGACTGGGTACTCTATATTGTTAAATGTAGATTTTTTTTTAATCTAATAAAGGCCTTTTCAGCTAAAATCTCAGATGGCATTTAAAGCCTTGTTCTTTTCTAATGGTCTATATCTTTTATACCTTCTTCTCGCGGTTGATCATGCAGCAGCTCATTATCTGCTCCTCTTCCCCTCCCCACCGTGGGCTGGTACAATGGAGCCTTCAAACCGATATTTGCTGGTTAGAAATCGCTGCCCCCATCCCCAGCAGCACCCCGGGATGAAGGAGGTGAGGCCGCGTTCCCTCGCACCAGCACCGAGCCCGCGGCCGGAGCGCGTTGGAAGCGGCGGGTCCGTGGTAAAGAAACTCTATGTGCAATGAACCAAACACGACCCGCGGGGGGAGCAGACACAGGTCGAGCCCCGTGGCATCCCCTCAGCTGCCTTTCTGGAGAATAAGCAAAGTCACGGGACAGAAAGTCTCCAGGTAAATGGGATTGTGTCGTCCCAAGAAAATATTTCTGGCCTTGTTAGGCTGGCGGTTGGATCTGATGAGATACTCAAGCAAATAAAAATGACTCATTTCGGAAAGGGCAGCATCGTTTTCCAGCCATTCCAGCTGATGCGATAGAGCTTGTTAACGTGATGGCTTTTAGTTATCTTTCCTACCCTTTGTGTACCGTGATGAAGTTTAAAGGCATGTGCGAGCATTCCTTGCGCTATTCCTCCGAGCATGACCACAAAGGAGTCACCTGCAGAACACAGGAGCTCCTTTATTCAAATGATAGATTACATTACTAGAGGCTTGTCACTCTTAATAACCTTCCAGCAGGGAAATGCATCTAAGGAGGCGATGGGTTGGGTTCAAACGGGAACGTTCAGCAAGAGCAAGCACTTTCCACTCCCCGGGTTCAAGATGTGCCGTGGTGGAAGCTCCTTGAAAAGGCTGCGGCTGCAGATGGACGATGTCCAGTGGGTCACAGCGGCGGAGACCATCACAAAGACTGCAAAGTGGTCAAAGACATTTATTTGCCCCTTGATTTTTAAGCAGAACTCTGCTTTCAAATAACCCAGCAATTTGCTTACAATGTGACAGGACCACTTACATTCGCCTTCACCACCTTTGCTCCCAAAATGCAGATCTGATCCCCCAACTCTGGGCACTAATGAAAGTACCAGAGCAGCGGTCAGACCTGCTTTCAAAGTCCCTTCTAGAGTTGTACCTTAAATTGTCTTTTAAACAGCATCTTTCTAATCCTTCAGCTCAAAAATACTTTATCCTCTTGTGGGAATTATACATATTTCCTAGTTCAAAGAGGTATAAAATATAAATGTACTTCTGCACAATTCAGCATTAATAAGAGTAAATAGTTAGTGTACAGTGCCTTTTCATCTTTAGATTTCAAGTTGCTTAAGCATTTAGAGACTACATTTGGCATTTCTTGCTGTGCTTCTTCTTGGTCTAATGCTATTATTGAAAATACTTTTATCCTGGGCCTTGGCTGGGGTAATTCCTTTGAAATATCTTATTCCACACTTACTCCAGCTATTCTTCACTGCTTTCCCCTTTTAAAACAGATAATTCATTAAGACCATAATATGCAGTTTTAGCACACTTCCAGTTTCATGTTTAACAAAGAGTTCCAATTTGGGGTCTGGTGGACATAAGAAGTGAATTTCTTGTTCAGAAGTGAAACATTTTGAAATGATCAAAATAATTCAGCTGTGCTCTCAGGAACACAGACCACCTTCGTCTCCAAAGGAACACAACCAGAAAGTGATGCACGGACTCCTTCTGCCCTTCATCCATATTCCAAATTACTTCCATGGACACTTCATTAGCCAACACCGTTCTCCTGGCCCATGTCCCCAGGTCACCACACTCCCAGTTCCTCTTCCCAGGAAGAGCCTGAGGGGTTTCTCTTTATTTCCACCCCCTTCCTCCCCTGCCAGAGGACACTCCCCACCCCAAAACAGGCTCCGAGACAGGTATTGCAGGGTGTCAAGGAGCATCACCTCATTAGAGGAAAGACTGAAAAAGTGAGACCAAGCCTCACTCCTTGTTTCATGTGCCCTGTTAGTGGGAAACGTGCAGGGATGAAGAAAAATGAGACCTTTATTAAGGCTCCTCAATAAGAAAGAGAGAATTCAGACCAGAAAATAATTTTTCCTTGTAAGTCAGCAGGTCATACATTAAAATAAAAGTGTGTTAAATCTAATGATAATAATAAGAAAATTTGTGAGCCATTTAATACCCTGCCTGGTGCAGGGAAAGCATCGCTTTGGTGAAGAATGGCCTGAGGAAGAGGAGGAGAGGCTGGTTCTGGGGAGAGGCTGGAATGACTGACTTTCTTTTTGAGAAAGTCAGGGGAGGAGGTGGTGGAAAGCATCATGCTTCCACTGGAAGATGCCACAAGGATACAGTGAAGATGAGTCGTAGTATTTACCCTTGTTTGCCACACCATTGTCTCCCTCGGGGAGGTCTAAAAAGGAGAATTTTGCATGGTTAGGGCTCCAGAAGGTGAGATCTGCAAAAGCTTTTGGTGCTGTTACTGCCTCATTATCCCCCTGCCCCTGCAGGATGTTTCTGCTCCTGTGGCACAAGGAATCAAAGCCTGAGCCCTGCAGATTCTGGTGGAAAAACCTCCCTTCTCACCCGGCCCAGCGAAGCTGCTGGGTTTCCCCTCCAGCTCCGCAAGGGAGCGGCGGGCAGGGGGTGGGACAGATCAGAGGGGAAACGGAGACGCGATAACATCTCCAACCACCCCAACAAGATTCGCCAGAATTCACCTGCCAGACCCCTTAGTCAGACAGAAAAAGGTCAGTCCCATCCATCTGCGCGGCTGCCTCCAGCAAAGCCAAGACCTGCTGTTCCAGTGAGGGTGCATCAGAGGGATCCCACCCCGCTCCTGATTTTGTAGCTTCCAGTTTGCTGACACTGGAAAGGCATCAGAGAAGACAGGAGGATACTTATGCAAAGACTTCTATCAATGGGGAGGCCCATCTTCAAAGCTTTGATTTTACCAGGTGCTGGCATCCCTTCTGAGAGCTGTTCTTGCTTGGGGGGATTCCATCTCAAAGTCCTCACATCACAGGAAGGGGAGTCCTGCTTTGAAGAGTCTCACCAGCAATGGGCCAAACCTCCTATTTGCATTTCATTTTTGGCTGCACGAAGCTTGCTCATTGGCACCAAGCAAGCATTTTGCAATCTTTTTAAAGCAACAAGGTACCGTGTTTGCTGACGCAGCTCAACACCGAGATGTGTACATGTGAATCCAACTGAGAAAGTCACCAGCACTTAAGGCAGGTGTGGATGAGTGAATTAGAGGTAGAACAAAGCAGCAGTGCATTTGGAGTATGCCTGTCAAGTTGCAACAAGCAAAAGTTAATGTTAAATTAAGCAATCTACTTCCAGTGTTTGCACTTGGCAGCTGGTTTGCTTCCTAAAGTGAAGCCGTGAAGAGAATTTAAGGTTGACTTTATTTTAAGGCTGCCTTGTTGGAGTTGTTTGGCTGATGGTCCTGTGGATCCGTGTCACGCTGGACTCCAGCAGAATTTCTGCTGGATCCTCAGCACTGCCCGCGGGGCCTCCCTGCTCGGGGAGCAGCATCTCCCCCTATTTCAGAAGCATGAAAAGCATTGCCAAAAGCCACTCAAACTTGTTTTTAACTTCAGATTTGGCCAACACAGAGTTTCTTTAATTTCCTAAAGGTTCTTAGAATATAGGACAGTGCTGACACAATCAAAGCCGTCAAGTCTCCTGGCTCAGACACTGTCTTTGACCTTTCGGTGGTTCATTTTCCCTCTGTTACTTTTCAGTGGAATTGCAGAGCTTCACCCTCTAGTGTCTGAGGAGGAGTTTGGAAAGCATTTAAGAAATTAAGGTAGTTAGACGTTACCTTTCCTGTTGCAAGCCCTTGCATGATGCACAGAGGATTATTATGCCGTTGCCCTTTGGTGTAAACAAACCTTAGAGATGCTCTTTGCAATTCTTGTAACCAGAACAAAGCCCTTTGCATTGTTAAACCTCTCGCATGAGAGAGACTCAAGGAAAGCCTGTTTACCATGCATAACGCAAGTGAAAGGTTCCTGAATAATCCAAGACAAAAGGTCTATGCTGGGAAAGTACAGAGGTGGGACTGCTGGTTTCCCTTTCATGAGGATCCCCAGATTCCCCAGGTCCCCATTTGGCTGGTACAAAGAACCTGGAGCTGCTGGTCCTCCCTGCTCTGCTCTCTGTCTGCAGAGGACTTCAAGAAGATGCAACACATCTTATGTCAGGTTCGGAAATGCCTCGTTCAGTGGGTGATCTCTTAGTGCCTGGGGACAGCTGGAAAGAGAAGGAGGTTCCCAGGGAGGCAGAGCTTTACCCTGAACCCTTAACACATAAAGAAACCGCTTTGAACTGTCTGTGACTTGGGTTCTGCTGCAGAACACATTTTTTTGGTTGGGCTGAGCTTGAAGCCAAGGACTTGGTTCAGGTCAGGGTACCCACTGGGGAGGTGAGCGCCAGCTCAGCTTCCCATAGAGCAGCCAAAGCCAACGCCAGAACACACTGTTGTGCCCACAGGAATTTAGGAGATTCTAACCCCGTTGGGCACTCCTGTGTCCATCTCACAGCCCCCTGCATGCACACTGCAACAGAGGGTGTAAGCAGTACAGATGTACAAACCAGCTCATTTTGCTCTGCTTCCTATTTTTCAATTATTCACCTTGAACCTCCAAGCACAGTTCTGCCATACGAGGCCATGCAGGAGACCGCTCCTGTCCCTTGATGGGACTGGGATGACAGCAGGATGTGCCTGGCAGGTAGTTTGTGGAGCGAGACGCTTTCCCCATCACACTTGTGGAAATTAAAGCCCCCACACACAAAAGCCCAGCGCTTGGCTGAGGTTTTACCTGGCGGGTCTGAAAGGGCAGGTCTCCTGCTTCTTTGTTTAAATGCTGGCCCGTTTGTTGACTCGGAGGCACCCACTCCTTCGTGGCGGCGGCAGCAGTGAAATCATATGTCACTCTAATGAGCGTCCCTTCAATAACCATTGCCCTGATTTTTGATACCTGGAGAGAAGATGCACCAGCTAGGGAAGAATTTATCAAAAACACGCCACTGACTAGACATCAGAGGGAACCTCAAAGGGACAGTGAACTAGAACAAAGAACAAAAACATTTACAGAAGTGCTACGCCGAAAAAAAAGGGAAAGGAAAAAACTGTACTAACAACAGTAACAAGGTCAGCTATAAAACCAGAATTAAAAGGCACTGCTGGGGAAAAGACGATGACTCAAAAAAGCACCAAGAACTAAGAACACAGCTTGCCAATCAGATCTACACAGATTCCCCTTGATATCTTCCCACTAACAGGCTTTCCTGCAGGACAAGTAAAAAGTTTAAGCGACTGGCCCCGGGAAGGAGGGCTCAAAGTGGGAGAGCAGCATTCACCGCTTTTAACACAGATCTTCAGGTTCGGCACCAATGGCATCGCTCAAAGGCGAGCGGAGCCATGTGGCAGCTGGGAGCGGGAGCAGCGCGCCTGCGAGGTGCCCCAGCAAACACCCTCTAGGCCAGTTTTGCAATTGGAATGATTATTTATGGAGGTCGGCACAGAATGGAGCACACGCTACCTTTGCCACTCCCAACACTCGAAGCCGGGGGAGAGGCATCAGCTTAAATCAGCGCAAATAAAGGTCCAGGCCTAAGCTTTGCCAAAATGGTGCTAAAATTAGGATTGGTTGAAAACTTAAAAACCACCCATTTCCTGCAGAAATTGAAGTTTTCTGCTCCACAACAAGAGAAGAATTTACTTTTTTGTTCAAAATTTCAATCAGCTTGTGGGATTATGAAAGTTCTCAGCGTTCCACCAAAAAAAGCCAAGGGCTTTTCTACGCAGAAAGGTCATTACATGGCAGCTCTGTGCCTCCTGTGCATCCGCATTCATTCTACCTTCTGTGCACCCATCCAAGGGACCGCATTTTCCTCCCTCCCAACCTTGGTGGTGACATCCACATAACAAATATGCTCTGTTCCACTAGTTGCCATGACCACATATGCCCCATATGAAAAACAAGTGGAAGAAAATCAGCCTGAGATCTTAATCCTGGGTTTTCCTGTTCCCTCATTGCTGTGATAGTCAAAGGTGATTCGTTGTAAATACTGGTACCAAATTGTGAATATTCCGGACACAGACCAAAGGAGCCCCTCTCTCACCAGGAGTGATGCTGGGAGCTCTGACCACCATGACCAAATATTAGGCAGCGTGAATACCCTGTAACCATACGCCTTCCACCAATATCCCTCTAAAATCAGGACAACTTCTATGAGCTAATATTGCAGGGCTGGGTACTAATATTCCATTTTTAAAGCAAGTCCTGCTTGCTTTTTTCCCAGTCTCTTCCCTGCGAAGCTGTGCTTGTTAGCGAAAGTGAAGAGAGACTTTTGATTTCCAAAGCCAATGTTCGAATGTGCATTTCCCCGTGAGAGCACCTGGTTCTCGTGTTTAATGAGTAAACACAAGGAAACAGAGGCTTGAAGAATGATTGTTCCCAACATCATTACTTCTGAACCCGACATTAAAGAGAAGTAAAAGACAACAGCACAGCAGTTCTTTGTTTTTCCACCACTCTTCCTAAAAAATATCTTTAATGAGACGCATTTGAAGTCTAACATGGGGCCGTTCTCCTAGATTATAATTGATAAATCTTCCAAAGTGGTATGGGGAAAGGATTGTGTAATAATTACTTGTTTCTTTTGAGGAAATAAATAAAATATGAAAAATGTAATTACTAACCGGCAAAATGCAGCGAGCGGGTTTCCCGCCGCTCTGCCGACCAGAGTGCGCACAGAGTCGGGATTTCAGAAACCTCTCTGCGAGTGCGGCGTGACACGCGATGCTGCCGCTGCTGCTCTGCTTTGTTTTCCAAGTGCCAACCTTTCCAGTTGGAGTCACTGCTTCATTTGAAGTCCTGGCATCTACTCCTGTGCCACAATTAATTTTTCTTGCAAAAGGAACAAATTGCTGTTCTTGTCGGGAGGGCGGTGCGGGAGGTGATGCCTTCAGAGCGGCACGGAGGGGATGGGGCCGGCATGCCTGGGTCCCCGGGGCAAGGGGGTGGCGGGGAAGCGTCCCCCGAGGATGGCAAGAGCTGTGACGTTCCCTGTGTGTGCTCAGTCACGTATGGTTTTCCCTGCGCCCTCCCAGGGACACTTCTATCCAAATTTTCTGACAACACAGCGCTGTAGGTTCACCCAGCGCCATGTCCTGCACAGCGCACTGGGGCAAGATCCACCCCCAGTTTATGCTGTGGGATTCCAGCACTGATCCTGCCCTGGGAGAAACCCCCCTATAGGATTTGTACCCCCCAAGCCCATAACAGTGGCTGCCAGAAAATGGCTATTGGGTCCTTCATGTTTGTGCATCTCCATGAAGCAGCAGAGACCTGTTGGCAGGTTTACCACCCCCTTCTCCTTTATCTCATGCATATTTCTCACTCTAGTTATTTTACAGAGATGAGAAACTTATTGCAAAGACACCGAGGCCAATTTCTGATGAGACGCAGAGCTTTTTGCTGAACTTTCAGCAACTGATTCCACAGAGTGACCTTGTCCCTGGCTGAGCTGCATCCAGTATATATTGGGAATAAACCTCTTCTCCCCTTCAGTAGCGTCACCTCAGTCACCAGTTGTTCAGAAATTCCCAGCCTAATGCACAGACCAAACTTTAGTTCAGCTCTAAACTAAAGTACCAGATTTCTGATTTTCAGACAGAGCTGTCAAATATATTAGGTTGGTGCAGAAGTAATTGCAGTTTTGGAAATGGTTTAGTGCTAAATTTAGGTTATATTTGGGCTTGATGATCTTAAGTGTCTCTTCCAACCAAAATGATTCTATGATTCTAGGAATACTGCTATGATCTCCCAGACATTTTAAGATTATAAGCCTTTGGTAAACACTCCAGGTTTTTTGCAACATGGTTTATAGCTCTTACCATTGTACAGTTCTCAGAGAACTGGGCTATCCTAAAACACCCTGAGAGCAAAGTAAATGTAAGAAAGATAAATATATTTTTACAAAAATATAGATACACATATTTTAAAAACATTTTAAAAGGTTGTCAAACATCAGCAAGCATTTTTCATAGACATCCAGTGGCTACAAACATTCCCAGCCACAGATACTCTTTCGAATCAGCTTTGCAACCCAGAACAAGAAGTTCCTGGGCCAAGTGTCTTGTTGATGTTGTGAGTTGTCTCCTCTGCTTTACGACCCATTTTGAACTCGAATAAGAGAAATCACTTGAATTTGCTTTTTGGCTAACAGCATTTCCATAGTCTAAAATAAGTATCAAATAAGCAGCAAGTAATAGGGCAGAAGCAAAAAACACATGAAGCAAGAAAAGTGCATTAAAATAACAACCACGTTTATTTAAGAACGTATACCAATCAACAGAAAATTTCAACAATGCAAAAACCGCAATTACTCCTGCACCAACCTAATATATTCAAATATATATATATACATGCCTTCTAGACCTTTTCATTTTCTTGCCTTTTTAACCATTGCTTTGAACAACAACATACAAATTTAATGTATTTAGAAGACTTCAAGCCAATTCTCCTCTTCCTAATTTTGTAAAATGTTATCACAAATGTTTCATAGTGTTTTTTTTATTTTTAAATCTTTCCTTAAAGTAACAATTTAAATTTTTCATGCACAATGAAGACCTTTATCTTACTCACAGTTGTCATCTTCTGTTTAGCATCACAACACAATACTAATAAAAAAATACAACTAGATTGCCTTGAGCATTTTTGCTGATTTTAATATATGGTACAGCTTTGTTCGTGTTATTCCTTTCTATACAGCATCCTTAGATCTTTGTTCTCCAAGAACACAATTTATTGGTTTTTAGAAAGGGCAGGTTACCTACAGAGTTTGCCTTGCCTATGAAAAAGGGTGACTTTTTGATTCAAATAGCGTGTGGTAAAATGCTAGCAAAGACAACAATTAGCAAATTATAGCAGTTTTCTAAATTATAATCATACAGTTTGGTCCTGGCCATGTAAACTCCAGTCTAATGAATACCCAAGAGTGATTTTCAGCAGAGTGGTATAAAGTATTTCACCATAAAACCAAAGACATGTGGCAGTGCCAGACCAGACACGCTGTCGTCAAACTCTTCCCAAGCAAAGCAAACCTTTCTCAGTTGAAGTTTCTCCTCGTTTGTTAGTCAAAAAGAGCATTTGTCTATAAATAAGGTTGAAAGGCCCTGAAAGCTCTTCCTCTCAACCCAAACTGCAGATGATTTAATCCTGGACTGACCCAGACCTGGGCCCAGGGTACGTAGAACACCTGAGAACAGTCTCAGCACCAACCAATTCCTGGGACCAAGGCCGGTCCCTGTGGTGCTGGAGAGAAGCAATGGAGCTGGAGGGTCTCCCCACTGAACAGACCTGCAGCTTTCCAGGCTCTGGGCTCACCAGTGTGTCTCCTTCAAGTTCCCAGGCAGCAAATTTTCTCCCCATCTTTTGCTTTTGAGAATTCTAGGAGCATCTTCCATCAAATACAAAGATGTTTAGCCTTTTAACCCTCTAAACGCGATGCCACAGACTCTAGTCATCTATTGTCAGTTAAATTCACCCTCTACACTCTCTACTACAGCCTCTCACTTGTATTTTCTTCCCTGCTGTGTGCACTTATCCCTGCATTGAAAATAGGCTTTTAGACTAATACACACTATTGGTTATTTTTAGGTATCAAAGACGTTTTTCTCAAGATCTTTCTTCATTAATTCACTAATTCACTTTTTTGTCTTGATCCCATTTGCCCCATGTTCTTTATTGTCTCTTAACCCTGATGCTCAAAAGGTGTCAGCACAGATTAACAGGGAGTCTGATAGATTCTGGAGAGCAGCATTTCATGTTCTCCTGCATCCTTTTAATCAGGTTTAAACTCTTGTGGCCTTCTGTTGAAGTTCAGTTCGAAAATAGCCAGCAATCCTCAAATGAAAGACCAAATAAAACAAATCAGCATCTCTCTTCTTCTATTTTAACACACAGTCCAAACATGCAGTAACGCAATAGGAGGCAGAAGAGTAAAAACATTTTAATGGGAAAGTCTTGCCCTTTCTATTAGTTCTGCGAATAATTTTACTGGAAGTGAGGAATCATAATGACAGGGTACAGAAAACTTTCTTGTCTCCTCTCCTGTGTAGTGAAGTATTGAGGACAAGAGATAAGTGCTGCAGAAGATGTGCCATAGACCTCTGCAACGGATGTCTCTGAAAATCCACAGTAATAGAACCCAAACCTCAAATGCTTCTCTGCTCTGGGGTTTTCATTATTCAGTCCTGGCGGTGCCTCTGAATTTGCAGCTTGAGTCCATCTCAAATCGCAACCCAGTCCTAAATAATACATTATTGTAAAAACTGTAACTCTATCCCCTGTAGCCTGCCTGGCCCAGTAAGAGCTGCTTAGTCCCAATTGCTTTTCCCATCCCAGAATGAGCAGAGGCTGAGCTGGCAGTCAAAGCAAGGGATTGTGAGCTGGGGGTCTGGGGTCTAATCCCAGCTCAGCTTCTCATATATTTTGGGAAAACACTTTTCTGACCTGAAAAATAAGGTGGCACTTTTTTTTTTTTTTAATGCCGAGACTTATTTCATGAAAGTTTGCAAATGGCTTTGAAGTCCCTAACTTAAAAATACTGTAAAAGGTCAGACTATAATTATAAAATAGCTAATAAACTCTTCTTTGCTATTGCTGGGCCTAGTTTAAGAAAAATAACTTAGACTAAAGCCTCAGGAATCTCGGAAGACTTGTGAGAAACCTGAACTGGCACAAGTCTTTCCCCTATGGATGTCCTGGAGATTGATTTGAACAGGACCAGCCCTGAAACTGCTATTTCCTTTGAGACCTTTCTCTTAAGTCAGAGAAACTAAAGAGACTGAAAGTGATGCAAAGTTGCTTTGCCTTTAAGAAACAGCAGAGCTTTACAGCCCCAGGAAAAGAAGGACAAATTCAGAGGGTACTTCTGCCATTATTTCATGGTTTGAGCGATGCCTTGGCCTTCAGAAAGCTGCAGCAATGGTGATGGACCCGATGTGTCCTCACAAAGCACGAGTAGCTTTCTGGAGAGGTGGAGACCAAAGACTTAGTTGCTGCTTGAGCTTTGGGAAGACCCTGCTAACGTGGAGCTAGTGAAGCACAGGATTGCTGCAGCCCTGCCATCCTCCGACCCGCTGCTTTCAAGTGCCCGCATTATGTTTTCTGTTGGTACCCAAAAAAGAGAGGAAAAAGTCAGCTTATGCTAAGCAGCACATCCTTGTCACCCCACCTCTGCCAATCACCAGATGAAAGGAGTCATTATTTTAAGACCCCTGCAGATGTCTGTCTGTCTTTTGTAATGAACTCATGAGCAACAGCGATCGCCATGGCACTGCTAATTGGAGCACCCGCCGTGCCGGCTTCTGAGAGGCGGATGTTTGTGTCACACGAGCGTTTCTTCTTCCAGCAGGTTTGGTTTACAGACAGACACGCACATCTGCACATATTTGGATCCAGGTGGCTCCAAGAAAGCCTGGCCAGGCTCCTTTGCGAGGTTTCTCAGCACAATGTCTTCTGGAAACCTGCTCTGTGTCTCCTCCCAGGGCCAGGGTTGACAAGGTGTCCCATTAGCTTTATGGAAACCAGTGTGACTGGCCACCCAAGCACTTCAGCTTCTGACTAGCTTCCACCTGCAGCAACAAGCTCAATCAGGTAATTAATACCAGCCTTTACTACCTGCACTACTAGAACTGCTATGGAGAAGACGGTTTTGTTACTTTTTAAAGAGCTTTCATGTGGTTACTGGGGTTTATGAAAAAAAAAAACCCTCACCCCCCCCGACAGCCATCTGTACAACTTGCTTTGTATTTTCCTCCTCCCTCTACTCCCTTCCATGACTTTCGGGCTTTCAAGTCATGTAACGTTTCGACATGGCACTGGGAGAACAGGGAAAGAACAGAATCATCACAAAGACGTTTGAAAACCCAACAAAACACTTCAGCAGCAGGGCTAGGTTAGTTAGCGCCTTTGTTTAGCTTCATTTCATCTTGAAATCTATTTACCAGAAAAAAAACCCTTCAGGATGCTGCATCTGGTTTCCCAGTCAGGGTGTTCCAGCATTGTTTTTTTCCCAAGAAACAAGGAAAATCTCCAAAGGGAGGTCAAGACAGCACCTGGCCCAAGTTACATGTCTAATTGGTAGCTAAGCCATGAATTATAAAACCCCCATATTTTTTCAACCCACTCCCATCCCCACTTTGCCTCTTCTTCCTTCAGCCTCAGTCACTGGGCTACCCCATGCTCTGCTTGGAGTGGAGCAAGGCCAGAATGCAAATATTGCATTCCTGCTTAAGCCACTTGGTCTAATATTCCTTATAAACCCCCCTGAGACCTTCAGAGGTGTCTATTTAGCAAATAACCAATAGGTCAGGGGCTTGGGTGACCTTCAAAGATCTAAGCTGCACCCAGAAGTGCTTAAACAGGAGATCAGGTCTGAACCAGCACCCTGGAACCTTAAACTTCGGTGACTTGTTGTCTTAAATCGAACTTCGAGAAATATTCAGTCATCACTTGAAGGCTTTAAGTGATAGAAAATCTACCATACATCTGAAAAGGATGTTGTGATGCTCTGTACAAAACCTTCTTGACCTATTTCTGCTTTGACCTTTGGCAGCTCCAGCTCACTGGATCTTGCTAGCCTTTTGTCTTCAAGTTTAAAGGACCCTCCAGCTAGAATTGATTACTGTGAATTAAGAGACCTTCTACCATCTTCGCTACTTCAAAATGAGAACAAGGTGGTTTCTCAGCAGTGTAATCAAAGGGAACCAGATGTGACCAGTTGCCATCTCGCAAAAGGAGCACAGCTGGACCCAAACACACACACCTGCTGATGTAGCACAGCTTTCACAAGCCTAAGTAAGGGCATAAAAACCACAAACAGAGGAGAAGAGCTGCGTTTAGCTACCACGCTTGGTTTAACTGTGTCTGAATTTCATGCAGGTTTGTCAGGTTGCCGGTGATTTATTCCCCCTCCAGCTTTCGAAGGGAGCAGCATTTCCAGCAGTGCGGCGAGCGGAGCGGCCCCTCTCCGGGTATGGGGAGACATGGCAGGAGACCAGGAGGAGGCAGAAAAAAATCAGTGCCATGACTCTGAAGTGATCAGACAGCCACAAATTACAACTGAAGAAGAGATGTCTGGACCTGAGCACAGAAGGGGTTTTGTCTGGGTATTTTTTTCTTCCTTTTGTTTCGGACTTTTTACGACCTAGCAAGAAGTTGCCTTCTTTCTGAAATCAGGCTTAGCAGTCAAGGGACATGATGAAAGCTGGAAGTCCAGGCTAACAGTGCCTTTTCCTGGTGTTTTAGGAACAGAAAGAAATATGTAGATTCTATACAGGGAACAGGAGAGTTATTCCAGCCCTGCACACCCCAAGGAAAAACTGACTTGGACCATGCTGCCTCCCCAAACTCCATCGAGGGAAGGTACCGCTCAAGGCAGGGAGGGATGCTGTGGTTGAGACCTGGGTGGGAAGGAATACATCACTCAAAAGAAGTAGCAAGAAAGGCTCTATTTTCAATTCTTCTGAATAAAGCACTGGTTTTGAAATAAAAGTTCGTTATTTCCTGAGGGTCATGTTGAGATCAAACATATTAAATGTCTGTCAGCAAAATCTGACCTTACTTTGAGAGAACATTCAGGCACACATTTTTCTGAAGCGTTTGGGCGAATACACAAGACATCAGATTTCCCAAATGCCTGCCTTATCTGAACTAAATCCCATTTATTTCAGGGGAGCTGAAGAACCTTTCTATAAATCCTGCGAGGCGTCTTCTGATTGTTTAGGCACATAAATACCTTTAAAAATGTGTGCCTGCGGCTAGGATCCATCTCAGCACATGCAGGTTAGGTGTACGGTCTTAGCCAGTCACAGTGGTAACTCCTACAACCAGTGGAGGGAGTGGACATCACCATGGGACATCTCCTTAAACCTCCCTTGGACATCAGTCTAAGAACTGAAGCTCTCTGGCTTTGGGGCACTCTATTAATTGCAGAGGGAGACAAGATGCTAATTTCAACTGCTTAAAAGTCAGGTTCTAAGTTAAATGAGGCAGATTTTGCCCTCCACAACTAGATTGTAGAGATGAGCAAGTCATGCTGGAAACATATCACAAGCCTTTTTCTGAATTTGTAAAGAGGAAATAGTAATAGCACACAAGGTGGTTCGGTCTGACATATTGCAGGAATGCACAGAGTTTACCAGCGGGCAGGGCCTCCAGTAACAGAGCTTGAAGTTTAAACCCTTGAACGTTACCCAAAAAGCAAATTTCAGACCAAGTATTTTAAGTATTTTGTTGGTCAATCATCTAAGTCATTCAAGAGTAAAGGGAAACGATACCATATGACAGAGCTAATTTGCCAACATCGATGGAACGATGAAGTTTAACTCTTTCAGAATAAACAGCGAGAAGAAATAAGGTACAAAGACATGTGCAAGTAGTTTGGAATAATAAATAGAGGTGATATTCTCTATAACTGACCATCTGGAGCTACATTTCCTCTGCTGAGTCATTCCAGTAAACTTTCTTGTTCATTGAAAAGGTTCAGCTTCTTTTCTTTAGACATCAGCACTGAAAACACCAGCTGCAGCCTCAGAGCAACCAGTTTAACTGGGAAGTGAAAGCAGAGGGGAATTGTGGCTTGCTCCGAAGCAACGGAGGATCACCTCAAGGAACATGCCAGCAAGTTAGCAACGCTCCCCAGAAAAGGCCACTCTAACAACACAGCATCATCCATCATGCCCTCCCGAGGACAGCTTTAGAGCCGTTAGGAACCAGGCTGGTAATTACAACACAGAAATACAGCACGCAGGGTATTTGGAGACCAAACGGCATGGGGAGCCAGCAGCCTGCGTGCAGGCGTTTGCATTTCCATCCCCGATACGAGCAAGGGTTGGTTCTGCTCTGGAGGAGTTCAGCCAAAGTCAACGCAGCTACACTTGCTACAAGGGGTAAAAGATGTGGGCTCAGAAAGCATTAAACAAAAAGACACTTTGCTGTGCTATATGGAAACAGCTCCCTGACACTCGGCTAGGAGCAAAGCATCACACCGTGCTGGGATGGGGACTGGGGAACTCTGCCTCACCCTGCAACACTAAGCATGCACCAGGCCAAGAGAAATAAGTGGAAATACTCTACTTTTAGCTCTGGTGCTGGCCACACTTGTTTGCATCCAATGCATCACAGCGGTGGCTTCAAATCCAGCTTCAAATCCCCAGGAGGCTGAACTGGGATCTGCCCCCATTCACAGGGACCTTCAGAGTCTGGGAAAGCCAGTGTCTGTGACAGTGCTTACATCTTGAGCTGGAGGACACCCATTAGCTACAACTTTGTAGGGAGGTTGCCAATGGGAAAGAATTTCACAGATGAAAGAGCTGTATCTTACACCATCCTCTCCTTTTATATTTCAAGGATGGGCCAAACGATCTGGTGTCATATAAAGCTATCAGCTTCTAATTATTCCCAAAGCCCTTGGCTCTTTCTGCATAAAGGGCCAGAGTTAAATTCTCCCTGGAAAGGTAACAGAGCATGGATCCCGACATGAAAACAGCCAAGAACGCAGGATGTTTGCAATCCCAAGTTCTAAACTTAGCTCCAAATACAGCACATGCAGTTCTGAATCTGTTTTTTCTCTGGCAAAACGCATGTTCTGCAAATTTTATTATTTATTCATCTCATTTGTTTTCCTTGGTCATCCAAGACACAAGATGGGAATTATTTTCAGACAAGACTCCGGGTTGCTGTAATTAGGCTTTTATCTGCAGGAAAAGTGTGTTCTGCAAATGTAAGATTTGGAAAGATGATGTGGGTGCTTCCCAAGGCACCGCTGGTATTTGACACGGTGGAAGCCAATGTAAGCAGCAGCTCCCAGTGTGAAGGAACCAAACTGCTGTACCTGCATCAACCTCTGCAGTGATTTCTGCGGTGAGAGGCTCTGCAGAGCCCACCAGCTCCAAGATCAGGTCCTTCGCACCAGAGCACAGCACGGCTGCAGATGGATGGATGCTGGACAGTTCACACAGGATACAGTCTACTTCTCTAACATACATTTCTTACAGTAACTGTCATGTTATCGTTGGTTTTCATCAGGACTTAATGCATCATTAACTGCAGCGTCAGTATTCAGGACTCGTCTGTTTCGGCAAGATTGTGGCTTGTGTCATGGGCCTGTCACTGCAAGGAGCGGCTTGACACACTGATGGCTTCCAGGGCAGTTGGGAAGCACAGTGAGCCTCGTCAAACACCAGCTAAGGACATCACTGCTATTCCCAGGTTTTTTTCAGTAACTGAATCAAGACTGCTTTGCCTCCTTGGAGCAAAGTACAACCTCCAAGGTCTGCAGAGCTTCCCAAAGAGAAGCAGAGCTGCTCAAAAGGCTTGTTGGAGGCAGAGAAAGGACTAGCACTAAGTGAGGGTGGCAGCTTGCCCAGGTCCATCGGGATGAGCCCCAGGCTGGGCAGATGCACAGCTTAGGGGTGCGCTGGAATTACAGCAGCGACCGCACCAGGCAGAACAAAACCCAAAGCAGATGAGGAAAAGTAATCTGGGCTCCGGCTGGCCAAGAAAATGAATGGAGGTCCCAGGACACACCCTTAATACAGATATTTAGGAAAAGCCCACACTGTCTGGGGGCCCAGCGTAGCGCAAATCAGCCAAGAGCATTTGCTGCAGCTCATCACAGGGAACACACGCAGCCTCTCCCTCTTCCCAAACCTGGCACTGGCACCCGTGGGCTCGACAGCCAGGCAGCTCTCACTCCATTCCCAACAGGAATGGCTGGCAACTCCTCTTTTCAGGCCTTTGGTACGAGTGGAGCAACCGCTGCATCTTATTTTATTGTTCCCATGATATCACTAGTTAATTGTAACCAGCAAAATTCCTCTCGCTGTGCCTGCGAGGGCTGGAGCTGGCCCGGGGGTGGCAAATATGCTCATCTCCCGCGGCTCCACGTTAGCCGCCAACGTGCCTTTGAAACTATTCGCATTGCAACACTTCTGCACTCAGGCAAACTGCTTTTTGCTAGTGACAAGGTGGAGAGGGGGAGGAAGCCTTGGTGTGGTCACAAGGAAAAGCCAGAAAGCTGCATTCAGCGTGCTCAAAAACACCCAAACCCAGGCTGAGAGGGACAAATAAAAGTGTCAACATACAGCTAGGCGTAAGCTTGCAAACAGCATAAAAAAACCTGATGAAATCTATTCAACAGTTGCACATTTTGCATGAGAAAAGTGATCTTTTGAAGGCTTGGATTACATCTCCATCACCCAGGGGACAAAACAAGAGGTTGAAGTGGGTTGCAAGGAGAGCTCACCCAGCCCATCAACTCAAGGGGCAATGGCTACGACTGACAGTACAAGGTTATTGTATTAATATCTGTAATTCCTTTGAGAGTCTCATATCACAAGTACCACTAGAGGAGGGCAAAGCATTAGACTAGCAAAAGCCAGCTGATCGTGCTCTCTGGAGATGTCTGGCAGGTGATGTCTGAGCACTGTCCCATGCACGGGCTGCTCCTGCCGCTCCGTATTTTTCTTTCTTTTGCATTTATCCTCATTGGAAACTGGACGGTGGAAATACCAAGAGCCTGCATTCAGAGGGATCCACTTTCTGGCTGAGTAGAGGCAGCCTAGATCCACCCCCATCTCTCCTTGCTGCTTGTCAGTGAGCTGAACCTACTTCAATACAGGCACAAGAAAGGGAAGAGGCTTAAGCCAGAACATGGGCTCAGTCCAACGCTTAGATCCTGAGAATGGAAAAACTCACAGTCCCTGAAGAGGAGAGAGGCTGGGTTGTGGTTTCTAGAGGGAGAAATTTAATACAAGCTTGTAGAGTAAATAAACTGCAATCTCATCCCTGCGTCTAGTGAGTGAGAATCAACAGTCCCAGGCAGAAAGAAAGAAATCCTGGTTTTAACGGGTGCTGGGGTGGGAGCAAAACCAAAGCAGCTGCCAGGCCAGGATGGGTCCCAGCAGGCGTGGTGGCCTCCCGGGAGCTTTGCTGCTCCATCGCGAGGACTCCGGGCTGGGGCAATGTTATCACAGAAGCAACTGTAATATTTCATTGTCTCATGACGCATGAATTAGTTGATATTTATTCACTGAGGTGCATAAGAAATAGTGGTGCCTCTTCTGAAAACTGTACCTATTTTTCAATCTGGGGGAGAAAAAGACTGACTTAAATACTATGAGCTATGAGACAGGCCTTCAAAGAGCTGCATAGCTACTTGTATCTGCAAAAATACTGCAGCTACATGCACATCTTATATATTTGTGGTTCCAGTAGCCATGCCTATGTACATATGCACAGTGTTTATGTCACACAATGATCCATGTGGGAACGTGAACATACATTTGCCCACTAGTCAAATACATTCACTCCTCAAGTGAAATGGCAAGAGTTGTTCGCCATGCATGAAGGTTGCATAGATCCTAAACAGGATGGAGAAACCACCCGTGTCAGTGTGGGTTTAGTCTCTAAGGATGATGGGGATGGTGCCTCCTGCATCCTCCCAGTGCCCAAGGGGCAAGGACAGGAAGCTTCCTTAAATCCTCTTTAATCCCCACGGACACTCATGTCACAGAGCAGGAATCGGCCCACAGAGCATCATTGTTAGCTATAAAAATCCCAGCTGAAGCCACCCCTGAAGGCCGGTGGTTTAAGTTGGTGGCCAGCTCTGTAAACTGTTGGTCCTGAGTTTTAATTTCCTGAAGTGTCTCATTTCTGTTCCTCTCCAAAGGGAGCTGGAAAAGTCTTTCCTTCTTCTCTTTCTCACAGCTGCTCTCTGAGTAAGGCCGTACCTAACAATTATTCAGGGAAACATTATGTTGACATTACTGTTTAGAAAATAAAAAAGGGTTTTTAAAGCTAGAGAGTAACATCGTGACCATATAGCACTAGTGAATGATTAAAAATTTAGATGACTGCCTTTGAAACAATAAAAAGCTTTCGAAGCTTCTTAATGAGCAGCTATCAGAAATAAAGCATTTAAAACTTCAGAAAGTGCCTCTGTGGAAATTTCATTGTCTTTGATGCTGTAAAATAACTGCAGGGTGGATTCATTTCAAGTTCTTTTTAGCATACTGGTCGTTTAGAAATATTGGGAGATATCTTTCTTAGCAATATGTGGGGAAAACAATGTCTTGGTCGCTTTCATTTATCTGCAATTTGACAGGAGTGCAGTTTATTAACTTGAAAAGAGACAGATACATTATCTGAAACACAGAGAGTATAGTGGGTATTGCCTCCTTTTTATACCAGTGGGAGTCCATGACACTTTGAACTTGCTCACCATTAAACGCCTTCCTGAGTTGTTGAAGAGGCCTTTAAAAAGGAAGCCTGTGCATTTATGATGTAAATTCGTTATTTTGACAGTCTTTGAAATCTGTCATATTCACGTCCAATTTAATGCACCGCAAAAATTCTTTTCTTTTAAAATACTTTTCTTTTAAGATTTCAAAGCCATTTTCATGTAGAAAACTATTGTTATACCTAATATATCCTGAAAGTGTTTTAGCAAAGGAACTTATATGATTCTGTTTTAAGTCATGTCAGGTTTTAAAACATGTCATTTCTTCAAATAAGCTTTGACCACGCCATCTTTTTTTTTTCATTAGCTAAAGTGCACTTGATTTCCATGGATACAATTAGTCAGAATATGTGCTATAGTATCATCACCAGATCAAATGGGGTTCTTTCAGGCTGTGTTCGGCGGAGCAATTGCCCACATATCTGAGATCAATCCGGACCAGCACACGGGTAGGCAGATGCGGAGAGATGAGGGCTGGTTGGGCAAGTCGAGGGTTGTACTGAAGCACAGCGTATTTAACGAGAGCCTGGACCAGTGGGAAAATTAAACCGCTCCTTTCAAACTGATGAGCCCTGAGTATTTACTCTAAACATGGAGTGGGGCGAGGAGGAGCAGGACAGGAGGGGGCCGCGCGGCATCTGATGAAATCCAAGTTCAGTTTAATTCTGCTCGAGTCCAAGCCTCACGCATTTCAGCTCAATCTTCAATCCAAACAAACCTCCTTAGGCTCGCTAATCCTTATTACACAGTGGATTTCAGCTGTACCTGCACTTCTTTATCAGTTGGCAAGATATTTTCAGCCCGGTACAGAGGTCTTCATGCAGCTCCGCTTCAAAGCGGCGCACAGAGGAGGTTCTGGACGGGGTTTCAGAGTGTTTACAGATGCCTTATCGCTCTGGGAGAGGAGGTTGGTGGGCAGGGGGAACACGTTTCTCTAAAGCAGAGCAGAATCATCCTAATCTAGGGAAACGATCAAATAAGAGTTTCAAAGATCTCCTACTATAAAAGGCAGCATTAAGCTCACTCCTTGACGGCCCAGGCTCTGGGGCTGGTTTGGAATACATGGAAATCTGTCTGTTCCATGAAGGAACTTTCCACTGATGGTTTAAGCACCATTTCACATGTCCCCAGTGACTGGGTTTAAAATGCAGTGTATCATGAGTGAGATAAACCAGGAGAATCGTTACTTCAGTGGCATTTAACCCTATAATTGGGTGGTTTTTTTCGGCACTGATTTTATAAGGTCACCCTGTTATTTCCTTTGCTGGCTGGCTTGTGATGGTGCTCTCACATGTTATTACTCTCTTCCTTCACAAGGAATGATATTTCAGGACTGAAAGGGCGAAAGATTTGTAAGGACTGTCCTTTCCCACACTGTGATTGTCTGAAAACTTCAAATAGTCAAAGGCTGAGCACAAACGTGTTTCAGATGGTGTCTCTGGGGCAGAAACCCCACCTGGTCTAAGGGTAGAAAAGAACTATAAGGATCTGATTATTTTATAGTTAGATCACCTTGTCCCTCTGCAAAGGTAGGATATACTTTCCTGATAGAGCTTGTATCAGATGTTAAGCCAATACTACACTTGATCTCAGCAAAAAGGCCATTAAATCTCACAACTTGAAATAGGCAGCTTGATCCTTGAAGCAGGGAATCCTGCAGCGCTTGCTGCCTGCTAACCCATGGCCTGGCTGTGCTCCTTCACAGAATTCATCCCCGCTATCATTTCCCCGAGTCTCAGATTCTGTTGGCACGAGCAAAACCTCGGGCTGCCTGAGAAAACACTTTGAAACGGTGCCTAATTGACTTGGGTCTGGTTCAGAATATAGTACGCCACATAAACCACCATAACATCAGAGGGAGAAAGGATGTCCCCAAGTTTGGCTGAAACTACAGGGTATTTCCTTTGCCGAAAGCATTTTAATCACACTCAAGTATAGGTTTGCTGTGGCAAAAAAAAAATACCAACCCATTCCAGTCATTAATTTTTCCCACAGAAGGAAACTTCTGTCAGACTCAGCCAGTGAAACGTCCCGGGGTTCATTGCACCAACTGCATCCACTTCACCAGCCTTATCATATCTCCCCTCTTTTTTTTGCTCTGCACTCCCACAGTAAAAACACAGTTTTGTGGTCTGCAAGAGCATTATTTCCATCCAAGTCTGATGGTATTAAACTCAGTCCCTGGGATCTACGCTCCCCCCTCTTCTTCCTGGGTTTTTATGCCCTTTCCCCTCTACTCCCCCTCTCCAATTAGTGCTAGTTAGCTCTGATAGTGCCTCCCTGGTAGAGAAGAAACAGGAGACAGATTTTATGAATATAAAAAGTTATTTCAAGGTGACCGCCGAAGCCAAACAAAACCCATTACTGTCTTGGGCACGTCTACCCTGCCCAACAGAGCCTGTCTGCACCCAAAACTCTCGCATCTTCATGCCACAACATGCTCATAAAACAATTAATAATTTATTTAATGACTATCACTGTCAAGCGTGATTATTGGTTTTAAATGCCTCAATTTTTGGCCATGCAGATGTCAGACACTTAACACTTTCAGTAAGTTTTGAGGAACCTCTGTGAAAACCAGCAATCAACATTGCATTTGGAAATCCGCACCAATAGCTGCTGTTATAAACTAACCAAGAGCCTGATCCTGCCAATATATCAACAGCTCAGTGACAACACCACCTGGTTTTAGGCTGATTCTAGAGAACATGATGCTGTGGACTATGCTATTAGTGTACACTGCCAGAGTTGGAATTACCAAGGAATCAAAGTCACATCTGGGCATGCAGGGAGCAATCATTAACAGTCCTTTCGGTCATCTCCATCGCACGGGACAGACCAGAACCTCACTCTATATCATCTTTCACTTCTCATGAAACAGTAGTGATTTGCTTGCAAATATCAGAGAGAGAGGAGGAGAAAGGAGGGAAGAAGTACATGTTAAGCCCCTCTTATAAATCAGATATACAGCAGGAGAAAGGATGAAAACTGGATGAGAATGAAAGCACCGTTCTCCAAGGAAACCATATAAAAACCCAGCCAACTTATGACATGTTGTAGATCTGTCTCATACGCTATGTGCAGACAGCAGCGCAAACTAATAAATGAGAATTATGTCCCAGCTGACGCCAGTCTCAATTTCTAACCTCTTGAGCTACCACCTCTGGGAATAGTAATGAAATCAGAATTTTATTGGAGTGAGGTTTCACTGACAATTCCGGATGGACAAATCTAGTTAGTGTATCACACACATATACATGTTTAAAGGATGGAAAGAGCTCTCTCCGTACATCTTTGGCCATCATTCCTCCTCTGTTTCGCACAAGAGGGGCTGTCAGCTCACATGTATCACCTGGTGGCAGCTGACACTTTATCCATGACAACAGCAGCTGTCCCATATGTGACCACATCCAAACTGGCTTGGATTTTGATGTTAAATCCATCGCCTTCAACCTTACATGGGAATTTGCTGCAAGTGCAGAGCTCTTAGGAGTAACATGTTTTGGCAAGAAATCCCACTTAATAGGCATCCTGCACTCCCTTCAGTTTCTAAATGGCTTTCAGGCACAGCCAATGTCCTGCCCCAAAGGAAAATAACAGCTGCTTCTGGGGAAAATCACCAGGAGCGATGTTATCCTGTAGCTCTGTCTTCCAGACTTGCAGCCGTATCCCCAGATCCAAAGTCCCGTACTTCACATCAGCACTTCTGGGACTGGAAGGAACAACAACTGGCATTTATCTGCAGGAGAACAGTTGATCTTAATGCAAGTATTGCCCAATTACGTGAAAGGGCTCAGCGCCTTGGATACATGGATGCAATGCATGAAAGAACCCAAACAAGGCAAGATCAAGGAATCCTGACCTGTTGTGCAATGTCAGACAAAGAACAAAAATAAAGAGCCACTAAGGAACATCATGGCATTGGGAGATACGCCAAGACATCCTGATATAGAAGCTTAACCGTGCTTAAGGGCAACTGTGAAAGAGAGAATGCTGTGGGATAGAACAGCCTCGTACACACTTCTCGCAGCTTCGTGCTCCTTTGCTTTCTTATCTCCCCCCTGCACGCAGATGCGCACGCCTGGCCCAGCCGCCTGCAGAGATGCTTTCGGTTCCGCCAGGCTCCTCAACACTCATCTTTTGCTAATATTCACTTGATATTTTTGCTATTTATCATCTGATTTTTTTTCCTGTCCTCTGAAACAGACTGCAAATGCAAATCCTGCTGTTAACAAAAAAAAAAAAGGAGAGAATCAGAAGGAAAACATAAAACTGAGAGGCAACTAAATATCTGCCAGACGGAAAGGGAAAAAGTAAAACTGCAACAGTGGGTTGCAAAAGCAAAATCCATTGAACTCAACAATCCTAGCAACACATCCCTTTGTTTATGAACCATCTGAAGCAAGTTTTCCCCTGCAAACTCCATGGGGATCCTTGATTTCTCTAGCCAAATTAACTAATTTTCCCAAATCACACTGAAATCTTGTCATTTGATCTGTCACTCAAAGTCTGTCCTCCATGTAAATAAAAACACCCCATAGTTCCGACTCCGAAAAGAATGACGGTATCCCGAGCAAACAGGGCTGGTAAAATGTGCATTCCCCACCAGTGCACCTCTGTGCCGTGTGTTCTGTCCAGGAGCAGCACTAAAAACCCACCTTTTGCAGGAAAAAATCTGGAAAATGACCAAGAGGAAAACTTGGTTTACATCTGCCAAAGACAAGGGACAGATTACACTTCTATATAATATGGAACAATTGCCACTTAAAGCATCAAGCAGGCTGATAAAGCAAGAGTGCGACTTCATGCTGCCTTCACCTTGGAACCCCCTTTGATCCCATCACCATTCCCTGCCCCAGATACTGAATAACTTCAGCTACAGCTGTTAAAATCAGACACCCTGTTAACACAGGCTGTGTCAGGGATTTACATGCCACAAAATCTGGCCATAAATATAATCAGATGACCTGGTGGTTATTCATCTCTGAGGTAGACGGTCTATAAGCAATCAGCACTTCTACAAGGACTGCTATGGGAAGGAGTCATTAATAATATCCATTGTTTGTTTCACAGCATTTTGTGGCTAACATGTTATCTACCAAATGCTCTGCTTCTGCCTGGACACCATGAACATTTTCCTGTAAACCCAAGGGGCAATTCTTGTGCTGTTCATGTTCTATGGACACAGAGTAGTCCTCACTCCACTCCTTTCTGGAGACACACGGGTGTTTTGTGCACCCCACTCATGAGCAGGATCCTACATGCCCTGTTTGAATTCAGAATTTCAACGTCTAGCTAGTGCCCAGCTGGTAGACTTCATCCCATTGCTTTGTAAGTAATAACAGGAAAAAAATATTGAGAAAGAATAAATGATGTTTTGAGTGGCTGGATGTAGCAGTATGAACTGCTGACATGAAAGTTGTGGTCCAATTTGCATTTTACAAGAAATAAAATTCGAAAGGTTAAGAACTTCTTTCCCATCTTCACATGAGATCCCAACAGCTTTGAAGCCATGGCTGGGGCTGTATTTCCTTTCTCTGAGAAAGCTCTTGACCACCAGGACCAGATGGAGATCTCAAACCTCATTTGCAGTGAAGCTAATGTGCCAGAGACAACATAAAGCGATAACCTAAATGGAAATGCCGATGCTAGCTTAGGCTTTAAATATTCACAATATCCCTGCTGTCATTTCAGTGTCAAAGATTGTAAGCCCAGATAGACAGACATACAGTACACAAAGCTGTAAAAGGACCTGGCATATTTTTTCTTTTAATTTCTGTGGTTTTATAATGGGATTTGATCTGTTTTCCCAGCTACTAAGATATGACTAACTGCAGAAGGGGCTTGACAGAAATAGTGTAATAGTTTAAATTCATGTCATGTAGGGAGGTGTGACTGGGCACTTCAGTCCAGAGACATGTTCCTACCGAGTGACTCAGTCGCAGACTTGCAGTGTCTGTAGCTGGACGTGATTCTCCTCCAGACCTTGCTCCCAAGGGTCCTTTCACTGAGTCACTCCTGCAGGGAGGGCCACCCCAGGGGTATTTGCAGGAGAAAAGCAAATGGGAGCAAAGATGGGTGAGTCAGTTTAGGAATCCGAGCAGATGCAGACTGGAATGTACTGCTGCATTCACCCATCTCAGGGGCTCAGTGCAATATCGTGTCCAGGGGAGCCCCAACAGCCACGAGCTCAGCAATGCTCTGTGTCTCTCCTCCGGGAGCCTTTGCCCATCCTTTGCTCCTCACACTGCCCAGGGTGCTCGATGACACACGACAATGCCAGCACAAATGTGACTTCGCAGTTTGCAGGGCTGGTCTTGGGACTGCAGAGAGCTCTTGGCTCCAGCTCTGCTGCTGGGCTCTTGCTGCAAGGTTGGGTTAGTAAATAAAATGCAAATACAGGTTTTCCAAGCTTTAAAGAGAGGTACCCAGTAATGGCTCTGCCTCTGACAGAGTGCAGTTTAGCACAGCATCCCTCCCCAAATCTGAGTGGGGAGCCACTTACTACATTTTGTAGCCTCATAATTTCACTATTTTACGGGCTTTTAGCTAAAGCTATTGCTCATCTGCTTGAAAGCCTAGCTTGCATCCACCCCTCTAACATATATCAGGTGCACAGAAGCACATTTGGTGGGAACATATTGTAGCCACTGAACTGTCACCACCCCAGGCATTTCCCCACTCGCTTGCTTTGCACCTGTGCCCTCCCCGCATCGCAACCTGGAACATTCCCATGGCACAAAGCTGATCTTATAAGACCTGCTGTGGCTGGTTTCTGCTTGCAGAGCCTCTTCTGCAGCAACACACGAGCTGATTAACAAAGAGATCATTAAAAGAAATAGGAGTTAAACACTCTGCTGCTTGCGCATCCACATCCAAAGAGCAGACCAGCCAATGAAGAGATCCTGCTGCATGTGGCTCTGCTCCCGTCCCTGTGCAAGGACCTGAGCCCAGCCTGGGCAGCCTGTGACACGGCAAAGTCCCCATCACTGTCCCCAGCTTCCCTTGGGCCTGAGCATGCACGTACTCCTCCCTTCTATGGGCACGGACTACAAGATTTCACAGTAGGAACACAGGTAAACATCACGAACAGGGATGCTGAGCAGATCTCCCTTTGCAAGGTCTCCCTCTGCCTTCGCCAGGAGCCGTGGAAAGATCTGCTGATACTCAGCCTGAGTTTTTCCTGGGGAAGCATTTGTTTCCCAGTCCCAAACTTTCTCCTGCACTTACATGTTTGTCCATAAAAAACAAATCCTCTATTGTAAAACTTGTCGAATGAGACCACCCAAGCAGCTGAAGGGAGAGAACTGGGAAGGAGGAAGAAATGCCTAGAAAACCATTTTCTTTTTGATGGTTTAGAAAGGGAATTGAATGTTGTTGTCTCACTTTAAACACATTCTTTATGAGGAGGTCATGTAGCAGGCACATCATTTTCTAATTACAACCGCACAGATAACATGGAAACAAAATATATGGAGATTTTCCAAAACAGAAGACGCACTTTCAAGCAATATACTGTACAGTTCATCTTCCAAGCCTCAAAATAAAGCAGAGAGTTTTACTCAGAAGGATCTAGATATAGTTGTAAGCTGTTAATCGCTTCCTTTACCCACCGTTTTATTGTTAACAGGAAACCTAAATTCAATCAGTCACTGGATAATAACTGGAAAATGTTTGGGGTTTGACGAAGCTTTCTCAGGACACACTGGTGCTGCCCACGGAAAGAGTTTCACCAAACCCACAGATGGGAACAGAGGAATTCAGACCCGCTGTAACACCAACAGGATCCAGAGAGTTTTCCCAGCAAAACTTGCTCACTGCAAATTGTGTAGGAATTGCATGATCAAATCCCGTTAAATTGACAGGAAATGGGGCTTAAGTCAAAACTAATGTTCATTTATCCTTCGCCAGATATGCCTCCGCTGGAAAAAGCATCCTGTTTGCTGCAGTTCTGACAACGATGTTGTCCAAAGCTTCACCTGTAACATCAGAGACAGTCACATCAGAAGGTCCTGGTAAGCACCAGGATGGAGCAGAACAACTGCCAACCAGTTCAGGATTTCTTCAGCAGGATAAACCTTCTCCCCAGGAGATGGCACGGTGACTTGGTGAGTTTGTGTGGTCAGACACTCCTCAACATACATTTTCCCAGCAGACAAAAACCTTAAAGTGTCACTCTGGCTCCATCCAGCTGGAATTGACCATAATGAGTGGTCAGGGTTTTCCAAAGAGAGCAATTTAATTGTGTTTACACTCCCACTAACCCCTTGCTTTGTTTGTCTAAGATGCTCAGGATAAAGGGATGAGTCTCTGGTCTCTTTTTATCTGAAGTAACCCAGTAGCAAGTAATTGAGGGTGGATCACTTGTAGGCTAAACTGTCCTAGTTACAATCCTGCAAAATAATAAATTATTGTGGAGTGAAAGGGAAGATGATGGGCTGGATTCTGAGCTCTGGAGAAAAGCCTCATTTGGGAGAACCCAAAGATACCTCTCAGGTTTTACTCACAGCCCTCCCTGTCAGAAGTAAACCCGTCCTTCTCCTCTGCCACATCTCTTCTTGATGCTTAGGACTGCAAACTTAACATACACAAGAGATTAAGTCGTTTGGAGCTTCTGACCAAGTACAAAATAACCTTTTATGGCCTGAAGTAACCAATCTACCTGTGCAGCCAGTACACCTACGGCTCTTGCTGGTTGCATTACAACCTCGAGTAAAGCTCAAGCAACTTCTGTTTCCTTCTGGTGTTTTCTTTAGTAATTTAGACTAGGAATATGACTTCATAGATTTGCTCCAGGATGGTATAAAAGGGGAAAAAAAGTCATTGAATGAAGCAAAAGGAACCCACATTGATTAAGGAAATAAAAAGAGCAGCAAAGGACAGAAAGGGAAGGCAGGAGCACACCACAGGCAACACAAACTGCTCTTTTTGTTTAACTGTTTTCTGTCCGAGCCTGCCCAGCATGAAAAGCCCCTTTTACAAGGGGACAGAGCTGGAATTCACACCTGTAAGCTGGACCTGCTGCTCCTGCCATCACTTTGGCCACAAAGACCCGAGTCAGCTTGGATCAGTGTCAGTGCAGCGGGCGCACAAAGGGAGCCCGGCCCTTCCCTTTACACTGGATTACTCCAGAAGAAAGCTGCGTTTGTTTGAGGTGGGCTGAATAGGCTTTGGGGTTTTGGGGGGAGTGGTTTTTGTGTTTGGGGTTTGGGATTTTCTGTGGTTTGGTTTCACGGTGTGTGGGTTTGGTTTGTTTTTTGGGTTTTTAAGTATCCACTTCATACCCATTTCTGACCCCAAAAGGGAGATAAGTTCTGCAACCCACATTAGAGCTTCCTGGGGCAGCAGAGAGGAGGGTTCAGTCTCCTTGCACAGGGGCACAACCCACCATGATGCTCCAGCAAAACTCCATCCCCAAGAACCAACTTTAGCAGATTACAGTGGATCAGCTGCCGACTGACTCGATCCCCAACTCCACCTGCTGATCTCGTGCAAACACCTAATCTGTTTGCCAGAAACAATTCCTAACCTGGGGATGGTACTGTGAATGTTCCAGAAAAGCTGCTGCTTTTCTAACATTTTGCTGCCCCTCTTGGGCTTAATCCTGGTCCCCATCTCAGCTCAGCAGTGCTAGTTCAGACCCTGGCACATAGCAAAAATATATGCAATTAGTAAGCCATGATGAACCTCAGGGTGCATTGTTTCCTCCTAATGCTTCACAGAAACCATCTAGACTCCCCCATATCCCATTCAAAGCAGTCACTTCTCCTCCCCATCCTAATAAACTGCACCAGAAATTAATGACCAATGGATGCTGTAATTTTTGTCCTTAGCTTGGGACAATGTGAAGCCCAGCATCTCCCTCGTTCTGCACATTTCTTTCACCAGGCAATTCTAATGAGGTCAAAATTATTTTCCTTCCTTTGCTCTAATCCCCTCAAAGAACAAAAAGAAGTATGAAAAGAAAACACAATATTTATTGTAAATCAGTGACTTCTGCATTAAAATGATCAAAGTGTGTTTGCTGCACACTTGAAGCTCAGATGCAAAGGGATTTCCAACTTAAATAAATAAAAGATTGTTTTTCTGTAATGCAAATCGAGAAGGAGCAATCCACACCAAGTATTCAGACGAGCTCTGCAGAAGGACTGTCCCACTCCTATACCCCACATATTTTTCATGGCTGATGCTCTTAATCTTTTCAAAAGAAACATCACTCCGCCAGGGCATGTTAATATGCGCCAAGGGGAGCAAGTGGACTCTACTTGATGTATGATTACAATATGCAGCTTAATAATATAATTTCTCAGTTCAGATATTGATCCTTGGGAGCGAAGCAGTGTTGGGAATAGAGCGAAGCGGGGGGTGGAGAAATATCTGCTGCATGTTTTCTCATCTAACAACTCCCCAAAGAGACAGAGCCTTACCCATCCCACATACACAGGCGTGACAAGAGATCAAAACTCGCTGGGGACACGCGCTGTGCCTTTCAGGTAAGTTATACTATTATTAATGATCATAAAAGAACCTATCAAGGTATTTTGCATTTCTTTCATCTGGCAAGCCTGCAAGCGCGTTTATTAATTGAGGAAGCCTCACTTTTCTGCAAGGTAGAGTTTAGTGTTTCCTTTGTACACTCAGGAAGCCGAAGGACAGGGACTGTGCTGCTCAGCCCTGGCAGGGACATGGCAGAGCCTGGCACCGTGTGGCATCCCTATCCTGCCACAGGGAATGGGGTGACTGCCCCTCTGCCCTCCAAAATCAAGGGTAAGACCCCGCAATCCGCACCCAAAGCTTGTGTCTGAGAGCAGACATGAAGCTGACCTGCTCAGATGCCTGGCTGGGCTGGTGTGAGCTAAACAGCACTGCTGAAATTTGGAAAATACACCATATTCCTGAAAAAATTGGGGTCTCATGCCATCATCCAGCATTGTCTTCCTTCAGCCACTCCCCCCTCAGCCCATTACCACACTGCGCAGCCCCAGCAGTTCAATATATTGTGCCCCGTTGCCACACTGCACAATGTCAGAAATTCAATACATCGAGGTGCAGGACACCATCGTGGTTCATTTCTCGAGGACAGACAGCCAAAGCTGGGAAACTTCTCACACGTGGCAGTGGCACTCCAGCAAATGAGATGTTTTCTCCCTTTACGCATTTCCAGAAGTTGTTCTGGTTAGCACCCCAACCACCACCGCTTCTACCATCTCGTGTGTGAGGAGCATTCACTCATCTCAGGGAGACATATGGAACCTGAAGTCACCAGAAAAAATCCCCATTGAAGATTAGGGACATGCTCATGTCAATATGGCCAAAGGGCAGGAAGGGGATTAGCGCATCAAAGTGACTAATTAGGCTAGAGGGTTGTTTCTGAAACAAGACCAGCTCCAACTCGATGGATGTGAAATGGAAGTTGAACCTGAAATATCTGTGGCAGACTCTTGCATCCTATGGAAACCAGTACATATGTTTAACTGTATATAAGTGAGTATTCCTGTTCAGTGTGTGAAGCAAAACATGTGCTTAAGTGTTTGCAGAATTTAGGACTAAATTTAAAACTGATGGGTAATGGAGGGATCCAAATTTGAGGAGAATAAGTTCACTTGCCCTCCACAGCTTCCCACAAACCACTTCCCAAGATCCACAAAGCAAGGGCAAAGTTCAGCCACAACATGGTCTAAACTCACTTGTACAAATCCAAACCTTGTCAAAACTACACCAGGTTTTTACAGTTTTTCCCAAAACCAGGACAAGCTCAGTGTGGTTCCAGGCCCTGGCCAAGGTTCACACTGCAGAGCTTGGACCCAGACCAAAGCTTCTCCAAAATTCGGGACTTTGTCCTCCACGGCTGAGAGCCTCCAGGTCCACAATGCTCTCATACAGAACCTGCTCAATCCAAGGATGGTCCTTGGTGGCCTCATGGTCTGTGCTCCTCTGTAGGTGACCAGCACCAAGATCTGGACATGAACACTATATTTTTAAGTCAGCTACAGCATCATCTGTTGTATCCCAGCTGCCAGGAGCGGGGATGGGCTCAGCTCAGCAGGATGCTGTTTGTTTAGCTGGAAGTCTAAACAATGTCTTCTACTATAGTAATTCACCCAGATGTACAAGTAACTTACTTTTTTTTCAAATAGAGTAAAAATAGGCACTCATATACAAAGTAGACATTGCTCTGTGTATATTGTGTACCCCATAATTAGCAGGTAATATTCACTCTTTAATTTAAAAAGAAGGTTATGCTAAATAGAGGGATTTTTGCTTAATTACAGGCTAATCCTATTTCCTCAGAACATGTGATATTTTCTTATCTCCCGGAACGGAAAAGGCACATTTGAATGGGAAGTACGTTTGTGTGTTTCCTACAACATACAGATTCACAGCAGGATCTCAGTTTTCTGCAGAGCTGTTTGCTGGAAAACATCAAGGCAAGTTCTAAAGGATTGCAGCCCCAGGGGGCAGAGGGGGCACCTTGGTTTGGCCACTTCTTGCTCCGGTCTCATGGCTCTGCCTCCTATGTGACACATCAGCAAACATGGGGGTGATGGCTCCTGAATTAGATGATTTGACCATCACTGAATGGCTGAAGCAGGGACTCCTGTGCTGCAAAACCTCAGTCCCTACCACCAAGGAGGAGGAAAAAAAAGCTTTTGGGTGAAGGAACACAGTGAGGACCATGCGCAGAGGTGAGGTGAACATCCCCCATCCCACTGCTCACCACAGATACCCACAGCTGGCATCCTTGGTGCTGCATCCAGCCATAGGTGGGGAGGTCAGGCAGCCTAATGGGTTTTTCAGAGGCACATTCATGAGATCTTACACCTTGCAGCTAATTGTTGGCTGTATTTGGAGACAGTTGTTGAGGCTCGTTAAATAAGACATCCTACTTAATGTCTGCTATTTCTCTAAAGGGTCAAGGAATTGGAAATTATAACTAACTCAACCTGACAAAGTCTTTTGGTTGCAAGAGTTATCTTGCCAAATTATAGATAAGAGAAACTGATGTCCAGAGAAGGCAGCAAACCTTGCATTGAAAACAACACCCAGCACCGGCTGCCAGTGCCTTTCTCTAACCACTGGACTCTGTGGCTTTTGTGTTTCTCCTTTCCATTATGCATACCCTTCCCTTTCCCCTTAATGATTTAGTGATGTTTGTTCCCTCGCACTGCACGCAGACCTTGCAGATCAAAATAGCCAGTCATCTAAAAAAAATTCTTTATCCTTTGTTCTTCAAAGAAACCAAATAATCTCAATCCTTTGAGAAAACTCAAAGGGTGAAGGCAAAGCATCAGGACTGATGAGAACAATAGCGGTGTATCCCCCGATGAACGAGCATCTCTAGTGCTGTGTGGTTATTAAAAAAAATTCCTTGTAGTGAAAATTCTTGGGTCAATTACTTGTTGCCACAGGGAGATTTCCTAGGAGTTTTATTGTTATTATCACTATTCGATGATTATATGTAGCAAGACAAAGGTGAATTTTTATGTGACGAGATGCAATGTTTGGTAAATCTTAAGCAACAGAAAGTAGAAGGGGGTGGAGTGATGGGAGATCAAAGTTGCTGTGATTTCTGCACCATTTCGGAGCCAATGTTAGCCATTTAATGCTGCTTGCAGGGGTCTGAGGTACTTTTTTTCCTACTTTGGAAGTGTAAATAGTGGGACAACATCAACCAGCCACATAACCACAACATTTCTGCAGCGAGCAGTGTCTCATCCCTCCGCCTCATCCCTCACTTCTTGAGACAGCAGAGGAAAACCCGTCAGTTCCCAGAGGACAAAAAGCCAAGGCACAGTTTTCCAAAGCCCACATCATATTGCTGTTTTGAGAAGGACACAGACCTCTCTGGACTGAAGACACAGTTTCTAAGCATCACCCGCCTCTAGCTCAGTTTTGGCCCATTGCATTTTGGAGTGTTACACACTCTGGTTAACAGCAGAGGCAGGAGACGCCACGTCCACAGCCCAGAGCCAGCTCCCAGTCACACCAGTTACCCTCCAGTGGGCAGGAACAAATGCATATGAAGCTGGATGATGCTCCCACACATCAATTCCCACTCAACACGAAGTGCCTTACGGATCCAGAGACAAATCATCTGTAACTCCCTTTTCACTATGGGTTTGCACACAGGGAGCACTTTCTTTGCAAGAATTTCCTCCAGGATGTGGTGAGGGTGAACACTGGTATGCCTTTTCTGTCTGACTAAAGACAAAAGGAAGTATTAGAAAGGGAAGAGGCTAAAGCATTTTCCCACACACTGGTGTCTTCTTTTGACAAAGTAAGGAGAACATGAACTCTTATTGTCTTTTTTAAAATTAAAAATAAAATATAATTTCTTCCTCCCTCTCCTGTGAATTACTGTGCATTTTCCAACCAGCTACAGTAAAAATGCTCTAATTCACACCTGGAATTTGCACGGAAAGCAAAGCTTTGATTGGAAGCACTCCCTGAGGCTCCACCAAAGGATTTGCAGGTACCAGCTTCTCCGGCGTAAGGGACAACCAGGCACCATCCTCCATCCGCACGAGCCCTTTGCCAGGGCAGCAGCCGCTCCCCCAGCACCCACAGCAATGGGATGGACGATTTACCCCATTCACATTTAGCCCATCTTATTTTCCGCATGGGAGGAGATTTGGATTTTACTCTGTTCATGCTACCACAACGCGGGACTAAGGCTTTTCCCAGTAACTTGATCCTAATCCCCCACTCCCGCTCAGAACAAAATTTGCACATCTGAATCGCGTCCCCAGGGTGCCCACAGTTGCTCACACAAGCAAAGGTACTTGCCATCCCACGTCTGGTAGAAGCGTGGCCAGAAGAAGGAATGGTTCCCATTTAACTGGTTGCGTGAAGAGAAATAATCTAGTAAACGCGTGCTCTGAAAGAGGTACATTTGGCTGATTGGAAATGCCATCTGGGTATCAAATAGGAAGCTGAAATATGTCTATCAAGCCAGAGCTCTTTGATCATGCGAAGTCACTCGGCATTTCCACATCACAGGGGGATGCTCGACTCCAGAAGGCACACAGTCAGCCAAAAAGGCAGAAGGATCAGCTGAGTATTTGTGTCTTAAAGATGTGCAGCCATTAAATACATACCAAAAAAAATAAACCAGTCAACCTCCCAAGGGCAGTGGCATCTTAGGCTCAGACGATTTATGCATGTTTTGCGCAACCATTAACTCTACCATTCACCAAAGAGTTAAGAGGTATTTTCTTTCCTAATGCCACAGAGTAATCTCGCTTCCGATTCCCTTTGCACAACCACCCCGCAGGGTCTCTCCTGCATTATTTACAGCCTCTCAAGAGCTGCTCTAGAGCTGAATGGCAGGACAGAGCTGCAGAAACACATTTTGTGTCTTAGGGCCTTATTCTCACCATGCTCAGACTGTGCTCCAGCAGCACGGCCACTCACAGCTGGTGGGACAGCAGAACATGGGTGCCAGGCTGGCACCACCGCACACAAACCAGGCTGGGGGCTGCAGAGAGAAGTTTTCTTACAGCTCCTCCGTGTCAGGAAAGCCAGGGAAGAGCATAAAATACAGAGTTGTTTTACTTATATGACCAGAAATGAATGCTACACAAGGGATTTTTAGACTGTGAGGTTAAGAACACCCCCAGACCAACACATTTTAAGGTTAAATAAGCCAGCAGATGACTCAGGTGGAGGAAGAGTCCTTTACCTGTTCTCACATAGGTAGCAGGACACAACACACACCTGTGCATGGCAGGAGCTGGGCTCTCCCTGCACTCCCAGGACACAAACCGCTCACCCTCTGCCACAAGCCTTGGCAGCAAAACCACACAAACCCCCACACACTGCTCACCTGCACGGCTGTATGGTTTCCCTGAGCCTGGTATCAGCAAAACCCAGCTCACTCCCTCACACAGCTCACCTGCACAGCCATACAGCCACCGAGCCTGGCGTCATACACCACCGCTCCCGTCGTGCTTCAGCTCTGCAGAGGATGCTCAGCGGAACAGTGACAACACAAGACTCGCCGCCACCATTGCTGCAACTGAGCAGTCACGTAGAAGGTCACAATATTGGGATTCTCAGCCCAACACATGCCAGGGAAGGAGCTGGGCTGTGCTGCAGCCACTCTTAAGAGCAGGGTTTCTGGGAAGAGCTGGGGCACATGCTCACAGACCCATCAAGGCCAAACCAGAGGCACCTGTGCTGCTCTCCCCACCCATCCTCATGTAATGAGCCCACCTGAGCTCCCTTCCCCTGCCTCCTCTCCTCTGCAAAGGGAAGAGCATTCCTATCCGCACTGTCCTCCTCACCCCCCACCAGGCATAAACCAGCTCCAAAACCCTCATCATTCAAAGTGCGTCTCTGGGAAAAGTCCAGTGCAAAACCCCACGCTCGCTTGGCTCATCACAAGTTCTGTGTTCAGCTGAGCTTTGCCCAAAGCTTTTTGCTCAAGTTTGCAGGCTCCTTGAGCAAACCTGGTCTCAATTTTGAGCTGGTTTGAGCTCGATTTAAGCTGATTTATAGTTTGGCATTAAAAACAACAACAACAACAACTGTTCTTTAAAATGGCAACTGTGACCATAATTTATGTGGGGCCAGATGGAACTGGGTGTTTTCAATTAAGTTTCAGCTGGATTTTGTAATTTCAATTTTTTGTTCAAACAGAGAGTTAGAGCAAAACATGGAAGAAGGAATGGAAAGCAGCAATTAATTCACATAAAACTTAACAGGAGGGTAGGTATACAATGTCTTGCAACAGTGGTGTTGTTCCATGTACATCCAGCTGCAAATGAAAGACAACAGCAGAAGTGTTGCTTTGGGCTTGTCCCTGTACTGCTTGGCCAGGATTTCTTTCCACATGCCACGTTGTAGCCCCTTCGGATCAAGTGTGCCATACACAACACTACAGCCCAAGCCACATTGACACTGTCTTGCAGCTACTTTCCTTGAGACCCCAGTCTTTTAATAGCTAGGATTAGACCCACAGCAAAAGCTGAACCTTTGACATTTCTTCCTAGCAAGTAACTCACAAATTGATGCTAATATTTGACTGTGCTCAGTGGAGATCGAATCAATACTTAAAACATTCACTCCTGCCCGAGGTAGCGAGGCTGGGTATTTTGTTTTTACAGGGGAATATCTGGAACCTTTTAATGGATTAAAAATAAGTTGCAGTTGATCATTTGTTTGCGAGACAGAAAAGGCTTCAAAGATACACAAGCGGATTAAGCAGAAGCGTTCGGATGATTCACAGGCTGACACAGGCCACCAGTCAGGAAGCATCTCAAATGACTCGCTCTTTTGTGCCAGCATCAAAGTGCCACAGGATGACTGGCAGCCTCTCTTCTGGCCATCGGCCTGGGGGAGCGAGGTGACAGCAGTGTCCCTGCAAGGAGCGAGGTGTGCACGGCTTGGGGAGAAAGAAGAGAATTTGCCTGCTTGCTCCCCCCAGTGCATTATATCTGCAGTTTATAGGAGAAGCTTATCCTAAAATTTATTTTACAGCCCAAACTTTCTCTTCCTGTTGTTTTTCTGCCCTGCTTGTTCTTTGTTCATCTTCTCATCCCTGCTTTATCCTTTTCCTTTTTTTTTTGGGTGGGGAAGAGGAAGCCATGTGAAATAAAAGTCTGCAGCTTGACCTATGGTCCCTGCTTTGTCCTCACCTTATAGCTGGGGCTCCTACCCAAGAAGTGCCACCCCAGAGGGCACGGTGGGGTGGTGGGCACTGAGGTGGATGACAGCTGGGCGTCACATTCAGGGGGTTGGATTTATGGCTCGCTGAAGACAATGGGAACAGCACCACTGACAGAACTGGGTTGTGGGTGAAGCCTTGGGCTGACCAAATCTGGAAAATGTAAGTGAAGAGTTGGAGAAGACAATTATCTTAGTTGTATAAGTGCTGCTGGCAGTGCTGAGTCCACAATTGCTCTCTTTTTCTTTCTTTTTACCCTTATTCTCTAGCTTCTGTGGGGGAGAAGGGACCTTTCTGCAACTTCAGTCCTCCAAACTTGGGCACAGATGAGCAATTCTCTCATTCTGTGACAAAGGTGTGGGATAATTGCTAATTGCAGCTCCCCAGGAGCAATGGCAACCTCAGTGACCCAACAGGCTGTGGTTGAGGGACAGGGTCCTAAGCTGGCCAGGGGACACCTCCTGGCTCATCTGTCTTGAGTTTGCATTTCCCAAACTGGAGGAGGTCAAACGTTTGCTCAAAGGCTGCTGAGAAAAAGTTGGAGCACAGGGTAAGAGGTGGAAACAGCTCACTGGAGGGGATTTGTGTGGCTCTGGGGCCTGATTCTGGAGGCCAAGGATTAAGCCCATTGATCTTTGCAAAAAGGCTGCAGGAGATGAAGCCTGTCCACATTAATTCAAGGCAGATACACAAGCAGCAGCCACATGTGCCATGTGGCAGCAAGAACCTCCAGAGTTCACAGCAAAGGATGGCGATTTAATGGAGTATACTCTGAAATTAGCTAAAAAACTCTACATAAAGGAAAGAGAGATATTGCATATACAGTGTGTGAGATCATTATATTACAGAGACTTTCAACACCATCTCATAAGGAGACACTGAAAAAGACCTTACAAGAGACTAAAAAAATCCTGCACCTCTTAACATCCTGCACTTTTAACCAAAGGCTTAACTTGAACAGAGAGCAATGCTTTTCATATTTAAATCCCATCAGCACGATGGCAGGCCAGGAGGAAATATATCCAGGCTTTGGAGCCCAGCTATGAAGGGGGAACATATAAAAATGGGGTCAGCTGGGAAAAGAAGCTGACAGAAACTCCAGTGTGGCCACCAGTTCACTTTCCGGTTTTGAAAAGCAGTGAGTGACTCTTCTCTACCAAGTCTCCTTCATCCTAATGCGGGGCTGTGAAGGAGCAGGAGCTGCTCCCCCACCTGCCATTCGCAGGGGAGATTTGCCCAAGACCCCTGTGCTTTACAGCCGTTTGTGGAGATGTAGAACCACAGAATCATAGAAACATTTTGGTTGGGAAAGACCCTCAAGATTATCAAGTCCAACCATTAACCTACCCCTGGCACTAACCCATGTCCCTGAGAACCTTATCTCTGCATCTCTTCAACCCCTCCAGGGATGGCGACTCCACCACTGCCCTGGACAGCCTGTTCCAGTGCTTCACAACCCTTTCCATGCAAAAATGTTTCCTAATATCCAATCTAAACCTTCCCTGGTGCAACTTGAGGCTGTTTCCTCTCATCCTGTCACTTGCTACTTGGGAGAAGTGACCAACACTCTTCATGTGATAGTGATGGGAGGTCATGTAGGTCCATGACTGTTGCCTCCTGTGTCAGTCAAAGTGTCTTCTGCACTGGGCAGAGCAATTGAGGGTGGCCACAGTACCCTTGGCTGCTTCTGCCTCTCAGTGCCTGGTGACAGGCACGACTGGTGTCCGTGCACAAAGAGCCGGCAGGTTCCTCCTTCAGCAATCCCTCTGCCAAGCACTCCAGCGCTTCTCCAGTTGGATTCACGCTCACAATGTTCTCCTCTCTCCTTTACTTGGCAGTCCAGCACACAGGCAGCTCCCAGCTACTGCAGCTGATGCTGCTTTCATTTGCTGCCAGAGAAAACTCACAACCCGCAGCTCTGACCAAGCATGGGGCTCGCAGCTTCCCAGCTCTCGGTGGTCTTTCAAAGTAGCTCTTTCTTTTGAGTTTGCTGAAACCACTGCCTTTGGTGAGATCTGCTGCTTCTCGTTGGACCTGGAGTATCTCCTAGAATAAGCATGACTTGCTCCGTTCATGCAGATGGTGCTCGCAGATCAGCAAATCACCCATTAGCACGTGGGCTGCTCTGTCTCCCAGCCCTGCGCACGGGCTCTCCTGTGCACCTTCATCCTGTGAATCACAGCAAGAATGCCCAGAATGAAGATGGACACATATTTGGTCCTTAAGTGGAGTCAGTACTGGGAATTAGGTCTGGAACTCCACCGCCCTGAAGCTCCAGGACTCGTGGCAAGTTTGGTTTGGATCTGAGTCCAGGTGTGCGGTGACCAGGGAGCTCTCAAAGCGCATTGGCAGCAAGGGAGGCAGAAAAGGGCTTAAAAAGGAAATCCCAGTTTATGAAATTATTCCGTGTTAGTGTTTCTATACTAATTTTTAATTGACCATTGTGAATAGACCCACCAGAGACATGTCTGGGGTAGGTACCATCCACCTGCAGGCACGGCAGCTCGAGCTCACCGCTGCCACCCAGCTCCATCCCTCCAGAAAGAGGCAACACCCGTCGTGATCACCCCTTCGTAGGAGAGCTCTGCAGATGTTTGTCCCCTGAACTACAGACACCAAACTCTCAATATTTGCCCTCCTCCCCCTCTTGAGGTTGAAGGAATGCCTTGAAACTTTTCTAATCATGTAATCTCAGCTGTCATATGACCTCAGTGAGAGAAAATGGCCAAATTCAGAGGAAACTGTTTGCTTAAACCTATCATTAGCTCTTTCCACCCCCCACAGCCCACCCCCCCATTTTAAATAAACAAACAAACAAACAAATGAAAAACCCCACAGCCCATATGGGGGTGTTGTTGTTTTCCTTTCCCTAGAAAGCCTGAGGAATTGCATGGTCAGGGAACTTCAGCTATTCGAAGATGCCATGAAACCTACACCGCCAGCTGACAATCCATCCCTCTGCTCACGGGAGCATTATCAATAAGGAAAGTCATAAATCGCCCACTGAACAGGAACTCAAAGACCAAAGTCATGTAACTCAAACAGGCTCAAAGCAAAAGAGTCCCTTTAGTGTGAGGGTGGTCTGTGTAAAGTTAGGAGACACCTGCTAGCAAGTCCTGAGACACTAGCATCTGTGTAAACTTGCCCCCTCCCTGCGCCCGCAGCCCTTATAGGGTGTTGAATGAAGCAGTTTCATGAAAAAGGCTCTGTTTGGGGCAGTTCTAAGGCTTACATATACCTAAGTAAAACAGAGCCAGTGCTGTGCAGCCCTGGGATGGATTACCAGGGACCACAGGGAGGCCTATTAATTATGGTGACAAGCTGATCTGTTTGCTGACTGGTGGCTGGAGTTGCACGCGGAGGGGTGGGTGTGCGTGTGATAAGAGCCTGCTCTGTGCCAGGGTTTTGGGAGAGCTTAATAAAGTCGAGAGGATATGAGGAAACTGGAGCAGAAGGGGAAAAAGCGAAGCTGAAGGAGCTTGTCCACCTGGGGCTGTGGGCTGAGAGCTGTTGGGGTCAGCACTGGCATCCCGGGACTGGGAGCGGTACCCACGGCCCCGCTGCAGCATCTCCCGGCTGCAGCATCCCCAGCCTGCAGCACCTCCCGGCTGCTGCACCCCGCTCCTTCGCGGGATGGGCTGGCAGAGCAGATCTGGGCCATCCAGATCATGGTACTTGGCCCCCTTGGATCTGCAGTAAGCAGAATTTGAGCACTGATTTATTTTTAGTTGGAAGGCAAAAGCTAAACAGTGACACCTCTACATACAAACCCATGACATCTTCTCATGAATTAAACAGTGGAAATATTTGAGCACTGGCAAAGTTAAAATCTGGAAATACCAATATTTCACCAAAGCAGTTTTTCAATATGCAGCGGTGTCATACATATTGCTCTGAAGTTTCTAGCTGTAGGTGAAATCTTCTCATCATCAACTCTCAATATAATATGCACTTATCTTAAAGGACATTTACTTTCCTGTGCTTACTGACTGTATTTGAATTGTCAGATGACACTTTGCTGAAATTATTAAAACCTAGAGGTCACAGAGAACCTGACTTGAAAGCGGGAACACACATTCTTTCGTCTGAGCAAAAGTGCATATTTGGAATTTTAAATGCAAATTTTTTTTGGAGGAAGAATGGCAGTCAAGTACAGACGAAGCATTTGAAAAAAGGTTCTGCTTTAATTTTTGACGAGTGCTCTGAATAGATACTCTGCTCTGCTGTCAGAGGGAAGAGATGGAGCAGAGCCCCAACCGCGGTGCAAGGGGAGCCCGGGGCCGGGGCGCGGGACCTTCACACCACCCTCTGTGATCATGTTTCTGGTTGTTGTTTTACAGCAGGTCCTCCCAGCTCCCTGGAGCAGATCACAGGTGACCTGGCAGCCTCGGGGCGGGCTGTGCTGGGTGCTCTGACCCCCCAGCCCTGCGAGCTCTGGCTCTCGTGTCAGCGCCACTGGGGAGCCAGACCCGGCTGGGACACCTGCAGGAAAGGCAGGCGATGTCTGGGTTATACGCTCTGACTGCAGGAATGTTTTCTTACTGAGGGATAAGGCTTATCTCTTCCTCTCATTCATACTTCCTTTTAGGGTGTTCGGCGAATGGGTAGAAAAGGGGAAAGTAGAGATGTTCAGCATCTCTCTCAAAAATAATCCTCAAGCAAAACCACCTCACACGACTTTTGCAGATTAGCTGTAACCTTCCTGTCCCGCGGGACGTGCGGTGGTGCATCCCAGGACATGCTGAGCTGCAAGGCCAGACCGTGCCAAAAATGCTCAGGCAAGGAGCAGGGAGTGAGCAAGTTTGACAGAGGATGAGAAGCCACCCTGCCCGGGCGCTGAGCCACGTCCGTGCCTCTGATGCCACATTAGATTGCAGAGCAGAGCACGGAGGTGTACCAAAAGATTTTGAGACAGAGTTTTTCCAACAGCTCTCGGTTACCCCCGTGCTGCACTGGTTTTCAGTCTGGACTGTATTGCACCAAAGCTTCAGCAGCTGCTTTTATTCCGACGGTGCTCCAGTTGTTGGAGAGCTGCGGTGAAGCACAGCAGCAGTAACACGGGGATGGGTTTGGAACTGCCTCTTCACAAGCCTCACCGCAGATCAACCCACTCCTGTGTCATACATGGGGACTCTGAGAGCTGGAGCCGAGGTGTCACAGGGGATTCCAGGCAGGGATTGGGCCACGTGCACTCTCCTCAACTGAGTGCAGCCGAGCCCATGACCACCAAGAGCCACCAGCCCTTCCAAGCTGTGACCTCCCCTCCATGTCCCCTGTCATGTTACACTGCTTGAATGAAGGAGCAGAGAGATGCCCAAGTTCAGATATTCAGTATTTTCACTGTATGAAACTAAACATGAGACACTTGAGGCTAAGGATGAAGATTTATCTTCCTATGATGTCAAAAAAGTACTGCAGCCCCAACCCCAACACATGAAGGTGAGCACCAACAACACAGAGGTCACTTTGAAAGAGAAGGGATGGAGGAAACCTGCACATGATGGCCAAGCAGAGCGGAGTTAGGAAGACATTTCCTCCCATGAAAGGCCCTTCCCTTTCCTTCCCTTCCTCTACTGTGAATAAAGCCGTGGTTTGAGGCATGCAGACCCAGCCCTACCTTGCTCCAGCTGCTACCAGAGAGCAGTGGCATCATCACTGCTACGCTCATCGGTGCGCCTGCAAATACACTCCAGTTTCCAGCCCACACTGAAATCCATGTCGTTCACCTCCTCCCAGGTATTTCACCTACACAACCTGCATTATTTTGCATAGATCTGCTCCCAACCACCCCTTCGTTTCACTGTGGATCCAGACCCATCTTCACTAACATAAAGCAACCTGACTTAACGATGACACGCTTCATCCCGGTGCCTTCCCAGTGAGTTGGAAGGCAGTTTCGCTTCTCTCAAGCAGCAAAGCCGGCTCCACCGCTCTGTTTTCCTGCCTCCTGGAGAGCTCCTCAGTGCTGATCTGAAGTTTGGATGCAGTGTTGTTTTTATATATAAATGACATTATGACAAATGATGAAGGATTAAATTACACTTCAATCAAATCAAGCCAAACCAGTAGGGATCGAGGTCCCAGTGGAAAGTATACGCGGAGTTCCTCAGCTTCCTGATTTGAATGACTTTGTTCTTCTTCCAGAGAAAGGGGGGACGAAGGAGAAGAGAGGGGAAAGGGAGAGGAGGGGGGAATTTGGCCTAAAATGAAACATTTTCCTTTTAAGTTGAACATTTGAAAATGGCTGGGAGGAAAGAACTGAAACACTGTAATGGCTGATACTGAAGAACAGCCTGGGACTTTTGCTTTTGGAGAACAGAAGCCAGGGAGAGAGCTGTGGTGTGAAAAAGGCGATGCTGTGTGCCTTGAAGGGGAAGGTGTTTGCAGCAGCCCATCTCCTGCAGACACTGAAAACCCCCTGCAAGGCACTAACCCAATTAGCTTTGCGAAGAGCTGTGCTGTGAAAAGGCAAAGGCACTGACAGTGGTTTTGGTAAAGGCTAAAGACAGCTTCACTCTGCCTTGCACTCCCATCAGAGTCACTTTATTATCTCTGTGTTACCAGATCTTGCAAAGGTTGGCTCCAGAGCCTTCAGCTCTGCGTCTCTGTCCAGCCAGCGAGCCCCTCAGCATCGCGCTGGCTCGCAGCACTGTTTGGAACAGGGGAGCATCTCTAAATGCTGCAGAAACAGTCATTCCACGAATGAGTCTGCCTCTCTCAGGCAGGTAGAGAGACAGACAGACAGATGCAGAGGCAGATACTGTGATCTAGAATTTTCATTAGGTACTTTGCTCCAAAGGTTGCATTAAACACTCCCCACTGCATTCTGATTTTGGGGTGCAAATCTTGGGCATCGTGTCCAACAGATCCCGTCAGTGAAAGTGAAAACAAGGCAAGCAGAACACATCAGGGCATCCTTTGGCTTGGTGGATGCCTCTGAGAGACAAGCCAGCAGGTTGACTTCACTGTGACAACCTTCGCCCTCCCAGGACGGCGACAATCTGATGAGCTCAGACAAACCCAAAACCTCCCTGGCAGATGAGGACAACGTTTCAGAAAACACTTATTAAAACTTTGGCACTGTGTCTGCATGTAAATCCCATGCTCTCTGAGCCAGACCAGGCAGAAGACCCTTTTCCACCTCCTCATTGGGTTGTTAGTGTCCTCAAACAACACGCACCACCTGCATATGGGATCTGCAGGTCATCCATGAGTCTGTAGGAGTGATGGACAAGTTGCTCTCTGTTTACAGGGCAGTTGACATTATTCTGGTAATAAAATGTGTGTCAGCTGCCTGTGCACCTCCCAGAAGTTCCTCTTCCATTTCAGAAATGAAAATTTTAGTCTTACTGAAATGAAAGGAAAGGAAAACCACTTCAGCATGGCTGGAATGTCACTCTTGGTACATGGTAAAGCCACTTCCACTGAAAAAAGAACGAAGACCACAATAGCACACACATGGACGCATGTCCACACATGCCCAGGCACATGCTCCAGCCTGCAGCTCGACGGGAGGAAAAACAGAAAGTCTTCTGAAAGTCTTTTTGCTATGGATTTTCTTCCTGTAGTAATAGGCTTTGCAAAGTATTTTAAAGAATAACTTAAGCAATAATTCCCAGGAAACCATTTGATACCTATGGTTAACGTCCAATCTCTTCACATTACATCTCAACTTTCTGACACAGAAATCAAGGAGAACACTTGCAGAAATCAAGATCCAAATTGGTTCAGCCTCTGAGGATAATAAAGACTTAGAAATATGTATAAATTTAAGTGGTTTTGAATAAGGACAGCATTTCAAAAAGCAGTCGAATTGTTACTTTGAAATAAGCCATTATTTTCTGCTTTTTAAAATTCCAGTCTTTAATAGGGGATGAGATCCAGACCGCCAAGAACCAAGGAGAGTTTTTGATGCAAATGAAAAGCAGCATTTAAGAAGTGCAAGTGTCCCATAATAGAGCCCACACCAAACTGCCAGCTCCCAGACCTGCGTGGAACACCCAGGGGTCCATCCAGCCCAGGAGATGGGAGCAGGAGGGTTCAGATGCCTCGTCTGCTCAAGCGCTGATCTTGTAATTCACCTTGTTTCTCCTGGTGAGACCTTGGGGCTCACCCCACAGCCTCATATTGAAACAGCTCCAGCCAAAGAGCGGGGAAGGTCCAACCTGGAGTCAGAGCCAGGCACACGACATGGGCAGATGTTGCCATGGCAGGGAAGGGATGGAGGAGAGCTCCTGAAGTCTCCCTGGACTGCTTTTGCTGACCCTAATCCCACCCAATGTCCCAGGAAAAACTTTGTGTTTCAGTGGGATTTATGAAAGAAAACCTTTCTTTCCCTTAGTGCCACAGTTGCAGAAACAACATCTGTCAAGGAAGCATTGCTGGCATGAGAATGAGTGATCCACACACCCTTCAACAAGTTTAGGACCTTTGGACTCAAGACTCCGCAAACCTTTTGTTGGTTGGTGAGAAGGGAAAGAACCTGTTCCGAGCTGTGGTATGGGTGGAGAAGGCAGCAGCACGACAGCAGGTTCCTTCTTCCTTCCCTTCACAGCGAGAAGTGGAGCAGCGTGGTGCCTCCTTCACTCCCAGCCATGCTAGAAAGTCTTCTCTGGCTTCTCCTGAGCTGGGAGCGCAGATCCTGCTCCATCGTGAGCACGGAGGAACCAGAGCGGGGGGGATGAGGAGGGGGATGAAGGCACATCCAGCAGAGGATGAGGCTTCCCCACAGCACATGGGCAGGAGGAAGGTGGGGAGCAGGGAGGAGACCCATAGCACAATGGGAGAGCATCAGCAGAGCGAGAACAGGAGCTGGCCCTTGACAAAAGGCCCAATTAGCCGTCTTCCCGCAAACAAACAGCCCCTCGGCCCAACTTCTTCAAACATTGCTCAGGAAATAAAAGGGCCACAGAATTGGAGGGATCAACCTAAGTCATGTACACCTATTTAACAAGAAAACTCATTGATAAGCAAACCACCTGATGCTTGCACAGCAGAAAACACCTGATTCTGCCTGTGGGTTGATAAGCCAATATCTTTAATCTTTTTTTTTTTCTCTCTCTTGATGACTGAAGCACACACTCTGTGCGGCCCTGTGCTCCAGCCACATTGGTAATAGTAACAAAGCTTTGATGTCCCCCTCATTCAACAGAATGTTGTTTAGTTCAAAGCGAAGAACAGAGGCAATTCTTTGCTTTTAAATTATTAGCTCCCTAAGTCTTCTGTAATGATATAGTTTGACTGAAGTGTGCAGTTTATTAACTACATAAAGACGATATTATTAGAGCGGAGAAAGACAGCCGAAAGTTTTGCCTTTCAGCTCAGCAGCAGGGGTTTTTGATACTTTGATCTCAATCAATGCTAAATGTCTTTGTGAGATAGAGGGAGCAGCAGAAATTACCTTTGGCACCATGACTACATCAATTATTTAGTTCTTTTTCTTATAAATTAAAGTGTTCTTCAACTTTTACCCCAATTTTTTCCTCTTCTTCTTTTTTTTTTTTTTTAATTTTCCCCCCCTTCAGTTGATTGGGGGAAAAGAAAAGCTGACTGGAGGAAGTCTGGCTGTGAACATTAATAAAAATCTCACTGACCTTTCCCAGTGCTGGTCTGGGGTCTTCTCTGGGGTGAGGAGATGGATTCCTGTGAATAACAACAGCAAAAGGGTAGCTTGGGGTAATGTGCTGTTTAACCAAATGACTGCGTAGGTTGTTATTGCAAATTTGTCTATGACTAGCCTATTTTTTTCCCAATACTGCTAGCATGAATGCAGCTGGAAAAATGGGACACCTGATGGAAACAAAAGGATTGCTCTAAGCAGGATTTAAAGTGTTGGTGCTTAATAAAGTTCTTTCCATTGCTTCTAGCACAATGCACAGAGGGAAAGTTTAGGAGCAAGAAGGAGGCCCCATCTTCGGTAAGAAGGAGAAGAAACGCAGGTCTTACAGCAGAGTTGCAAAGAGCCAGACCTCTGTGCCTGCGGCTGCAGCAGCTGCCGACGTGCTACGTATGGGATGCACTCGCTGTTGTTAAAGCCACTGGTGTCAGGTAATCCCACCCATACAGAAGTTGTGTCCAGTCTTGAGTGAGTCTCCCTACAGCCAGTGGAGGGAATGAGCCATTTCCAAAGCTGATTCTTCCCACTCTAAGCGGGGTGACCGACTCCTTCCCCGGGGACAGACAGAACCCAGCACAATGGGACTAGAGGTGAGTGGGGACAACGCAGCACAGCACTTCTGCTGGATAACAACACATGGTGAGATATTTCAGAGGAATTTCTGCTCTTTTAATACTCCAGGGAAGAGACAAGGCTGGTGGCCTGAGAGCAGAGCCAAGGGAGGAGGGTTTCCTGCAATTTTGGGAGCTAGTGGCTAGTGTCCAGTACTGAGGTGTTCCCAAGTGTGTTAGAAGCCACTGGAACCAGAACCTGGGCTGGGAACACAAGCTGCAGGACCACAGAGCTGCTCACGGGCTGGATTCACACCGAGGCTGAGCCCAACGCAGCTCGGTGATTTACAATATCACCCTTTGGCCAGAGAATTTTTTTGTGAGCGAGAAATAAGAGAGGTCTTTGCAGAAATGTTGAAGCATGAACTATGGGAACTTCGGTATATTTATATGTAGAACATGTTAGAGAACAACATAATTCTGTTTTCATGGTGATCAAAGTTTTGCAAGAAGGACGACTTGAGACAGTGTGCTAAGCTGCTATGGCAACATGAATTTTAAAAAGTAAACTGACTTGTGAGAGCTTATCTTTCCCTCTTTAGTGTGGTGCAGAACAGATCTGGGAACCTCTGCCCTAAAAGGGATCCTGTGAGGTGCTCACCTCTGCTTCTGGGCCAGGCGTATTGCAAAATGCATAAAACATATCCCTGGCGGCAAGGGGAAATCTACCCCGGTGACTGGGCTTCTTCCTGCATCCCTGAGGCTCCTCCACCCCAAAAAGCCAAGTCATGGTGACTCTTTCGTAATATCATTGTCATAATTCAGATATTCAGATTTTGGGGTGAACGTACCGTGAACCACTTCAGTTCAACTGACATTCTATTCTGGGACCTGAGGAGGCCGTAACGCGATGCAGCCCTGCACAGAGGTGAATTCCACCCACAGAGCACCGTTTCCCAGAGCATCATGACGTGGGCTCGGTTTACATCTCGCTTTTCAAGCCACCCTCGCAAAATGTAAAGGCGGCGGTGTCAGGGACGCTCCTGACGGCTCCTTTCACAAGGGGATGCTGTGAAGAGCTGTCATGCTCTGAGTCAGCTGTTCCGCCACGGCTGGCATGTCAGGCAGGAAGAGTTTGCTCGCAGAGCTATCCCAACCCCGCCGCCTGCCAAAACCACACGGGGGATCTCATGGGAACAAGCCCTCTCCTGAGCCAGCTGGTCCTTCCTGCTCCTCAGGCCTGATCCTGCTGGATGCTGAGCATTCTTTGTTCCATTTTTAAATTAACGAGACTCAAGCAATGCTCAGGCCAAGACTTCAGAGGGAAAAAAAGAAAAAAAAACAAGAAAAAAACAAGCCCTCAGTGTTTTTGGCACTTGGGCTGTATGTCCCAGCTGGAGAGGAGAGAGTGAAATGTCAGACTTTAAGAGAGATTTGAGAGATGCCGCTAGCGTGGAAAACAGATCTCTGATTTTAATCAGGTTCACTGAGCTGGGTATGTCCCCACATACACTTCTCCATCCACCCTGGCGAGCAGGTCCAGCGCAGCGCGTACCCAGCCCCACGGCACGACCACACAGCAGGGTCACCCCAAAGCCGGCAGCCCCACACCGCGGGATCCCCCTCCTGCCCATCGCCCCAGCAAGGCGCTGAGGTTCACCAGTATGGGACTCGCTCCCATCCTGTCCCAACAGTGTCCCCTTGAGGTTGCTGGCTGAGGCAGCCTGGGAAGAGCCCTCACACAGGCTTGGGGGAACCCCAGAAGCTGCTCTTGCTTTTCAGGCTGGCCCAGGGCTGCAGAGCGAACAAGCAAACAAATCCCAGCAGCCATGGGTCAGCGTGAGCCTGAGCAAAGGGTGGCGGAGGAGCCCACCCTGACGTGGGACCTCCACGGATGGAGCTGAGCACGTTGTAGAAGCACACAGCTAATTAAGCATCTTCCTTCCAAGTTTGTTCAAACAATATTCAAAGTCTGACCACTGCAGCCCCCGCTGCAGCTTGTCAGCTCAGACCTGGAGCAGAGATGAGCCAAAGCAGGGCCATGGCCGCCCCGTGGGTCCGTGCCAGCCCCCACAGCCGCAGGAGGCAGGACCGTGGAGCTCTGGCGAGGGCACGGGGCTTCCTCACTACTGCTTGAGTCTCCTTTCTTCTGTCAGCCAAGCAGCAGGGATTTTTCTGAGAAACTGCCCACAGGGAGCGATCACTTTTTCCAGTCATTAACCTTACACATCCCTCACATTATCGGAATACCTTGGATGTCTAAGTTGCTGCAGTGAGCTAATTCTTCCAGGTGACTCCAGGCAGCATTAAATGGGCTCCTGCACAGCGAGGGGATTTGAACTCGAGAGCTGAAAGCGCTCCCGACTCCAGCACGTCAGGCCTCCGGCTGGGGCCAGACCGTCAGATGTCACCGTGTGAGCGCAGCGTGGTGGCAGGAGGGATCCGGGGCCTCCGGAGCAGCAGTCTGCAACCCGCAGTCAGCAGGAGCATGGGGGGTCCAGGGGCGAAGGAAGGAAGGAAGGAAGGAAGGAAGGAAGGAAGGAAGGAAGGAAAGAAAGGCATGGGGTCCTGTCCCACCAGGGGAAAAAATTGTCAGAGTCCTCAAGTTGAAAGATACTGAGGGAAAAAATGCAGTGCCCTGAAGGGATAAATCTGGGGATGCCCAGTGCTGACCTCTGGGACACGTATGTATGTGTCTGTTTGGATGCAGTTGCACCAGGGCATCCAAGCCCTGAGTGAGCAGCCAGTTTTGGATCCCAAAGTCCTTCCTGTGGTTTAGAGGATGAGCATGAGGCCAAAGAACCACTGAATTCCTTGACAAAGATGGAGAGAGCTTCACAGTCCACCCCCAAGGAGCAGAACAGGTCACCAGAGCCTGAGCTTTCCATCACCTGTGTGTGCCCCACACAGCCACCGCCAGGTCTGTACTCAGCAGCCACAACACTGTGTCTGGAGATGAAACGCTGATTGCTCCAGGCCACTGGAAACAAACCCAGGCATATTTCTACAAATATTTCCCTCTGCGCCTCTTTGCAGTGAAGTGCCACCCCTCACCAAGGCCAGCACACTGAGACCCACCTCTTTGATAAGAGTTTCTTGGTGTGTTCCTTGTGGCCAGCAAACTGCACACCGCTAAAAAGAGGTTCTTATGGGAGCTGGGTATTATATAGCACCAGTTACGTTACTCTTGCTAGGCACATAATAAATAAGAGTGGTGCCCAAGTTCATCACGGAGAATGCATGCATTCATCAGCTTGTGAAACTGGGATAAGATGCACATCTTCCTCAGCAAGCCGAGGCGATGAGGAAGGTGAGGAAGGTGAGGAAGGTGAGGAAGGTGAGGAAGGTGAGGAAGGCAGCTTGGGCAGTGGGTGCTGAGCAGTCCCCCAGCTCTGTGCACATCGGCAGCGCCAAGGAGAAAACCACAGACAACCAGGTTCCACGTTACAGCGTTTACTGAGTGCACGGAGCACGACCCACGTCCCAGCCCCAGACACACGGCTGATCCGCAGCCGCCGCTGGCCTCTGGAGTAGAAGGCAAAGAGGTGACAAGAGGAACCTCAAACCAGAGAGAGAAATATTAATTGTAGAATAGCGCTTATAATATGTACATTATATTGAATATAATATCATTAATTCTTATACACCACAATGTCTTCCTCTCGTGTTTCCTGGATTATACACTACCAGTGTCTCATCAGGAGTGGCTGAGTAACAATATTAACAAAAAAAAAACATCACAAAAGACACCGTATTTGTCTCTCAGAAGTAATAGGTGGCCACTGCTGGTGAGTGCCAAAGCAGAACCAGATCATCCCAACAAAGCAACACCAGAAAGAGCAAATGCTCATTTGTACAAGAGAAGCATCACGGGCAGTGTGGGGCAGCAACCCACTGCTCAACATTTGCTTTGCATCGTTCTGCTCCCTTGGGAAAGAGCCTTTGGAAACAGAAACAGCCCCTTGATTTTCCCAAACTGCCCTGTGATTACAAGTGTTGTCCCAGACCCCGAGGGAAATAGGGACCGCTGAGCATGTGTGAGGAGAGACGTAAAATCTCACAGTAGCAGCCAGTGCGAGGAACCACGGCAGCCACACAGACAAAGCTCCGTTTACAATTAGAAATACAAAACACCGACAGTCACAGGCCACATGGCCAAACTACGGAACAACGACCCACATCACACACACCTAGGAAACCCCTCCACGCTTGAACGAACAAACCATCACCAAACACTGACACAAGGTACTGAAAGCGACGTTCTAACACTCTTGATAACAGCACCAAGACTGTGGCAATGCATCAGTCTAAGTTTGCAGAGGCTCAAAACACTAACATGGATTTTAGATCTTCCCAGGTGTTGCCAGGGTGCAGTTCAAGCCATGGTCTCAGAACCCATCGTGGCACTGAGAGGCCACAAAAGGGAAACTGGAGCTACTGGAGCAGTGCTCTGGAGCCCTTGCCCTCCTGCAGCACTGCTGGCTCTTTGGGATCTTTTCTGGTTTGGATGGAGGAATGATGCTGTGCCATACAGCTTCCCATGAGGGGTTTGCTTTATTTTCCCTTGCAATCAGCTGTCTTTTAATGAGCTTGCTTTAAAATTAAATAATTGTCATTAATAATAAGAGGTGGACCCAAGCTGGGGACACAAATGTGCCCCAATCTTGGCATTGAAGTCTGAGTCCTACTCGGAGAAATGCCTGCAAGCTTGGCTCCAGCTGTGCTGTGTACAGTGTGCTGACACCTCATGGCCAAGCAAGTAATTCAGATAAGACACCATTTCCCAGGATATATATACACACATAAATTCTCCATCTGCTATAAGGCAAGAAATGAGGTTCATTTATCAAGAAGTTTGTCATGAATAGATCTGAATATACCAAAGATAGGAAGGAAAACCAATCCAGAAATACTTGGGATTTTTGAATTACAAACAGATGGGTACACCAGGGTCTGTTATTCGTAGCTGTGTCAGTCTGAGCCTCCTTGATGCTGAAGGACGGCTCTAACGCACTTCTGCGACAGCATGGCCCATGAACCACACCGTGCAGTGTCAGGCCTGGAAAAAGGGTCCGTGTCTGGGCTGCTTGTTACCCAGCTCTTCCCCGTTCCGCGGGGCTCTCCCAAGGGCAGATCACCTTCACAGAGTCCTCACGACCTGGGTGCTGCTTGTCCTCTCCCTCCTCAGGGCCCATGGGGTAGATTCGGCTCTCCGAAGGAGCATCCGTTTTTATTTGGAAAAAGCTGGTCGTGAAATAAAAACTCATCACTCACAGGGCACTTTCTGACGCGCTTTCCGAGACAGTGAGCACACACAGCACCGAGTCTGGCTTTGAGTTTTCCACTGTTCAAACCCCAAATCCCAAACCAAAACTCCAGGGCATGAGCCCGCAGAGGTGGCAAATGCCCTTTGAAGCAAAACAGCTGTGTGAGGCGGCTCTGGCGGAGGCGGAGCGCAGTGCCAGGTTAAAAAGGAGCCCTCAGGTTTGTGCTTTTGAATTTATAACATGGACTCATCCACTTGGTCAGCAGCTCGGGTGGATTAAAAGAGGTTGAGGACATGTCACTCTTAGTGAGGGACACGGCCAGGATTTGGTTTCATCAGTGACACATTCTCCAGGCAAAAAAAAACCCCCAATCTTATACATCCTGCTCCAGCATAACAAATGATCACAACTCTCCCTCAAGATTTCTCCCCCCTCGTTACTTCTGGGTCTTCTCTGACTTTCGAATCATTAAAGCAAACCTGAGCCCATGCTCAAGAACAAACACAAATATACGAGTGGTTTTCCAAATTTAGGGATCAAAAGTAAAACCTGGGGCTTTACACCACAAACAGGAGGTGTGAGCGCAGCAGAGGAACCACCGGCACGGCCTCTTGCCCATTTCTCATCAGAAAACGCATCCGAGACAGAAAACAAGTGCAAGGAGCCGAGGGGAAGAGACGCTTTTAGAGGCTGGGACGTGATTTGGGGCAGGCAGCACAAACACAAGGGGTGGTTTTAGAAGCAGTTGTAGGAAAGGCAACCATCAGCCTCGCAGGGAGGATTCTGAGGGATATACAGGCTCCCTGCCCCTGAATACGTGAACATCTCCCCATCTCTGCCGGTGCAAAGAGCTCGAGCTCATCTCCAAAGCCACCAAAATAACCGAATTGGATAAACTACAACTTCTGCTAACATACATGCAGCCCGTGAAGCCGGTTTGCATCACAAATGTATCTTCACACTGATCTGGTGCAAGGGGGCCGCCATTTCCTTCAACCTGGGGAGGCTCAGGGACACAGGGCAGGAGGTGACATGCCTGCAGGGGGACAGGCAGCACAGCTGCCTGGCGTCCCCAGGACAGTCCCCCAGGGCTGGCAAGGAGGTGCAGCACCTCCCTCTCCTTGCCCAACACCAGGGAGGAGCAGAGCCAGTGCCACTGCTGGCAGCCGCCATCACGCACAGCCCCACCACAGACAGACATGGTGGGGGAGATGGCGGCAGCTGACTGGAATATAAGGCACAAGGCCTACGTTAATAGGCTCAGCTGATACTATTTCAACTTCGGGCTAATTACAAATCAAAATGGTCCTGGAAGGTGTCTGGATGTATGTGTGGCACGTACCTGCTCACCGCCTTGGCGTCTGGCTGGAGCCGCCGCTCCCGCTCGCCCAGCGGCTGCACCTTCCCATGGGGCACGGCCGGGCACTTGGGCGAGAGCGTGGCCAGCACGGGCGAGGTCCAGCAGCCCCTCCTGAGGAGCCGGCCAAGGGACAGCCCGGCCGTGCGGGGCCTCCTGCCACCCGAGGGGCAGGGGCTGGGGCCGCCCGCCTCGCTGCTGCCCAGGGCCAGGCTGATGGGCGAGGGGCAGGCGGTGCCGCAGGGCAGGGTCGGGGGTACGGAGGGCGGCGATGGCGGGACACAGGTGCCGGTGTAGACAGCCTGGCGAGGGGCCGGGGAGGTGAGGTGGGACAGCTGCAGGAGGAGAAGGAGAGAGGCTCGTCAGGGCCGATGGCGGCCGGTCTGCACAGACTTCACCAGGAGGAGAAACTTTGCTCTGGAAGAGAAGGACCGGGTGCCACTGGCAGACAGGGCTCAGCCGAGAGGCAGGTGACAGCCTCCCCAGCCAAGCCCAGGCCGGTGTCCCCGAGTCCAGCAGCTCTGACCGCCTCCCTGCCCTCCCACAGCAGGGATTTGCCCATGGAAAGCAACAGGGTCATTGCTACTGGCCTCGGTGGTTCTGACAGGTTCAGCCCCGCAGGACTGGGATGCTGCAGGAGACACCCTTGTCTCATTCCTTACAACCATCAGCTCCAGTTTGCTACCCTGAGAATGTGATCTTGGCTATAAACTGCACAGCCATGTCACACCCAAAGCACTGATGTGCTGGCTGCTGGGGTGGCCAAGAAGCAGAACACTGAGCTCCAGACCCTGATGATACAAGAAGCCACGTCTTGTGCTGAAGCCCCTGGTGTCCCCGGCTGGTGCTGTGAAGTCTTCAGCTCAGCTAATTCAGCCCTAAGGACAAGCCCAAGTAGAGATTAATCAGCAGAGGACACACTGTGTGCCGAGGTCCCCCTTCCGTTTCCCAAAGACTCACTCCCAGAAGAAATTAAATGTAGCTCAAGTGTCCAGGGAGAAGTGCTGAGAGCAGAGACACATACAGAAAGTGCATGCATGGCAGAGAGATGACACAGTGAAGGATGAACACACTGAGACAAGACAGAGAAGGCTTAATTCAGCTTTTTTCATTTTCTACATTTATTTTTATTAGACAGATGAATGCATGGGAGCAATGGCGAAGAAACAAAACAACATATTGCTCTGATTTCCAATGGAAACAAACAACTTCTTGGCTGGCACAAAGTGAAGTTCAGTTTGTACCGCGGTCACACTTTGTACCAGGCGACCTTCCTCTTTGGGGGCTGAACAGCAAGGGACCGAGGAGCAGAGCACTGGGTCACGCCAGCTCCTTCAGCCTATTTGCACGCAAAATCTGGCTCTGCTTGTGCTGAACTGGTGTTTCACAAGCACAGTGACTCCAGAGTATTAACCCACGTCAGAGGGACAGCGATGCAAAGCTGAGATGATGAAAAAATCAGAGAAAGGAATGGATAGAGAGAACATAAAAAGCAAAGCTGCAGACAAAATAGAAGTGGAATCAGAGGGATTGACTGGAACACACAGATTTGTTATTTATTATTTATACCCTGACTCGATGTTCCACATGCTACTACACACTGGCAATCCCAGCGTGCTCAGTGCTCCATGTTATACAGACTCTGAAGAGGCTGTAGAGCTCATCACACCCAAGTAGCTTTGGGCCAACCCTGCCAAGTTCTTGAGTATCTTTCAGTGCTCTCATGTCCAGGTCGGCTGATGGTGCTCAGTACCCGATGTAAAAAAGCCTTGCGGTTTTAAGCAGAATTTTAAAAAACCACAGTCTGAGCCTGCTCACCCTTATGGCATTGCAAAGTTTGGCATTGCTTCCACCGGGAATAAGAGCAGAGACTTAGCAAGCAGACCTCGACATCAGAGCAAAAGACTCGCACAACTTGGTTTCAGTTCCTCTAAGTTTTATCACCATTAGGTTAAGGGCGGTCAGGAACATCTCCCTGGCTCTGCAGAGGTACCAGATCCAACTGTGTAGCCCAGATTCTCTGATAACACACAAGGAGGGCAAGAATTGCTGTTCAGGACACAGCTACTGCCTGATTATCCCCTTGGCAAGGGGCTGGTCCACGTGCACCCCGATACCTGAGGGCTCCCACTCCCACCCAGCAGTCTCCATCTCCCATTTCCTGTGAAATCATCACACCAGCAGTAAAAACAGATGAACAATACGAAATGAAGCTTCTTAGACCTCAGTGCTTCCCAACCAGTCCTTTTGCTTCCCCTAAATTTTAACAAAAAGGAAGCTTTTCTGCCCCCACAATTCCCTTTACTGGGCTTTGCAGGAATCTTTCCACTTCTGGTAATCACTGGCCTGGTCCAGACACGCTGGGGTTTCCCAGCAAAGCCTGGAATCTCCCTGAGCTCTGAGCACTGACGTAGTATTTTAGGTTGCCTCGTTCTAAAGAGCAAGAGAGACCGAGCAAATGAAGAAAAAACAACCCACTACTTAAAGTTGAAATCAGCTCTTAACAGCTCTCCACTGGCTCTTCCTTGTCTCTCGGCTACAAGCCAGTGACAACTGGAACTACCTCCCGCTTTTTTAATAACAGAAAACAGAGCAGAAAAAAGACAAGACAAGAGGTAGGAAGGATTTGATAAAGGAAACACAAGCGTCTCTCAAGCCCTCCTGCAGGCTCTTGAGAGGGACGGCTCTCTGCACCCGCACACCCCAGAGCTCTCCCCAGTCACCTCCAACGTGCCGGGGGAACCAGGACCGTCACTAAAATTCAAAGGGTCAACTAAACCTTCAGAAACACCCATCCTACTGGTCTCAAAAGACGTCTACCCTGCTCTTCTGCAGCTCCGTTGTACTGGCTCAGAGGTCCAGGATACTTGAAGTGAGGGGCACGCTCCTCTCCGGGGGTACCCTTGGGAGGGTGCACATCCCCGGGAGGATGGACACCAGCACAGACACTCTGACATGGGTCACCTCACCCTGCTCCCTGTGGGGTCACCCATCTCTGCTCCCAGTATGGACAATTTGAGCCCAAGGGAGTGGGACGGCAGAGCTTTACCCTGCCCTGTGCAGCCCCAGCTCACGGAGGAGCAGGGGGAGGGGAGAGGCAGCCGGGCTGTCCCAGTCTCCTGGTGGGGCTCAGGGCAGCCAGAAGGCATCTCCCCTCCCAAATGTGCGGGGAGGGAGCCGGGGCGCTGTGCCCCGAGTCCGGCACAGCCAGCAGCCTGGCTCCGGCAGCTCCCACGCCTGGCAAGTGACATCTGCTGCTGCAGCAGCCATGGCAACGTGCGGGAAGCAGGCGGCTGGCAGAGCCAGCCTGGGAAACCTAAAGCAGCACTGACACCTTCAGGAAGGGGAGACGAAGCTCAAGCCCAGCCTCGGCTTGTCTTTTCCCTGCGGGGCTCAGAGCCTACTTGGGAGGATCCTTCTGGAGCTGGCTCCTGCGATCCAGCTTGCTCATAACCTGCGTGATGTCCACGGTCGTGGCGGCTTCTTTGGCTTTGGCCTCTTCCTCCTGCTGCCTCAGGATGACAGGGCTGGGGCTGGAGCGGAGGTGACGGCGTCCGAACGGGAAATTGGAGCTGGGCAGAGAGCGAGAGAAAGGACCAGGGCATTACTGAAAAGTAGAAGAGTGCCAAAAACTCACCACTGGTAAGAAAACTTGCCAAGAGAGCAAGCTCAGATAGAGAGATGGACCTGGAGAGATGCTGCTACCTGCTTCAGTGAAGCCATTACCAGCAGCAGCAGAGAGAAGTGTTAAACCAACTCAGGATGAGGTATTAGCTCTCTGGCTTACCCAGGACACGGAGTGTTCTGTGTCCACAACAGACACTGGCAAACATGACGGCAGACACCAGGGACAACCAGCATCTGCCAGCGACCTTGTGATGTGTGGCTCAGGGAAAAACTACCCAAACCCCCAGCACATCAGCAGGAGGGTTCTTTCCACAGGCTTGAAATGGGCTTTAGATGAAACAAGGGTGTGAAAGTCCATGATTCCTCTTTCTTGCTTGACGAGTAGAAGAGGAACAGAGAAAGCAGCACACACCCAGCCTGGCCCTGACACCGCCCGCTCAGCTTAAAAAGCAACTGCAGTTCAAATGGCCTAAATTTGCTACGCAACCTTCACCTCGGTCTAGAAAAAGCCATTTCAAGCCTGCCCCTCCTAAGGCAGTCTACCTTGTGCCAGCGTCACTGGCAGGTAAGATGCTGTTTGCTCTCATGCCTGTCACCTCCATGTCACAGGGGGCAAGTGGCTTTAGCTGAGCAGAACCCACAGAGGACCCTGTGGGGGTTCCGTGTCTCCTCTGGCAGCCAGCATTTCATGGGCAGGAGTTTCCCCTCTCTCCTTCCAGGGAAGGAGCCGTGATTAATTCAGCAAACACAGCCTTTCTAAACAGACCAGGCAGCTGAGCCATCAAGTTGATTCTGACTTCACACAAGCCCCTTCCAAAGGGCTGACAAATAAACAGCAATATCAGCGTCAAAGCAAGACATCTTCTCAGGGAAAAATTGTACTTAATTATGTGAACATCTAAATCATAGTAATTTTGCTGCAACTCAAGGCTTTTTCTACCCTTGCTACAAGGAAAACAAACCCCACAATTACATCTAGTTTCACTTGCCTTTTTTTGACAGTCTCTTGTGGCACAACAGCCTTGGCCAGCATTTCCTTGTATATTGGAGACTTCAAATAGCGGCCATAGGAGTCCTACTAGGAGGAAAAAAGAGAAACTGGTAGTTATGGGCTGCAAACACCCTTATTAAAATCACCACCAAATGCAGCTGCTCAGGAGCCAGGGAGGCTGGGAACTGGATAATTTCCTCCAGCAGCCCAAGGGACTTTACATCTTTTGGGCAAACCAATAGCCTTTCATCTCGCCGTAAAATTTCCAGGCTTTTGTATCTCACAGCAAAGCTTCCCAGGTAAGACACAGACCTAAAGGTCTGAACTGGGCTTAGCTCAGGCCAGTGGTGTCTCACAGTTATTGCAGGGTGAAGCGCCCATGTTTCAGGAGCCAAACTTTTCGGCAACTGGTAAAAAAACCCAGTATAGTTCTAGCCCTTTGAGTGTCAATGTGCATTAGCTGCTGCTCTGGCCCATAATGCTCCTTCCTGCTAAGTGTATTTTGTATCACTCATAAGGAGTTATGGGTTATTTGTGGTCACCATGATCACATGAAAGCCAGGACATACTGTACGGTGACATCAGCCCACAGCCTGCTGCATCAGTCAGACCTAAAAAAGGGGTGTCCGCCAATATAACCACAGGAAAATGTGTGAAAAAATCCAGTAAAACTTGTACCAAGAGCATAACCAGACGTGGCCTGTTTCAAAACTCAGACAGTTATATCACAACTGATACTCCCTTTCCCATGCCCTGCTGAAATCCAGCTGGATACAAACATCCCACCATAGGGATACCTGATGTGGCATAGAGTGGTACTAACGGAATAAATATAATGATAAATGATAAAAGATTTGTTCAAGCTTTGAATAAGCTGGTGACCAAGCCTGTATCAGAAGGTAGGACTTGCAGCAGGTGCCCGACCTCCACCAACGTGGGGACATGCGGCCTTAGAGGGAAGAAGCAGCAGCAAATTTGAACCAGTGCTTGCTTAAGTCAACAAATATGAGGGATTTTCAAACAAAAGCCACTTGAAAGAGACAGCTGACAACACACAAAGGCCTGGAAAGGCCCAGAGAACTGGAATCCCCCTAAGGCCTTGGAAAAAAAATGACAAACCTTTTTCATCAGCATGTAGATGTGGGTCTGAGCAGCATCTAAAACATAGCGGTGAGGGTGCTTGAGGCCTCTGACCGTGATGCCCATTGTTGTGCCATCGATGTTGATCCAGCGCCTCGCTCCCGGAGCCAGGAAGAGCCTGCAAGGAGGAGGAATCAACAGCACCATTAACAACTGGAGAATTCCTGGAGGTTCCTCTGTCTATGCACAAAAGTCCCTTCAGCTCCCCATGATGATCTGCTGTCCTGATCTTGGGCAGTCAATCTCCTCTCCAACAGCAGCACATGCGGTCACTTCCCCTTGCACTATTAACACACAATACAAACCAAATTTTAGCCCACTGGAGGCTAAAGGGTCTCTCCACTCTCCTTGTGGCAGCCCCATGATCTTTGCTATTTCACATCTGTTTAAGTTACATGCTAAGACCTAAATGTAATAGAATCATAGAACAGAAAGGAAAAGTAACCATATAATAAAACAATACTTAGGCTTTCATCTTCAAAAGCTCCTTTCCTATGTGGGGACATAGGACAGCCACATTTGATGACAGCTTACAAAGAAAAGTCTCAGGAATAAATCATTTGGAGAATGAAGGCCTGTGGAAGAATGTGATGGGACTCATGTACAAAGAGTTTAAGAATATAGAATTACCACACTCACTTGTAAATCTCTTCTGCTTTTTCTTTGATATTGGATTGGTCTCCGTACTTGAGATCCTCACACGCTTCCCAGAAACTCAGATTCTCTCCTGTGTAACAAGGACTTGGTCAGCAGAGAGCAAGAGGAAAACACAATCCTGTTTATTAACTCCAGAACCAAATTTGTTTGACTCGATACTCATCAGCCCCAATTCAGTCTGTCTAATTCTAACAGCCACCTTGAAAATCTCTTGTGGCTGCAGGAGGAAAAGAGCCTTTCCTGCTCACTGACACCTGTCAGAGTGTGAATGCAGCAGTTCCAGCTCCCCCGGCAGCGATGCCCAGCACAGGGAGTGCCCTGGGCTGTGCTTTGTGTCCTGTGCCACTAGATGGTATTGCACAGCCATCGCCTCCAGAGCCACTTCTGCTCCCTTTGTCACCGTCCCAGCTCCCAGCACCTTTGCAGGGATTGCCCCCTGCTCTGTCTCTGCCGTGTCCCTGGGCATGGACAAACAGACACAGACTCACCGCTGAACTCCTTCTTCAGGAAGAGCTGGAAGTTCTGCCGGCCTTTCGGGTCCCGTATCAGCTCGCTGAAGTTAAAGGCCCATCGCTCCACGCGCATCCTGGTGGGGACTTCCACGCTGCACAGGTTGGAAACAAACAGCATTGTGGGGTTCACACAGCCCAGCTAATTGGCAGATGGGTTAAAACCAAAATGCCCTTTGCTGGAACGCCAAGAGACTTTTCAGCACTCTCTGTTTTCCAGAATGCTGTAATGAGCTCCTGAAGTCAGTCTGCTAAGGAAGCCGTAATTAAACAACTTAGTACCCAGTGGGACGAGGATTTATCTCGGATTTATGCTGCTCTCACAATGACAGGCCAGTTTTGCCAGAGGTTTGACTCGGTCCCATGCTGGAGGAGGCACTGATTGCTGCCTGAAGCTTTGCTCCTTGTGAAGGCGCCCGTTGGGCTGTCTGATGGGATAATATCCCTCTAACAGGATTGCTGGTCTCAAATGAGAACCAGTAATATATTATATGCTTCAGGCCCAGAGATGCCACTGTATAATTAGCAAATACTGAGTGGAACACCAAGGGAGACCTCAGAGAAGGGATGGAGCACCAGTACGTGCCTCCAACCCAAACTCTCTCCTAAGAAAGCAGCCTGAGGTTCATGCGAAGAACAAGGGCCATTTCTTGAACCCTGAATTGCTGCACCATCGGCAGCACCCATTTAGCAAGGTTAACACTAAACCAAGTGCTATACCTGAGCATAACTGGTCACATTCCATTCCTGAGCTAGTAAAAGTGGACTTCACTCATCCAGGGGGAAGATCAGACCCACTCAGCAGGGGCTGAGCGCGTACTCTCTTCATCGGTTTAGGAATTTCTGTAACTTTAAGGAAGGCTCCATGTGAAGAAGATAATGCTGGAAGTTCAGCAGGAAGTATTCCCAGGAGACAGTTTCTTTAGCACGACCAAAGAGAGCTCTTCCCTGCTCACGATCAGAGACCAGACATCATGACTAAATCAACAGTTCCCTTTTCTGATTTCTATCAGCCCAAAGGTCAGTGTCAATCACGAGCTGGCAGGAGAATACAAATACATACAGTTTTGCATTGAGATCCCAGAACTCAGGGTCATCTGTTATCCAGGGGTTGCTGGGGAGACATCCAGACAGGATGGGATCATTGGAGAGGAACTGCTCAGAGTACTTCACAAGCCTGCGAGTAAATCCAACAAAACCAAAGTATTAACTCGCAAGCAGAATTGCAGCCAGCCCCGTTACAACCAAATAAATGGTTGCACTGGTTTGTGCTACACGTTACAGAGGGGAAAGTCCCAGAGAAGAGGAAAGCGAGCGCTGTATTTGCTCAGGGGGGTTCTCCACGCACAGGGAGCTCCGGGAGAACGGAGGGAACACCAGGAGCACATCCCGGCTTCTCCTTCCCCCGCTCAAGCACCGCACGGCTCGTTCCTCTGCAAATGAGGCTGAGGGCTCAGCACCAAGCAAAAATGTCTCTGTCCTTGCAGGAATCGGATAAACACTTCTCCTACCTTCTAAGTTGGCCAGACTTATCATTACAACCGACTTCACTAATGCCCTGGAATTTTAGCTTTCTCCTCTCTTTTTCACTCTTGGAAAAAAAGAAAATCATCTGGTTTCTGTGCTTAAAATTCCCTCCCAGGCCAAACTGTGCTCGGAGCTGGGAGCGCACTGCCCAAGGTGCCCAAGGCACCCTGGCACGGATCCCGCAGTCATCCAGCGCTGCTGCACAAACACACCACAGGTTTGGCACAGAGGTGGTCGATCCCATCTTCTCACTGGAAATGCCAGGGCATTCAGCACCTGCGGAATTCACTCCAATCCATATCTTCTAATCAAGCTACAACTCTAAACCTGTCAACTCAGGTAACATTTCTCTGTCCTTTTAATGATTAGTGCCTTGCAGCTCCTCCTAAACAAATGCAATGCTCTGATACATGCACACCATCTAGTTGCTGCTCATATCCTCATCAATAATAATTTGATTTGGACCCAATCCTGCAGCTGAGATGGAGATCCAAATTTCCTGATGACTTTTTGATCTCGGTGACAGACATTATCCATCGGAAGACTAGGACTAACGTATGAAGAGCTCCATTGACAAACACACCCCACAAAATTCCTGGGAGGTGTCCCCAGCTCCATCTCATCATTTGGAAAACTGAGGCAAGCTGTGGTTTCCAGAAGACATCATTGCTTCCCCAGCTCTTCCTCATATCCCATCCATCCGGGACTGTTCTCCCAGGGAACAGGCCTGAGCACCTGGTTTATCTCGGATTGGATAGGGATCTCTGGGAGGCAATGACTATGTAAAGCAGCCGGGTGGTGTGGACTGCGCCTCTCGGCACCTGGCTAGCACATACAATTCCAGGAATGCCGGTGGCAAACACGCTGCTGGCTAATGCTCGGACCGGGAACTTTGCACCACATCGGCTTCAACAAAAATCCAATCAGGAAACACTCACTGAGAAGATAAATTGCTAATTAATTGCTTGGACATTTATGGAGATGCTTGTGCTCCTTCATAATATAGAATAACCTGAGACTTGCCCCAGCCTTCTGGTGAGCATCACCGCACAAGCAAGAGCTGGGGCTGAATCCATCTTGATTTCAGAGGGAATCTCGGCCCAGAGGCTGGTGCCGCTCTGCAAACATCCGCAGAAAAGCCCCGTTGGCTCCAAGGGAGACTCTTCATCACGACTGGGACACTGATCCCTCCTCTGCCTCGCGGCTCCTGGCCCAGCCAGCAAAACAACACTGCGTGTGGCCACCGCATCGATCCTCCTGGCTGAGTCACCAGCTGCCGGAGCAGACTGCTCCATCATCTCATTAGGAGATGAGCACTGAAGTCTAATTAACGTGTGGACAAAAGGAAAGCAGGACTTACCCTCCAAGAGAGACAGAAGATTTCACTCGGGACTTCATGATGGCCTGCTGATAGTACATGATCTGAGAGGGATCAGACAAGCCCATGGTTAGGAGCACAGAGACATGAAGACAAGGCCATGCCCACGCAAACCTCAAACACGGCCTCTGCCAGGTAGCAAGGCCAACTGCTTCTTCCCTAATTATTGGATATCCAAGGAAACAGAGAATCCCTAAACTGCCTTAGTAAAACAGTTTTCTTTCACTGAGTTTATTGCAAATGCCAGAAGAGCATTTTGCAATGTGCAAGTAATTAAAAAGCACTCCCCATGCTATATAAAAATAGGATAATAGCTACCACCCTAGGCACCTACAAATGCTCTGGATGATTTAGCACATAATTATCATTGATCCTTGGCTGTCTCTACCCTGGCGCCACTGGATGTATCTCCTATGGTTTCCCCACCACTAATTTGGATCTATTGGACTTTCGCCTGGTGTCTGTCCTTGCATGAGCCTTCCCGGCACCGGCAGAGCTGCTGGCTGCCAGCAAAGCGACGTGCAGAGGCAGGAGACGTCCTGAAAGCACATCCACCAAAAGCTCCGTGGGGCAGAGACTCCGCCAGCCAAACCCGGGCGCTTTCAAAACTGCTCATCCCCTGCAAAGGGGATTTGAGCCCCCGTGCAACACCAATGTACACAACACAGTCATAGAATCATTTCAACACATACAGGATGAACCCCTAGAAGCGAGGGAAGGACCACTTACCTCTCTCCTATAAACGTCCATAGTTTTTTTCTGTAAAAATAAAGAAACAAAACCCATTAAATTGGGGTGGGTGCTTTCACTCGCCTTTTTTGAGACATGAAAACATCGTTGCAGGGCTGCCATTGTGCAGCGCTCTCCAATTAATTCTCATTACAATTAAAATCAAACACAGCAGCTCAGCTAATCAGGGTGTCATCAAAGCTAAGAGCATCCACACACCGTAAATCGTTCCATTAGCTGTATTTACTGTTTAGCATTGCTTCTTCCATCACAGGCTGCCTGTATGCCTTCAATTAAGGGGTTATTCTAATGGTGCTAAAATAGATTCGTTTACGAGACACAGATTAGATCATTCAATATTAGCTAAAGCAGACAGGAACCAACACATCGCAAAATATAAACACCACAATTAAAAGCCTCAGAAGCGGTATCTGCTATGCAAAGGGTGCTTACGTTGTGATTTGAATAACTCAGACTATGTTACATGTCATCCACAAATGAGCAAGCAATTGAAGGCAAGCAATTAACTGCAGGGTGTTTATTCACGCAGCTTCCTTTGAAGCACAGTTACTTTGTGTGAAATAAACTTGAGGAAGGAGAAGGAAAGACAGGCTACGGCAGGGATGCTCCCAGCCAGCCTTTAAAAGCTTATGCAGTGCTTCAGTTCCTCATCTCCCGCTTTAGCCAACAAGATCTGCATCCCAGAATTACTCTGTCAAACCAACCCGTGGGTCTGCAGAGTGCCCTGGGGAAGGGCAGTTTGTGAGATGAAGCATTTTAGCCATCATCACTAGTCCTGCTCAGGGGGGAGAAACCATTCTCTCTATGGCAGAAAAATACACATATTTTACCGAAACTTGGCTGGTTTTGAGAGGGCACACTCACCGTTTCAGCAGCGGGAGCCAGATATGCAGCAGATCAGCCAACCTGTACCGCACTGCCACGAAGCCAGCCCATCTGATCCTAACGCAAAGCCAGTGTAGTGCTAACAGAAACCCTCACCGTGGCATCGCAAGGAAGCTTTTTCTGCTGGAAATGCCACGACCAGCTCTGAATGACTCCAGCGTGCATCATCTCAGCAGGGACAAACAGGAACGCAAACAGCAGCTGCAGCAGCAGCAACGCTCTGCTGGCCACACACAAGGAACTGTGTGTGAGGGGTGACACACCAACGGGGAGAAAAAGCTCTTGGACCATCAGTCATGAGGCTGTACAGCCTCTCTCACTGATTCAAAAGCTCCTGGGTCATCTGTCTTATAAATGATGGAGGACACAGAGCAAGGAACAGCTTCTATCCTTCTCTGCTCTGAGCTGCACCCCTGATGCCACCCCAGCTTCCATGCTGACACTATTTCTTCCCCCATTTCTACAGCATCATCATTTCAGATACACTGTAGAAATGGAAGGAAAAAAAACCAACACCACCTGGTTACATTTACTGCCCTACAAGTGCCCTCTTTACAAAGCTTTGTTTCTGTTTCAGGCCAGTTATTTCCTGCACAATAGCAGTTCACTGTCTCCTTGGGGAACCGAGATACAAACCAGGCCCCATCAGATTTACAAGTGCCAGCTCAACTGTTCCGTTTGATGGAACTTCAGCGTGGGTAGCACATTTACTTTAGGAAAAGCAACACGTTAAAATCATTAGACGGTTTTAAAAGGCCGCCCATTTTTTTCTCTGTGCGGTGGGGGGGACGTCGGCATCATGGCTTGAAGGCAGCTCAGGTGGTGATGAAGTCGGTTATCTTCTATAGGGGCCTTAGAGGCAGGCAGCACACCACACACACACGAGACAAACAGCTGTGGGGAAGAGAAAAAGAACACAGTAAATTAAATGTTACATAGAGTAGGAAAGGCATGAATTAAAATGCCATCACAACAGAAAAATTATATGTGGGTGAGTAAAAATCAAAGCTAATGCCATGTCTGCAAACAAGATCTTTTCTCTTTTTTTAAAGGATCCCCTCCTGTCACAGCCTGAGCTCTGAAATCCACAGCGACGGGGAAGGATCTCAGCTGTTTCACCCCAGAGCTGCACAGCATTTCATCTCCTTTTCTCCCACAGCGCTCCCGTCACATTTCCAGCCTGGCTGCTGGTCCAAGGGACCCCAAACACTCCCTGTATCCTGTTGAGCACTGCCAGGTGTCCCCACCACCTTCCCTGTCCCCGTCAGCAGCAATCCCAAAGTGCCGTGTACCACCCACCCACCCTCATTTGGAAGGAAATCGTATTTGGAACAAAAGAGTAATTTCTTATAATGAGATTAATCTTGCAATGCCCTTAACGAGTGACTTATCGCAATTACTGCGGATAAGCTCCCCAGCCCTGCAGGCTTCAAATCAAAATGGCAATTAGTGAAAGACTTGGGTCTGTCTCAGTTGAGTGCTGTTCAACACCCTCCTCCCCAAGACGCACCAGGACACCCTGGGAACCAAGAGCTCCCGCAAGAGCTGGGACACCTGCTAATTTCCAGCTACCCATTGGCATGGACCTCCTCTGCTCCACATTGTGGAGCACAGGCCACTGTGAGCTCGTTTTGGACCAGGGCACTGCAAATCGCACCCGCACTCTGCCCTAACGCCACGGTGCTCTGCACATGCAGCTCGGCCAGGATGACCACGGGGATCCTGTGAGGATGAGCATAAGATCATCTCAACATGCATCTCCACTGCACTGCTGCTTCCAGCACAACAGCTGGAAACCACACCTGGAACTGCCCGCATGCCCAGTTTCACTCAAATTGCCAGTTTTCCCCTATATCTTATCTGCTGCTGATCCTGTTGTATCACAAACCGTGATGGACACAGCAGAAGTTCTGCATTTATCAGGCAGCCAGACTAACAAAGACTTATGACATTAAAGACCAGCAATGACTACGATGATCTGTGGCTGATTTGCTGCATACGACAAGCAGGGGCACTTCATTCAGTAGTCCCTGAACCCAGTGCAGTGATTTTTGGCCAAGCTAATGCACCTTTCAGAAAGACTCTCTGGTTACAGAGGGAGGCAAAAGCCGAGCGTGTCCCTGCAGGGAGGCAGCGGGCTCCGTCAGTTGCCTGGTAACTCTCTAAGCAGCTGGATCATGAGCCTGAGATCTGGATAACAAAAGGCTAAAGCATCCCTTAATTAGCTGTTGGATGGATGGTTACATCTGCCCAACTACAACTCCTAACTCATTATAACCGCAAGGGATGCTCATGGGTCAGTAATGAAAGTCCCTTTCAAAGGAGTGCAATATTTGGCTGAGCACCTGTTTATCCCAGAGGACTCTATCAATTAGGGAGGGAGCAGCCTACCAAAGGGGCTGAGGCAAGTGAAAGAGATGTTCACACCAATAGCAGCTTCAAAAAAGTCATCCTGATGTCAGAAATTAATTATCACCAGGAATATTTTCTGTCTTAGCTGCCAAGATAAAAGAAAACTAATTGGCCAACAAAGTGAAGCTGGATTGAGTGGGAAAAGAGACAGAAACCGAATAAATGGGCGCTGGATTCATGCACTCATTTTCTGCTCTTATCGTTTCACCCCTGTTGGAGCCAGGGGCTGGGCACGCAGAAAACATCAATAACGCTGCGCTGCCTGCAGCAGGGCTGAGATGGGGCCAAAGCAGCTCAGTCCAGCTCAGCATTTACTGGCAGAGCTTGGGTCATGCTGTCTGCTCATCACAGGTGCTTGTGAGAGCACCCTGCAGCAATAATAATAATAATAAAGCTGCTAGTCCAAAGGTGGCTCTATGTGAGCTTTTGGCTGTCTCGTGTATTGTCACTCGATCTACCAAAAGCAAAAAGAGGAGCAAAAAGAACCTGATCTCTTCAGCTCGGCCTCCAGAGCGGAGGCACAACTCAGAGAGCAGCTTCAACGAGAAAGGCGGTGAAGTCACCTCAAAGCTGGTGTCCTTTGGCTCATGCCCTCCTGGGGGTCCCTGCCGACAGGAGGAACCGAACATCAGAGACCCCTGAGCCGAACCGAGACCCCTCAGCTCGCTTCCTCTGTGCTACCAGGCAGCTGGCACACGGCTATGGGCTTTCAGACTGTTTGCAAACCTAAAATCCCCTTCCATGTCAGCTGTAAAACTGTGGGCGAGAAGTTGGCTTACTGCTCTTCTCCATCCCTCTCCCTTTCCACCGCTCCTTTCCTCTTAAAAAAAAAAATAGTGCTTTCGGCAGCTACTACTTACAGCAAGAAAATTTAAATACACCCCAACCCTACATTTTGCTCATTTTCAGTCTCTATAGCAACAGAACACAGTTGGCCAAAGCAATTATCCTGCCTCTGGCTGTTGAGACGTTTAAAAGCCGCTACAAAAATGAGAAGTTGTGGGAACATAGTGAGTGGGATCGCAGTAATACTTGCATTTAATTGCAGAGAGACACTTTGACTTGGCTCCCAAATGAACACCAGTAAGTGCACGAATGCAGGATCGCTTAAAAGGACTGAAGGAGCAGGAGGAGAGCAGCTCCAGCTCATAGAATCATTTCAGTTGCAAGAGACCCTTGGGATCATCCTCACCCCCAACTGCGTTTGTCCGACTGGGGACTCTGAACCAGTCCCACTCAGTTCCAGCCTCCCAGGTCTCAGCTCATTCATGTTGTTTCTTTATGGTCTAGCTGTACAATATGTGTTCTTAAGGCAACATTTTGTGTCTTCAACCCACCACACCAACGTCTCCATCTTCTTGCCACACATTACCCTTTCAGAGGTATTCTGGCAGTTTATTTTAAACATGGATCTTTCCTCCGATCCTTTACACCCCCCCAACGCCACATTCAGCACTAATAAAAAGGGAGCAACAAGCATCTGGAGGTAGAGGATTCCTTAATCCAGCTTCACCAGCAGAGAAAACATGTCCTGTAGCTAAACGCTCACACTAACTGCTGTGGCAAGAAGCTGACAAAGTGTTTTCAAGCCAAAAGATGCTGCCAAAGCCTATTTTGAGAGTCCCACCCCCTGGACAATGAGACGGCTTCAACTTCTGGCCTGTTTGGCTGTCAGAGCTGAGCAATCCCAGGGACATTGTCTGGGCCCTCCTGAACAAATCCAGTGGGTGTGGGAAAAATGAACCAAAACACAGCCTGTCTCACCTGGTTTACCTTGTTTTCATTGGGATCCGTTACGCGGTCTAACCCGTACTCTAGGGCGTCCAGCATGCCGGGCTGTTGCGAACAAGAAACATCAAGAGCTTTGTAACTCGTTTGTGTTAAAGTTGTGGTTCACACAAACGCACACAGAGACCCTCAAGCCCCCAGCAGTGCCCCGGGAGAGCTCTGCCCCCCAAATCTGAGCACAGGTGCTGCTGCTGGACCCCAATCCCTTGCACCTTTGTGAGCCATGAAGGAGAAATGTGTGGAGCTGGGGCTGACCTGTTCCCCGAGGAGCAGCATGAGGGTGCACAGCCCACAGTGGCTGCAGGGAAACCACCACCGAGGCACTAAAGCCACATGCCGACATCTGCTACTTACAGGAGTTCGGTTCACCAGCCAGTAGGCTCTCTCCTGGCAGTCCAGCGCGTACCTGTCCGCCTTCTTCCGCTCCTTCCCTGCCCTGCAAAGCCAAGAACAGGATTTAACCCTGCCAGGGGAATTAATGAACTTTGCTCTCCCAAAAGCAGCGGGAGGAGAAAGGGGGCACACGCCCCAGCCTCCCCTGCCCCGTGGGTCCCAGCCCGACCGCGTGATGCTCCATTGCAGCCTCCCGACCACATCTCACCCTGGCTAATTCCGCACTGCAGATCATGCTGTTCACGTGGCCGCACATGACTGTAGCTTTTGAGAAATCATCGTCTTCCTGAGCTCCGCTGGGAGCAGACACATCCTCTTTTGATTAGACGGACAGCCCTTGGGTAGAGTTTTACGTCAACAACCCGCTACTTGCGGTCAGTCCTGCCGCCTCGTTTTTATCTGTCCCCAATATCCCCGGGCAGTATCTGAGGACTGCCACGCAGAGATACACCCCAGACACATCTCAGCCCCATCTCACAGTCAAGTGGGATGTTTCTCACAGAAATTATTTGGAAATGGGGCCAAGCAGTGTTCTCAGGCACTAAAACCTAAATCACCTCTACTGTTGAACAGAAGAAGCGCCAGCATGGCTTGGGCTTGGACCAACTAATTCTTTCCCAGACAAGTCCTGGGCACAATTTGGGACTTAGCATGGGCAAAAGAGCATTCCCAAAAGGCTGTTTGCATGTGGCCACCCCGCTGTGGTTAACAGGGTGTATGCGGGCTGCTCTGCACCAGTCTGCCCCAGCGCCACCATCAAACAGCCTCAGACGTGTTTAATCTACTAGTTCAGACACAGTCTTGGTATCTAACTTTAAAACTGTGCTTGGCATCTCTTAGCCCAAGTCTGACCTCAATTTACAAGAACAACAGTCTCGTGTTTAATGAGACAGTTATCTGATGAGCTGTATTCTGATGACTTGGCTACCAGCCCAGCAGAAACAGAAACGCTGCTGAACGGCAGAGGCAGCGCCTGCAGTGCTGGGAGGTAGAAAAGGTGAAAGGAATGTACAGAAGTAGGAAGCACCTCCGAAGGAGTAATCCCATCTCATGTTCACTAATTTTCCTGGGAAACTGAAGGATTCAGCTCTTAAAATTAAACCGTTTTGGCTGGGTGCCTAAGTGTGCATGTCAGAGTTTTCTCCAGAAGTCCCTGCTGGGAGCATTTATTGCTGCTTGATTCAGGCCATTCGGTTCAGCTGCGAGACATCTACAAGCAGAACCAGACTCAAACAGCTCCTAAGTCCAGTGGCCTGATCCCCAAATGCTCACGGACAACCCCAAGCTAAAAGAAGTCATTTCTAATGTGGGCTGGCATGCTGCGGCATCAGTCCAGTTGTTTGAAAACAGCCGAAATCCTTCACGCAAAGTGTGAAGTGAGCGAAGTTTCCTTGCTAAATGGAGAAACACCCATCTGATAGGAAAGGCAGGTTTGTTTCGCAATCTTGAGGGGCGCTTGCAAGTTATTTTAAAGCTGCAGTTTGTGTTTTTAAGCTGTAATTTAACTGTGTACCAAGACGGTGAAGCTCTGCCTCCTCAACCCCCCCCCAGCGATGCAAATAGGGAACGCAAGTCAACTCACTTGTACTGCTCTTTGGCCTGCATAATAACGAAGTCCCACTTGTAGTTTATTTTTTGATTGAGCATGTTGTAATGTTCCTGGAATAAAAATAAGAAAGCAGTTAGTGTGAAGATTCTGGACAAGGCGCTCCCATGCTAAGGGTTTCTTGACTCTCCAGAGCTCAGCTGGGCCAGCCTGGCAACCAAGCCAAGAAATCTGGATTGTTCTGAACATAATTACCTGAATTGCAACAGCTCAAAAAATACCACTGCAAGGAGAGCAATCACCCCTGCTAAAACTATCATTAACTTCAGAGTGTTTTCCTGTACTGGCCACTTTTTCCCTTCCAAAATTTTGGCTTTTGGCAGTGCTGGACTAACACCTCATGCAATACAAGAGGTGGGTTTCATTAGTAACAGAGGGTTAAAACTACAGCAAACGAGCTTGCAATGGAACAAGTACAACATTCCTTACCTTTTCATACTCTTCTAAAATCCCTTTCCTCTTAATGTTCTTCTTCGCTAGGTAAATGGCTATGGAAGGAAAAGCAAACAAGCAGTCACTTAGACCAGCGAATCCAAGAATAATTAAAAATTTCCCCATGTGACAAGCATTCATCATCTTTGTTACAACATATTCCAGGGCATGAGCTTCAAGCTCACCGAAATAAAATGAACTTGGTGCTTCCAGCTTGTTGCTGACACCTGAGGAGCCGGGCTGGGAGCAGCCCCGCAGAACGGGCCGTGTGAGATTCTGCCTGTGGTCGCCTCTCCTTTGGGAATTCCGAATGGGTTTCGCGGGTCAAAGACCACCGGACCAACCCTTGAAGATGCTGAGGTTCTTCAGAGTTTGACCTCCAAGTTTTCCAAATACAGGCCAATGTTTTGTTCCATTCCAATCTAAAACAGGCTTTTTTATTTCCCCAGATCTACAGCATAACGCAGACAAAGTCATCTTGGTATAAACAAATCAGTCTGTGAACTGCGCAGCCCCCAGGTGCAAACCAAGCTGATCAGCCCAACTTTCATGACCAGCCCTATAATAAAAAGCATTATGAAGACAGCAAAAGATTGACAGGGAAAGAGCCATCAATGAGATGCTGTGCATTATATAAAGAAAGAACTATATCCAAATCTACAGCAATAGTCTTGGCCCCAGATCCAGAAATACACTTAACTACTCAGGGAAACCTAGCCTTGTGTTTAAAGTCTTCCCTACGCAGCAGAGTATTTCAGATGTGTTCCAGTCTGATGGATCTTAGTGGAATGTAAGAGAAGCTCAAGCACTTTCTCTCATCAAGTCCACCACAAGGTGGTCACACCCAGGGCATTCCCTCAGTTCAACACTACTGAGAATTATTCACAAAACAGCATGAAAGAAAATGCAAGGGCTGGTCATCGCATGGGGACACACAGCACAAAAAGACGAGCAGCAAACATGGTGCAGGACTGCGTGCACAAACACAGGGGCTTGCACTGCGCCTCCCAAACACGTACAACGTTATAACTCACCATAGTCCGTGTCATCAGCAGGCCAGGCCTGCACGGGCCAGAAATAGGGGGTCTGCAGAAAAAACAAGTCTTGGTGAGTGTGTAACAGCCCTGAGCTCATACTCCCTCAGCACAGGACGCTAATTTAGCTGAAGGAAGTATCATGGTTTCCTTGTGAATTGTAATGATGATGTGACACAGAACTGGGGGAACTGGTCTAAGGCTTCTCTGTGGATCCTCTTCTCCTTCCTCCCGCAAGCTGAGCGACCAGCAGGGCTGCACACCTGCCTGCTTTTCAAACAAGTGCTGAACTCCCTCTCAACGGCTTTAGACAAGGTGCAACTCACTTGAAACCTGTACAGGCTGCCGTCTGTCTTAAGGGTGAGGTTCTTTGGCTCCTGGAGAGGGTAGATGTATCCGTATTTGACAAACAGGTCTCCCAGGTGGAGCGCCTCTGAAAATGGAGAAAGTGGACATTTTGATTGCACAGGAACATCACACTGGAATTTAAAAGTGAGCTGCTACACAGGAGAGGAAAATTAAGAGGTTTTGTCTACAGAGACCTTAAAATTTTACAACTTGAATCTGAAAAAGCCTCCATTTTGACATTTCTACCCACCTTCCTGAGTGATCTGCAAGCGCTGGAGAATCCACTGCAATATGTCATTACCTGTAAAGCAAAGAAAACATCAGGTGCTTGAAATCCATAGGCCAAAACAAGAGCCCTCCAGCCCTCCCTGCTCACTGTGCTCTGGAGCCCACCAAGCACTCAGACCCCTTCTTGCGAATGTGATTTCAAACGCACCACACGAGAATAGCAGAGATAAAACACACTGCAGATCTCTCGCTGTTCCTCAGGTTTTATCCTGACCGAGCAAGAGGGAGCCCGAGGCCGGCGCTGAGCTCAGGATGGCGCAGCACGAGTGTGCGGGGACGCATGTGGCCCAAGCAACACTTAAACCATCACTGGCTTAGAAAGGATTTAAGCAAAACACAACAGCCTCGACCCCCAGGGAAGGTGAAGTGCCCCTTGTTTCACACAGTCTTGTCTTGAAAGGTTCGCTGCAAAGTATCTGGAGATTCACCGAGCACAGACCTGCCTCAGTTTTTGTAAGAGACCAGTGACAGGTCCTCTTGAGTTGTTTAAGAGACACGACTTTGTAGGAGTCACAGGACAAATCAAACAAGGTTTCTGCATTCACAAAGTCTTCGCCTCCCCCAGTTCTCCTGGTGGGGTGCAGGCCAGTCACACCCACAGGCAGCACAAACCTCCAGCAGCTTTAGTTTTATGCTCTGGGGGCAAATTTCACAAACCTCCTTCCAAACACACTCATTTCCCCGATCAGTTTTTGGTCTTTCCCTCCAAACGTCCCCCAGGATTGCAGACTGAGGTGTTGACCTTTCTTGACATTGCAGTGATGACTTAACTTTCTAATAGGGGCTCAGAGCTCTTATCCTACTGCCTGCTTCCTGAAATAGATGAAATTAAAGGATTATCTCATCACTCATTTCTAGACAGGTCTCTCTGTAAGCATTTTCCCCCAAAGATGCACATTTAACGTGGAGGTTTATTTGCCTTTTCTGTTGCAAGCCATTTTCCCGACACCGAATTTAACCATTAGCTTCCTGCACATGAAGAGCCAGCTCTCTCCAGTGGATCTGTGTCCACTGCTCTGGTATCTTCACCAACCCCTCACTAAACAAGAACCAGTCTTTTGCGTCACCCAGAAGCCAATCAGTATAAATGCAATTTGTGCAGCACTAAAAACACCATAGTTTAGAGAGTGATGACCGCCACACAAGGAGGCTGGAACTCACTTGTCCATCACGAGCAGAATTTATCATTTATGCAAGAGGGAACGTGGAGCAATTCTGGTTAAGGAACCAGAATAAAGCAGACAGCACGCAAATAGGTTGAGTACTAACGGGCATTCTCCCTCCACATCACCTCATCGTGGACTTTTAGGAAGTGGTTATTTTGGTCAGAGATCAAGAGAAGTATTTGTTCCCCCTGCACTCAATCCTGGTGGCACATCATCTTCAGGACAGCGGAAGCTGATGTGCAGCGCTGCCTTAGCCGTTCACCCACAGCTGGGGGGGCAAGGGCAGCTCCTTCGCAGATGCAACACACCCCACCAAATTCAGCTGCGTAATAGTCATGTCAACCAGGATACGGTTTGTGATGTGACGCGCAGGCGGTGCTGCTGAGCACAAGCTTCAGATGTCAGCCAAGTTCTCCTTACCCTTTCACTGACTGATCCCATGGGCAAGTCACTTCATCTCAGGGCTTCTGCTTCCTCATTTGAACAAAAAAAAATGGGGCAAACACCACAAAGGGTGTACTAGGCTTTGCAAATACAGTGGGGAAAAATGAACCTATTTGGTTAAGTTGTCTCCCGAGCTGCTTGAAACTGCTGGTTTCAGTGGGAGTTTGTGTTCTGAATTTCAAAGTGCTGCAGAAAGACCAAAGCAGGAGGGGGATTGGGCAGAGTATGTGCGAATATTTACAGCGGAGGATCCCTCACAAGAGCTTTTGTGGTGCTTGGAGGACAGGGGGGCAGAGGCACTGGGGGAGCTCTGAAAAGGAGGCGGTTTGAAGGACGAGATGTGACGAGATGTGACGAGATGCCACATGGATGTGACGAGAGCCGCCTGTGACGCCGTACGTGACACCGCACAGCTCCCCGTCCGCTGCTGCTGCTCGAAGGAGGAAAAACCCATCACCTAGAGGCAGAGAAGTGGGCTGAATATTTTGTTATTTTCTTGCATACTGAAGAAAAATTATTATCAGCAGAAAAGGTTAAAAGGGAGACTAATTGTTTATTGCTAATTTCTGAAGTACTGTCTTTCAGTCTGACTCCAGGCTGCCTGTGTTAATTGGATTTTAATATTTATCTTTATTTGCGATCCAGCCTCACTGGGACTATGACAGATCTGGAGGCTGAAGCACTTACTCACCTCTGTGCTAAGGGAAAGCAAGGTCACTCGACTTAAACTCTCACAAGACAGCTGAAAGCACGTGATTATCAACCTTTGTGGCTCTGACTCAGAGGCAGGAGCAAAATGAGACAAGCAAGAATGAGATAAAGGGAGCAGGTGTGTCTCAAAGGATGTACAGCAAATATTTTTTGGAACACGGGCTCCCTGGGGTGGCCACAGGGTCCACATGGGGCTTTCCTTTGATGAGCTTTCTTGGCCCCTTCCCTTGACAAAGATCTTACCTGCCACAGCGTGTGGGATGTTCGTGATCATCACCCGCTGCGTCTGCGTCTTCACGCCCGTGTCTGGGTTCTGCATCTCCATCATAAGCGCTTCGATCTGCAAAACACGGCAGGGACGGGATGTGTCACAGGAGGGGATGGGGGGAGCCCCAGGGCCAGAGTGGGGTGCACTGGTGGCCCATGGGAACAAATGCAATGGCCTCAGTCGTCTCCCCTTGTCATTAGAGATGTCACCTCCAGACCGTGTCAGCTCTCACAGACTGACAGTGTCACTCCCTCCTACAGAAGGCACAGCCAGGGTCAGCAGATAAGGGACAGGATGCGACCGCTCCATGAGAGCTCAGCTAAAAATAAAAAACCAAACATCTCTGCTACCCATAAACGTTCTCCTCCAGCTTCATATTGCTGGGGTAACAAGAAAGAAAATGGGAAGGAATAGAATCTGCGCTTCTATGGCACAAACACCCCAGCTGTGCACGGGCTTGTAGATACTGCACCACGCACCACGAAAATAAGCAATATTTTGGCTGGAGACCAAGCAGAAAAGGTTCTGTTTCTGGTCTGCAGATAGTAAACAGACAGGGCTTCTGAAAAGCAGCAGGACAAGCACACGGCTCTGACCAGGGCTGAGCAAGATGCTCAGAGCCCGAGGAGATGAGAACAGCGCGTCCTTTGGAAAGGCACAGCCCCCACCCAGCCGAGGCTTTGAAAAGCTGCCCAAGGACCCACAACAGCGGGGAGCAGGATTTATATGAGGAAAAGAAGGATAAAAACACAGGAACGGGGCCCAGGAGGTGCACAGGGGACTCTCCGGCCATTCCTGCGCACGCTGCACCCGCTCTGTGGAAGATGCTCTTCTGTTCATCTTCTGCTTCCAGAGATATTAAATCAAAACCAGTCCAACAGGACCAATTTGGTCTCTCCGCACATTCATTTTGGGTGAGGCTGGAGCTTTTTAACTAGGATTAGAGGATTTAACAAGCGTGACTTGATGACACTCACGCATAATGAAGGGCATTGTCTTCACAGGCACCACAGTGACTTTGGTCCCGAGTCTTGCCAAGTTCAGCGAGGATTTAAGCTGTAGTGACAGGACGCGCTCTGAGCTTGACAGGGCAGAAATGGATTTTCAACCATTTTTAGAGCCAGTGTCAAATTAATACTAAAATGGAGAAGCCTGGTAGAATTTAACACAAATATTTGTATAAATACTCTATAAAATATTTTTAATTAGCAAAACCAGACCTGAAGTGATGGAATATGACGACTTTTTTAGACCTTTTAACCGCAGCCCTGATTTCAACCTCAGCAAATCCAAGGCAGCTGGGTGAGATGAGGCAGGGCAGGATGGTCCAGCAGGCAGGGCGCTAATTTAGGAGGCTCAGATTCAGTTCCCTCTAAGCAAACACACTTATTCTCTGCCTAACTGTATTTCCTCTCTGCAGACACCACTTGATTGCACAGGGATACTGGGGGTAAACACAGCACTTGTTGCCGGTACAGCCCCAGCACGGGGCAGCCGTTCCCTCCCCAGGGAGCTCGAGAGATGGGTCTTTACCAGTGAGAGTGAGGAATTGGCTCAGAAGCCCCCAGAGCCTCCCAGCACAGTGTGTTCCCTTCCATCAGCCAGCAAAGAGCTCCAGACACCCCACTGGGCTCCCTCTTGTCACCGGAGAAGTAATACGTATTAAAAAGAAACACGTGAGGTGAGCCAGGGAGCTGCTGTTGGGAGACGCCTGCTGCTCTGGCTGCAAAGCACGCACTTTGCTGATCAAAACTCAGCCCATCTCCCGAGGGAACGCTCTGCTGGCGACCGGCTGCTGGCCATCAGGAGCTGCTATCAGCACCAGCCCGCTGGCGGGAGGGCTGCTTAGAACACGGGGGAAACGTTTGCGGACTTTTGTGCCAGTATTCTTCCTACTGAGACAGTTTAGGAGGGGAAAAAAATACCATAAAATAAGCTAAGTGTTAGTCAGTGATATTTCATGGACTAGCAGGGCCTTGGAAGGTGCTCTCTGATTCATTGAGGAGACTAAGAGGAGAACTCATCACGGTCTACAGCATCCTCACAAGGGGAAGAAGAAGGGCAGGCACCAAACTCTTCTCTTTAGCAACCAACAACAGAACCCAAGGGAATGGCAGAAGATGTGCCAGGAGGGGGTCAGGTTGGATATGAGGAAAAGGCTCTCCACCCAGAGGGTGCTGGACGCTGGAATAGGATCCCCAGGTGGGTGTCACAGCTCCAAGCCTGACAGTGTTCAAGAAGAGACTGGACAATGTCCTCAGACACATGGTGTGAACTGTGGGGTTGTCATATGCGGGGACAGGAGTTGGACTCGATGTTCCCTGTGGGTCCCTTCAGACTCAGGACATTCTATGATTCCCCATGAAGACCAAGCTCTACATCCAGCCCCAGTCACACAGAGCAAGCACAGGCCACTGCCCACCCCGGCACAGCAAACCCTTTCCTCCCCCTGTCCGGCGGCAGGGCCGCCACGCTGACAAGCTGTCCATGGAGAACCAGCACACAGTGACACGTTGCAGCTGCAAAGGCTGCAGGATTCCCCCCGTGCAGCTGGAGCAAACCCACGGTGACAGCGTTATGCGCCAGCTGGCGGCAAAGCTCAATCACAGCCTTCAGCAATTAGAAAGCTTCTCTCTAGGATTTTAGCTCCTCGTGGGTCTAAACCTGTGCCGAGCATCCCCAGCTCCCACCACAGGCAGCCAGTGAAGGTGCTGGTTTTTCAGGGACGCTCTGAGGACGTGGCTCTTGCACACAGACCACGTAACAGCCAAGGATCCATCCACAGCTTCCCTGAGGTCCGGAAAAAACAGAAAAGGAAGGAAAGCAGAGACAAGAGCCCAAAGCCCGAAGCTGGCAGCTTCCTTCGCTCTTGCCAACAGGTCTTAAACTCGTCAAACGCTAGAACTAAAGCCCTCTCCCTGCTCACAGCGCATGCTCGGTAACAGCAGTTTGCTGTGTTGTAACTGAGCTGCCCACCTGAGGAACGCTGAGCACTTTGCAAAGACTGCTAAAAAACACACAGCTGCTGGAGGCTGTTTTCTCAAAGCACACAGCTTCTCCTCCGCACCACCGCATGCAACTCCAAGCAACATTGCTCAGTGCAGAATTTGGCCCAGAGCATTTCCTTTGGCAGGGGTCCCCAGCCAAATTTACCTTGAAAGACACAGCACCAAAGAAAACACCTTCTTTACTTCCTCTAGTGTAAAAAGTGCAGCGTTTGCATTGCCAGACTCATTCTATAGCACTGAACAGCGCCAAATTTCCCCCTTTTTCCTCCCGGAATCCTCCTCAGGTTGTGGGCGTTGCAGGAGAGCCAACTACAACTCAAACAGCAGCTGGCAGGCTGTACTTGTCACTGGAAATTCAGCTAATTCCACTCAACAGGATAAGCCACAGGCAGGAGAGGTGGGTGGGAGAAAAGCTAGCTTAACACCCTGCTTTTTAAAATCTGCAGATACCAGTTAGACTAAAACTGGCTACACTTTTGAATGAATGCTACGGAAAAAAAACCAAAACAAAACACACCAAATGCTTCCCAAAACGACGTATCACACTCAAAAGCGTAGGCAGACGTCTTCCCACTCCTCTATTTCTGGCCACAAATACGCTCGTCTCTGAAAAAATGGAAAGAGGCAGAGAGCAGCTGGGCATAAGACACCCCCTGAAATGGTAGCGCTGGGAATGCGTGCGCTGGACCGACCGTGGCCCAAAGCTCAACTGGGTGGCCTGATGCCACATATTTTGGCATGTTGTGGGTTTTTTTACCCTGGAAATTTCACAATTTTGAGGGTCTTTGGGGAAAAGAAATGAGAGAGGAAGAAAATGTGTCAGGAGAACAATTCAGCTGAGGCTATGCTACAAAAATAAACAAAATTACAGTTTTATTTCCTCCGTGACTTCAGCACATGTTGCCAATCAGTTCACAGGGCTCTTGCAGGTCCTGGCCCCCAAAGCCCCGAGGGTGGGGCTGTCACCTCTCCGACACACCCAGATGGACCCTGGAAAGCCGAGGCCAGGCAGGATGCTATGGATACAGGTCCCCCCGCCCGGAGCACCGGTCACCGCATCACCCCGCCCGTACCCGGCCCCGCCGGTGCTGATGTCCGGAGCGGTGCGGCTGCCTGCGGCGCTTGCTCATCCCTCACCTTTTTCAGGAAGGCCATCCGCGGGCGGTAGCGCTGCCCCTGGTCGAGCCGTGTGACCGTCATGATGCCGGACCGGGCGGAACGAGCGGACCGGGCTGGCGGAGCGGCGGCGCCGGCCGGGCGCACCTGGCTGAGACCGCCCGCCGCCCGCCACCACCGCCTCTCCCTGCCGGGGGCGGTGCCAGCGCCGCGCGTCGTGACCAATCAGCGCCCGCTGTCTCACGCTCATTTACATGAAGGCGTGGGGCGGCGCCCTATTGGGGAGCATGCTGGAGCGGGGGAGTGGCTTGAGTGGGCGTGGCTTGAGTGGGCGTGGCAGGCGGGAAATGCAGTGTCATTTATGTAGCTGCACATTTATATGGATGTTCGTTCCCCATGCGGGGGGTATGGATGCTATACTGAAAATACACTTGCGGTCAATGCATTACAGAGCAATGGTGAACCCCACGTGTTCTGCAGAGCCCACAGATCCCTCGCAGCCCAAACTCGAGGCCACAGAGCATGTCCGAGCTGGGGAAAAGTCTTGTGAGAGCCGAATTTTGTCCCTTTGTTCCTCTTGTGGAGCCCCCATAAACTGTGACAATTCTCAACAGAGCTGCTCACAATCCTCAGCAGTTTGTCTTGCAGAAAGCGCTGCAGAGGGAATCCCCCCTGATTTAAAAAAAAACAATCACGTTTCCTACGTGGTTGCCCCGTCTTCACACATCAGAAGTTGAATCACGCAACGCAGAAAGCATGTGGTGAGCGAAACGCCCGTCTGCGGAAACCGGGGACAGCCCTGAGGGGAAGGAAGGGGCAACGAAAATGAAGCAACCAGGACGGGACAGCAAGTGCGACAAGCTGAGGCCGAATTTCAGAACACAGTTCCTTCCAGCAAGATTTCAAAGCTGTTTACACCTCCAAAAAAGTGCAAATTGTGGCACAGAGAGACTTCACCTCAGGTCTCACAGCAAGGCAATAGTTACAGCACTGTCTGCAGAGTCCTGGCTGATGAGCAGTCAAAATGAGGAGCTTCCATGTGGTATTTCTCTATCTCTCACACAAAGCATTGCCGATTTTTTTTGAAAATGTTACTATTAAGCACTTGAAAACAGTGTCTTTGTCTCTTTTAAAAGCTCCACTAAGTTTTTAGCGCCCTTTTTCACCCCACACAAGGCCCGGAACTGGTGTGTTTGTCCAGCCTGGTGCTGTCCCCCCGCACTACTGGAAAACTCTTCTCAAGAGGCAATGAGGAAGTTACACATCAAACTGTTCAAAGCGCTTTAACGAAACTGTTTTATTTCGGTACCGAGAACAAAAAACTGCTTAGCTGGCAAGATTCACCCTGCCCCCTCTGTCCGAGGGCTGACCGCCCCGGGCGGCTCGCCTGTCAGCTTCCCCGCAGCGAGGACCGGCTGAGCCTGGGCCTTATTCTCTCTCAGGCGAGGATTATGGGTGCGAAGGCGGCCGCTGGCGGAGGCAAAAGCGACCGGTGCCGGGGCCGAGCACCGCCACAGCCTTCACCGCCTCCTCCTGCCATTTCCTGTCAGGCGCCGCTCGTGGGCGGGGCTCCCGCCAAGGGCGGGCACGAGTCACGTGACCCTGGGCGGGCGGGGCGGGCGGGCCGGCGACGCAGGGCGGGGCGCGCATGCGCGGGCAGAGAGCGGGCTGGTGCGGGCCGGGCCGGGCGGCCGCTCCCCTCGCTGGCAGAGCTCGCTAAGATGGCGGACTTCCTGCCGTCCCGCTCCGTGCTGTCGGGCTGCTTCCCCGGCTGCCTGCTCACCAGCGGCGAGGCCGAGCAGCAGCGCAAGTCCAAGGAGATCGACAAGTGCCTCAACCGCGAGAAGACGTACGTGAAGCGCCTCGTCAAGATCCTGCTGCTGGGCGCGGGCGAGAGCGGCAAGTCCACCTTCCTCAAGCAGATGCGGATCATCCACGGGCAGGACTGGGACCGGGCGGCCCGGGAGGAGTTCCGAGCCACAATCTACAGCAACGTGATCAAGGGTGGGTGAGCGGGGCGGCGGGGCCGGCCCTCCTCGCGATGCACCGGCCTGCGGGGGCTCGGCCCGGCCGGGGCTGGGGGGGTGGCGGCGGCGGGGCGGGAGCGGTGGGTCCCTGGGGCCGGGGAGGGCGGCGGGGTCGCTGCCTCCTCCCGTTTTCGTTTCGGGCGCCTCACTCTCCTTCCCCACCCGGGGCGCGGGGAGCAGCCCCGCTGCGGGTGTCAGCGCTGCCGGGCCGGGCCGGGGCCCCGCGGGCTGCGGGGGGCGGCTGCGCCTGGGCCGGGGGAACCGCAGCCCGGGAGGGCCCGAGCTTGGACCGTTTCCCGGTAACGCCATCGCAGTGATGGATGGATGGAGGGGAGAAAGATGCACCTGAGACATGTCCAGAGGACATGCCGCTGCCTTTCGCCTCAGAAACGTTTTCCATCGCGTTGGAAGCGGGGCTGACACATCCATCGACAGAAACCCGCCCGCAGAGCCGCTTTTCATAGATGCGTTGCCAAATTCTCCACGCGTGGTGTGGGAGCGGGCTCTTGATTTCGCTGCTGTCATCCTTTACTGGTCATCCGTACTTATTTTCTCTCTCCTATCTAATCTGCTCGTCAGATTTTTGGGTCTAGACTGTGTAATAGTTGGACAAAGTGTCTCAAACCAGCAAGGTGTTGTCAGACCTCAGCCACACTGAGGTCCAGTGATTCTTAAAGGGAATTATTCTACGAAACTATTTACAAATCAAGCCTGGAAAAACTATAAATAGCAAGGCAATAGAAGTCACAAGCATGGATGATGACCAGTTTATAGTTTATTAATAAAGGAAGGTACTTCCTGCTCTCTTAAAGTGTGTACATAGGAACTGCAGATCTCTTTTGGAGGCTGCAGTCATTGCTTTTGACAGAAAAACCATAGAAAGAGTATGAAGCTTGAAAAGATATTTTGGCATTGAACAAGTGTGTCATCCGTTACTACATCTTAGTTCCTTATACCTCTCCCTGTGTCTTTACAGTTGCTTATTCTTTCTGGAATTTTCTTATTTTTATTTTTCCACCAGTAAACTTAGTACTAGAATTCATTTCCCCGCCTTTCCCTTATCAGTATGAGTGCAATGTTTTCTTTAAAGTCCTGTGTAAAATACTCTGTCTCTTCTAGAGAACATTTAACAAAACATCAACAACAGAAAGTGTGAGGATGTTTTCAGGTGATACAACTCCTTCTGCACTTAAGCAGTAAAAACTCGCTTTTTCGCAAGTGCTATGACTTTAGTAGATGCTGTCTTTATATTTCTGACAACATTAAAGGCAGTGATAACTCTCTACCATTAGATATAAGTAGATACCAGGTTACTAAGAATGCAGAGACTTGGGAACCTTAAAATAAGCCATGGCTTGATTTAACGTATTCTGAAATAAGCTTTTAAACATACTTCATTTGTCTTGTATTTGTGCCAGGTAAATTTAACCCCTATAGAATGGCTCTGGGGACCGGAGGGAAGTATAAATATGTGTAAGAGAGTTTGCTTTGTAGCACAGATTGGGGATTTAGCAATTAGAAGTAGCACTTCTTCAAGAAATAAACTTGTGCTCTGGGTATTATACTGTTGATCATGGCCATGTTATTCTGATGGCAAATATCTGAGATTTGATATGACCTGAAAACTGAGCGCATTGAGTCAATTTTTTGGAAACGTTCTGATTTCTTCCTGGGTGGACAGCCCTGTTGAGCTTTGACTGTACAGAGTAGGTGCGTTGTTTGAATCTCTGCAGGTTTGTAGGCTAGCGAAACAGGAGATGCTGAGAAACTCTAATTGCAGTGCTCTTTCATGTCGTTAAAGGTGTGAGAGTCCTCGTGGATGCCAGAGAGAAACTCCATATCCCCTGGGGAGACCCTGCGAACCAGAGTAACGGAGATACCATGATGACTTTTGATACGCGGTCAGTGACGGTGGTGCAAGGCATGGTGGAGACAGCAGTTTTTTTACAGTATCTCCCAGCCATAAGAGCTCTCTGGGCGGACAGTGGTATCCAGCACGCGTACGACAGGCGCAGAGAGTTCCAACTGGTAAGATTTGTGTGTTTCGGTGGTTTTAATTGAGTGCGTTTGATTCTTGTTCCTGTGTTGCTTTCCTGTAAAACACTGATCAAGCAACCTCCTTATGAGTCTGAAGCATTTTTGAATGTTATTGTGGTATTGCAAACAGATGCATTTAAGTCCTCCCTGCCCCCCCACCCCCCCTTTTTTTTTAAAAACAAGAATAATGAAGAACTTCTGACATAATTGCCTTCATTTCATATGTGAGAAAGCTGAGGTATAGAGGGCTTTTATGTTGGCTAACAAAGCTAGTACCTGTGTAGTGTTTTTACTATACGGTTATTTTTATTAAACTAGTGCATGGACTTTAAAAAAAATGCTCTGCAATAAAGTCTTAATAGTAATATGATTTTTAAGAAGAGAGATGCATGGGTTAATGAGAAGAATTTTAAAACCACTCCCTTCTCTATGCCAATTTGAGCAGTCTAGCAAACATTCCCTCTCTATACTTCCTGTTTAATTTTCAATGTCTGTTAATACTTGTGTGATGAGATTTTTATTATACGGAAGTTCTCAGCTGAAGATGGAGTATACAGTTTATCAGTGGGGTTGTGATGGAGCATACAATTAAATAGTGGGATGGAAAGGAAAAAGAAAAGTCTCGATTGCTGAGCTGGAGCTTTAAATGTCTGTGACAGCTGAAGTCCCTTTGCTCCATTTCCATGCAAATGCTGCATAAGGAAACGAAGAATTTGAGCTATATTTGCTGTTTATTGGCTCATAGACTTGTGTAGTAAATGCTAGTGGCTCAGGGTTTTGTGGAGGTGGGGGCCGAGCACCTTAAAATAGATTAAATCTGTTCCTGTAGGTCTCTTAAACCTAAGTGGCTTTGTGTTTTTATGTCTTAAAAATAACCTTTGTGTTAGTGTGAATCTGAACAATAGCTGATGATGTCTCCCGTTGAGCTATTATGAATGGTTGTATAATCATACTCTGCCTTAAATAGGTTGTGTAAATACTCTATAAATATGTCCTGCCCTGATCATGGCATGTCTTTTAGAGGCTGCAGAATGAGCAGGTGCTGGAGCAGCCGATCACCTGCCCAGCCTCGTTCCGAGCTTTGGAAATAAGTTTCTGATGAGACCTGTTGCTCTTTGCATTTTGCCTTCAAAGGAATCATAAAAGGGCCATTGCTCTGGTACAGTCTGGATCCTCTTCTGGTGCAGATGTGACTTCTAGTGACGTAGTTGCTGTGCTGGAGGGATCTGGTTTAAAATTGGTTAAATAAAATGTTTTGTCTTTGATTAGGCATATTTAGTGACTTCAGGCTAAGTAGTAAAGAAAAAGGGAGCTATTACTAAGGAAAAGGGAGCTATTACTATTCTATCATCTTGAGTCTCTGAGAAGTAGGTTCTTTCCATAACTGAAGCATGTGCAGAGTTTCACTTTGAGTAGGATTTGAAGAACGTGTTTGTCTGAATCTGACAGAAAAAAAACCCTGTTGCTTTCTTTTGGAAATCCCTACATCTGTGTAATGTTCTCTGCAAAAATATTTATGGATCATGTTGTGTTTTAGGCAGAACTCAGTAATAGTTTTTTAAGTGCTCCTAGTAGCCGAGTACTGTCCTAATACTAATTTTCAAAAAGAAGGTAACTGCTTTATTTATACTTTCATTGCTTTATTTCCTAAATCCTTTCAAAATCGCAGGCAGAGATATTTATGCCAAGTTATAAACATGAAGGGGGAAAAAAAAAGCAGCTGTATGATGTCATTGTATTGAGCGAGATCAGTGCTGGCCGAACATGAAGTCTCGGGTTTTACCCCAGTAAGCTTCCAGCTTAAGTTATGACAGATCTCCATGTGGGCGGCAGAATGACGGAAAACTCCCGAAACCAGTATATATTTTTTCTATACTGGCCGACAGACTCTGTAGAAGCGTTCTGAGAGTTTAGATGCGTAATCTGGAAGTCAGACACCGCTGGGTAAGGAGGGAGTGACAAGTGTACCCGAGTCAGGAGGTGGAGATGGGGGAAGTTGGAAGAGACGCAGACAGTCGAGTTGTGTCGAGTGCTGACTCTTGAAGGAAGGATTCAAGACTAAAAATTGTTAGCGCTGTAGAATGGGGAATAAGAGCAAAATACCATTCTGCTTCCCCTTCAGCTGCTTGTGGCAAAAAATGTAATGAAAGGAGAGATACCAGCAGTCATTGGATGAGTAAGAAAGAGGGTAAAGTGGCATTAAATAAATGTAAAATGCTGGGACTGAGCATGATAGTAGAGTATGATGTGACTGTATATGCTTTGACTTCTTTTCAGACTCTTCAGTGAGTTTTAACTTTTTTTCGCTGGACAGAGTTTGACATTGCGCTGAAAAACGTGGTTCATATTAAAGAGAGCACGGGCAGGAATGCTGGGAAATTATGGTTTGTCATGGGAATAGGGCACTTTGGGGCAAAGGTAGAAGTGAACAAATGAAGAACAGAGCAGTGAGGGAGAAGGAGTGAAAAATGTCAATTTACATAGAAATTCTGGAGGAAAGGAAGCAAGAGCATGTAGTTCTAGAAGCCAATTGTAGCTTGGACAGATGGGAAGTACAGAGAAAGGGGGTTTAAGGTTAAAGTTTCTACATGTGTATGATTGAAACTTAAAGATCTATGTACATTTGATGATTGAGCTGTTCTTGCTTTTTTTTGTTTTTCACTGTGTTTCACTTAAAATGCCAAGAGATGATGTTCAGAGCCTGAAGAAAGAATGTGGGTTTTTTCATAGCAGTGTGAGAGGGGAAAAAACAGAACTTGGTCGTATTTTAATGGAATTAGAAATCAGCATTTCCATGCCTCATTCACTGGGGTGTCCTTCCTCATTTTGTTAACTTAGGCGGTCATGGGGATAGTCAATATCATTTATTTTCCTTGCTATAAAAATAGGGGCCTTCTGGCCACTAACAGCAGTGGTTATGAAAATTCAATAGTTCACGCTTGTGTAATGCTTTAAAACTGGAAAGAGCTAATTACAGCTTAGCACAATGTATGCCACTTCAATACTTCTCAGGTGGTTAATATTATAATCCCTCAAATTTTATTACAAACCAGAGTCATTCGGGCGATAGTTTCACTAACACGGTTAACTATGGACTGGTTTGGCTCTGTAGCTTTGTCAGTTCGGGTAACTTACACTTGGGATTCTGGTCATCCTTGAGCTTTCTCTCCTGCATCTACCGAGTTTATTTCTCCTATGGCCCATGGTCAGAGGGCTGACATGGATTAGTGATGGAGTTAGTCTCTGTCAGCCCAACTAATTAACATTTCAGATTTCACATTACCAGTTGATTTCAGGTAAAAACCTCCTGAAACACCTTGGATAATCACACCCATCATCTTGATTCTACAAGATGCTGTGTGCTGCCTCTCACTTCAGCACCGTTGCTGGGAACTTTGTTTCTTGCATTTGCTGCTGGAGTTAACAGGGAAGCATTTTGACGTGGTCTCCAGGAGTCTTCTAATTCTCTGAGAATGGAACAGAGAGACGAGAGCTGAGTTGCTGAGATGCATGATAAGCTTTGAATGGGTTAAAAGTTTGCTCTTGTGAAGATAACTTTTGGGTGGGTTTGGATGTTTGCTACCAGCTATCCTTGATCTTCAGATAGATACTTTTTGCCCTGCTTGCAATTTACACTGAACCTTGCTTGTTTTGTTGCCTTTTTTGTTTTTCTTTTCTGCCACAAACCTGCAGCGCGCAGGGGCAGCGCTGACACTTTATTCTGTCTGCATTTGCATAGAACTGCAGACAGAGACGATACAGTAAGAATGATTGGATGTGCATTTACCTCTGGATCCTGTTTACTTCTGCGACATGTCTGCAAGTGCTAGATCAGATTATAGAAGACAGGAAAAGGCGTGTTCAGCTCCAAGTTCTACTGCTGGTTTTGCTGCAGCTTCTCAGCATTTTTCTGTTGCACGGTAGTATTTTTGCAGAGTGTTGTTCAGTTCACTGGAAGATTGTATTTTAACTTCTTCTGCTTGGGCTTTTCTGGGTTCTGTCTCTGAATATTGGTGGGGTTGTCGTACACACAAAAACATTAAATTAGCTTTACTGGAAATAATGAGTACTCAGATGGCGACCGCAAAGTATTAGCAAAATTTACTGTTCTTTCAGGTGCATGGACAACATGTTCTTAGATGTGTTTGATTACAGAGCAGTGATCTTGGGACATGCAGGGTGAAGAAACTGTCAGTAGAAAGTTTCTCCGACTGTTAGAAGAATCTTTTTAATTACAGATAGCAGATCGAATCACCCAGTGTTTCTGCAAACACACGCATTGACTACTTGGGTCCCTCAAAATATAATTGAGTTACTTTATTTAAATATATTCTTATAATTACATTGAATATTGCTTGACTTGTTGTGGAGAAAACCAAAAACCTGCTGCTTCTCTGTGTTGAAATATGAACTATTTTCTCCTCCTTCCCCAATCAATAAGTCTGCCCAGCATCGAATGGCAGGATGGCACGTGTACCGTGAACGTGACTCCTAAAAGGCCTGGGAGAAGTTAGAGCTACTTGCCACATTTTGGTCTTTGTGTGAAAAGGATTTATCAAAGATTGTTGCTGTAACTATGTGGAAAGAAAAAAGCTTTACAAATATATGCTTAAAAATGAATCATTCAAATCCTCATCAAAGACTTGGAGTTCTTGAGGATTTGTTGGGTTTCCTGCCACAGTGACAAGATACGGCTGGCTTTGAGGTTGTATTAATAAGGCTCCATATAGGGATTAACTCTAGAGTCAAACAATAAGTAGGCTTGAGTTGCCGTAGTCTTGGTTAGTGGCCAGAAACCCTCCCCTGTGTATACTAGTGCTTTGTAATGGGGATTGACTGTAATATTTTTAACTGAGCTCAGTGATCATCAGGTGAACTTTTATACTAATTTAACACCAAGTGGCAATTTTTCATTATTTATTATTTCTGCCTGCTGAGTTTTCTTGTTAGCAGCAGAACATCAACGTGTTTGGAGAGCAGAGGTCTTGTATTGCCAATTGGTGCTGTAGTGCAAACTAGTCTGGTTTTGCTGAAGAACATCTTTGCCATAATTTTTTCTGAAAGTTACTATTTTGTTTTTCGTTACTGTTATTTTTAAACACAGATATGGCTCTGGATTAAAAGGGCTTTCAGTGGGAGCTGTCTCAATGTGGACACGTTACCCGGCACACATGTGCCAGACCCAGTTTTCCTCCATCCGAGAACACCAGCGACTTTTTGGAGGCCTGTGTGCTCCGCTAAGCTTGTACCAGCGTGTCTTTCCTGTGCGGTTTCAGGGCAACCTCTGAGGATGGAATTCTTCATTCAAACTTGATCCAGATATCTGTTTCTGGGGAACCACTGCTTTTAAAATGCAGACTTTCACAATAGTGCTGGAACAGAGCGATGTGTTCTTGTACATGCTCTGTCTTGAACAGGCTATGTCATATTCCTCATCGTGTGCCATGTTTTCCTGAATGTTTTGTTGCAAAAGGCTAAAAGGGGACCTACTTTTTGCAAAAATAAGTGTCATTCTGAACATGCTGTGCATGTCAGCAACCTCCAAAGAGTTCAGAGGAAGAGACTTTCTCATCCTTTCACATCTTGAATGTGTGAACCTGTTCTCAGCAGATTCTTTTCAGTTGGCACAAATGCGTTAGATGAGCTTTTGCTGCTTCTGCTGCTCACAGTGTGACAAGCCCTTGGTACAAATGTTCACTCAGAGCCCGTTTTTTAGCTGGCTACTAACCTGCAAAATACATGTTAGTACCTGTAGAACTGGCTTATGATATTACTTCAAAGAATTTAAACGTAGCAGTGGCTACATCGTGCTGTCCATTTAGAAATGACTTACTAATATAAGCCCAATCTGCATTGCAAAGTCCAGTATTCGTAGCTGTCAGCAAGTCTGTGCTGGCAAAACGTGGTGTGAATGCAGCTCTGCTCTTCCATCTATATGGTTGAAATTAATTTTGCACCTGGGGCAAAGAATATGAGGTGATCTTTTTCATATGTAAATGTGCGATCCTTTAGGATTAAGGTGCAATGCCAGGGGCAGTGTTGGTTTGTGCTGCTGTTCCCTAATTTGAGCTTAATGTAACAAGACTTCAGCCTTAGAGGCTAGGGAAATATTACACTCAGGTTGTATTTGGATGACCATTTCAGCGCTCCTTATTGACCTAAACTTAAAGATAAGTGCTATTTATCTTTGCTGAGTTCAGGCCGTACCTCTTATGTGGAATGAGCAAAGCAGGAGGAAACTTCAGCTTGCGGTAGCTGAGGAAGTTGCTTAAGAAAATGTGAGAAAACATAAGTGCAGCTGACCTTACTACATAAGAAAAGCAATAGAATAACTGTATTAATGTTTCATGTAGAAAGCAAGATAATCTCCATACCAGCGTTGTGTCTACTGGCACTTTTTGTTTTAAATTGTCTAAATTTGCCACCACTCAGCTGAAGTTTAGGAGGTCTGAGCCTGCCCTTTTGCAGAACAGTGAGCTGTATCACTGATGTGGCTGATGGCTTCTCACTGATACCAAGTGCTATCTAGTATTGCTCTGGAATATGAAGCCTTTGTTTATATCTTAAAGGTGAATAAATGGGTCATAGAACACAATATTAATTAACTCGGCAGCCTCAATAAATGCATTTAATCCAAATAAAAGTCTCTGAATAATCCTGGAGACTAACCCTTACACTCTACAACCCAGGTAGTTTGATGGGTTGAATTTAAAGGGTGGATAAAGAAAATGTTTAAGTCTGTGGCAGCAGCTAAAGAAGGTCCTAAATTATTTCCAATATCTTCTCCACTTGCATGTCTGCATTAACAATACTCATCAGGTAATACAGCTGGAAAGGCTGAGGAATTTTAAATACAGAAAATACTCTGAATTTTTGATCATCACTATAACCGACAACTTAAATATTTCAGTGAAGGAAGTTCTTGGACTCCAATAGGCAGCGAGCTGACTTGTGCAGCCCTCAGCTCACTGTCCCACGCTGCCCCCTTCTCCAGCCTGGTCATTCGTGCCTTAAATGTTTTCCCAGCACTTCACAGTCTCCTCGCAAAAAGTGGAATATCATGTTCCTCTCCAGTGACTTAACCAAGGAACTGAAAAGACCCCAGATTCTTTTTTATGGATGGGAGGTACAGAAATGTGTAACCACACATGAATTTCTGGATCTTTTTCATTTGTTTAATGATGCTGGGGGAATTATTTTAAACAAACCGCTGGGAGTCTCAGCGGGAGCGCTTCTCACCGGGCACGTGATGCTGTTTGATCAGCCGCTGGTGACCGAACCAAGAGGATGGAGAATTTCCAGGCGGGGAAGCACAGCGCACTGACACCATCTGTAATTCAAAATATCCACACAGAATGGTGTGGAAAACATCAGTGCAGGGTGATCTGCTGAGCTTTCACATCTGGATTGCATTGGGACCTTTAACCGTTTTCACTAGCAAATGGTTATATAGTTGGTCTACTTATTAATTTCTAGTTTTTCTATTTTTAGTTAATTGCTAGTAGGAAATTCTACAAGTGATGATGTGAAATGTTTGCAGTCTCTTGGCTATTGCTGCTGTCTAGGGAATCTTGTGTATTTTACTATTAATTTGAGTGCTTTAGACACAGCTTTTACTCATTTTTAAAAACACTAACATTCATCTAATGAGACATGTAGATCTTTCACAAGATGTAGTAAATTATCACTGAATCTTGTCAGATAGCTTGTAACAAGAGCTGAGATGTTAGTATGTCACTGTTTGCAAACAGAAATACCAGAACGTAATTGAAATGGATTCTGCTAATTGAGGCAGAGGAAGGAACTAAAAAGCATTTGCTCATCAGGATTTCTCCTGAGGCTGAAATAGGAACCAAATGTATTTTATAAAACTGAATCCTAGGGATACTTCAGTGAATGCGTCAGTATCTAGTTTAGGGTTCTGCTTTAGAAATTTCATGATTTAGTTTACAGAATGTGCAATAATGGGCGTTTCGAGCATCTTAAAGTTCAATATGTCCAGTTTTGGTTCTGATGTTTCCACATGCCAAATATTTGTCATGTTTTTGGAGCCTTTGCCGGTCTTGGACAACTTGGAGGCAAGTAAAGCTCTAAATGATGGATGGCAGATCTGCAGACTCGCTAGTGCTTCAGTGTCAGATTAAATGCAGTTTGAGTTGCAAACACATGAAGTCATGGAGCCAGTGGGTCAGCGCGCTGAAAGAAAAGCAAATGTTTACAGTCTGATTCCAGTCTGGTTTGTGTGCAAAACATCTGAAGTTTATAGAGATGCTTCCCAGAGCGTAAATAGTAATCAGAGGTGGCTGTTCTGTCTTGGTCAGTGCGTGTTTTCAAATGATTTCTGGGTCTGTGTGTGTGCCCTGACCTGGAAGATTTGTTTCATCAATGAAATTCAAACATCTTTTGCGAAGCGTCTTTCCTAAAGGAAACCTTCTGGAAGAGGTGTTTGGATTGTAAATACTTACTTAGGGAGAGAGTTAAAAGATCTTTGAAGAAAGAAAGTGCACCTGATCTTGTGGCCAGCATACCCTCATCTGCTTTCATCTATTAATTTCTGTTCATGTTCTGGCAAACAGAAGCTTCATCATTAGATGCTCCGGTTCTGCATGTGCTGTGTCCCCAGTGCCGTTTATTGCGTTTCCTCACCTGGCTCTGACCTCGGGAAGAGCTGCAGCAGACTCGCGGTTGCTGTCTCTTTGGAAGCATCAGTGATCCGAAGGGAAATGCCTAAAAGATGTAGTGAATTTTCATATTTTTAAGCAAGCTTTGTGAAGAATCTGGTGATCACACCCCTTCTTCAGGAGGGTGGGGATATACCTAGCTAAGAAAAATGAAATTGGAATCATTGCCTCTTAAGAAAGTAGTTCAAAACCGGAGTAGTTTTCTCTGTGATATGCTAGTATGCAGATAAAGTTGTGATTAGTGCTTTATCATGTCTTTGTTGGGTTCATTGGGGTAGCCAGTTATATCTGAAGCAGTGGAAATGCTCTGCCAACTGGAGAAAATCTGAATCTGAATGATGTGAGTGAATGAGGCACCTTGAAGGGTCGTGCAAATCGGAATTCAGCGCAAGAAGGAAGAGCGGCTGATACTGGAGCCTAATTTGGATTATTTAGTTCTAGCCTAAGTTGCCCGTGGCTTGGCTGACCTCCCCTCGTTCAGAACCCCTGGGGATGGCAGCCGCAGCAAAGGTTGGCGTGCTCTGTCTTCCTCCATTTGTTATCCACATTTTAAGAATTGTGGATTAATTGGATTACACGGTAAATAGGGGATAATAGATTAAAGGGATATTATTGGGTTAAAACCTTCTTAAGCCCCTTCACCTTTCTTTGTTAACGCCATTATGCAAGATACAAAAATGTGAGTCGTGAAATAAATTCAGTGTGACTCCTCCCTTTCTCGGCACTTTTGTAGCTTCATGCTGCTGAGGTCCAGCTGTTCTGAATACAGATTCTGCTCTGCTACCCAAAGGTTTTACAAAAGATGACTTCTGTGAGTCAGGACTTCAACCTTTCCTATTTTAGGACAGCTACTCAGTTTGTGTGACTGAACACAAGGCAGGTTTCACTTCTACACCGCGTGATGCTGTTCCGATTGCTTTGAAGAAAGGCAAAGACGACTCGAGCTGCACGCAGGAAACACCGCAAAGAGGAAATAGGATAGTGCTGGCAGCCGAGGTGGGATGAGCCGTGACGCATTTGCGACGTGTATCGCTGGAGAACAAGATTAATTTGTACTCCTGCCCAAATGTAGCCTGTGTCTGAAACCGTCCCGTCTTACAATGAAGCGGCGATTAATCCCACCGTAGTGAGATTTTATCTTTGAAAATGGACAGATCAGGTTTAAAATGGCTATTCAAATGGTCGAGCTGGAGGGAAAGAAGCTGAGAGATCGGGAAATGCCTGATCTTGGCTGACAGTGTCTGCGCTCGAGCCCTTTGACATCAGTTCTCGGCGCTTTAGCCCTTTTAAGGCTGGTCCATGAACGCTGCCCTGGCAGCAGTGCCATTCTAAAGCAGCTTGCCCGCCCTTCTTATTATAACTAGTATTATAATAGTTTAACTGTTGGCTGCTCTGCACATGGCTGCAATAACACTCGTGTGGGCTTAAATGGGAACCGCTTTGTTTTGGGGAGAGGGTCAGTTTATGCTGGTTTTAACATAACTCGGGCCACAATTAACGCTTGGAGAAAGGAAACGTACTTCTCTCCAGGAGATATGTTTTGTTTTAGCAGCTCAAATGTTTTGACCCAGACTTGTAGTTTGAAGTAAGCAACAGAGTATTTACTTACCAACGCTTTTCCCTAAAAACCTTTTAGCACCATTATTAAAAATTAGTTATTGTATATGCTTGTTGTAAGCTCCCCAAACAGCTAATAAAACTGCTGCTTAAACAGAGTGTGCTATATCAAGTGTTAGAGCATAGGAGTGACAATTGGGAAACAAATTGTTTCCCCTCACTTTAGGAGATACCAAGCAAATTGCTGAATTGCTGCTACGAAATAGGGAAAATACCTGTTTTTTAAATTTAGTTCCTTCATTAAAAATGTTATAGGTATGGATGTGTAGAATATTGTTCTATTCTGTTGGCTGGGTCATGTTTGAAATAGGAATCGGCATTAGAAAGCCCTAGGAGGAGTGACTAGTGAGAGAAGTTAATTTGTAGAAACCCAAAAACTGAAGGCACCAAGATTATTTTATTTACCTCCAAGTCTGAGGCCTGTAAAAGAAACCAAACCAATTCAATATCTCAACATAAGACTTGGTTTAACTTCTGCTCTAATGAGAAAGATAATTGTGGCTTTGAGCTTGGCAACTTAATTAAAAGTGCATTCATGGCATAAATGGATCATCTGTGTAATGTTATGGACATCCCTGGTTTGGGTGGAGGGGGAGGAGGTTGTAGTGCTCCCTAATACCTCTCCTGCTAGGAAATCTGCATTGATTTGACTGAAACATTTATCCTTCATTATCTCTCTGTTTATTACTGAAATTTCAGAAGACATCTGGTGAATCTTGGGTTACAGCAGTATTGATTTGCAGCCTGTCTGCTTCTGAATCAGCTCGGGGCAGGGCGTCAGGAAGATAAAGGCTAGATTCTTATCTCTGGATTCTTTGCCAAAGTCCTCAGATATGGATTTATCTGGCTTAAGCTTCTAGTAGAAAAAAAATACACCTAATGAAGTGTATGCTGTGAGGATGAGTGGGGCGTTGGAGGATGCAGAACTGCGAGGGCCCCGGTTATTCCTCCCTTGTCTTCTTTCCTTCAAGCTGCTTTTCCCACGTTCTGGATGGTTTGGTTTGCATGTCAATTTGGGCATGTACCTACCAGCCTAAAAATGTTGTAGTTACCTGTTCTAAATTAGGCTTTTAAAAAAGCTTTTTTGCTTGTTGTTTTTGTTTGTTTGCGTTCTGTGGGTTTTTAATTAAATAAAGTAGGAAATCTTTGTTTTTCTTTTCCCAGAAATTCAAGTAGGGTCAGGAAGAGAAAATGTTTAGTGGCTCCTATAATTCTAATCGGGAGCTACCAAGTTATATCTCCTATTTTCTTTAAATATCTGATTTATTATTTCAGACACTTAATAAGTCTTGTCAGTTCGGTATGTTCCACTGGACTTGAAGCCAAAAATAGATGGTTTGATAAACTGTATGTTTCTTTCAACCTTGTGATGACTAAATCTTTATTTGATGCTTTTTCTCTCTTTTAAGTGATTGCTGTTGGAAAACATTTAGTGTCTGTGTTCCCCTAGAACAGCTAAAAAGCCCTTTGGCTATGCTAAGGTTTCAACAAATCCTATTTAGGTTGCTGACATTGTTTTCATGGAAACCAAATAAATTGGTGCCACTTCCTGGGTTTAAAAGATGTGTTCCTCTGATGGCTCTGTCATGTAGTCCTTTTTTTTTCCTCCCCCTAAATATTTTTGTGGTTACTTTGTTTTGGGCATTAACTAGCAACATTTTAGACAGTAATCTTTCTCTGTGCCGTGTTTATAAAAGATAACTAATCTGGTTTAGTTCACAAGAGCACAGGAGAAGCTCCAGTGCCCTATTGTCCTATAGGTAAATGGCCACTGCGTGCTGTAATCCTGATTTTGTAGAAAAGTGCATTACATACAACTTGGAGACATTTCATTGCACAGGCGTGAGTGAGCTTTGTTAAAATAAATGCAGCGTTGTAAGGGAGGCTGTTGTTGTACCATCAAGTACCTTGATAAGAATATGATTTAGTTGTGTTTTCTTGTAAATCACTTGTATGTTCAGGATAAGATGTGTAGCTTGGCTTTCTTCAGGAGGGATCACAAGACTCTGGGAGCCACACAGGCTGTTTTGAATCAAACCTTTCTGAAAATGGAATACTTGACAGTTATGAATAAAGTTATTTAACAGTCAACTTCCTGTGGTTTACATGCATTTCTGAACCAGGAGGAGGCTGCAGGGCTGCAGCTGAGATGTCTGTGCTCCATCTGAACAACAAAGGGCGTCTTCTACAAGCAATCCAAATGATTGCTTAAAATCCAAGGTTCTGATATGATTTATTTTAATCCCATATTAAGAAGCAAAGGCGCAGTCACCTAATACCGCAAGATCTTTGGTGCTAACATGTAGACCATTCATTCTGTTGTACTGGCGTGTTTTATTGTGTTTGCTTTATTGTAATATGTCAACATGCATATGAGAAACGCGCTCGAGCCTGCGTTTGACTCTGTCACTTCTATTGACACCTTCGGGCCTGTGTTTTAAGCAGAAGGAATCGGGCAGCAGATCAGGCGCAGTGGTGGGTTCCTGCAGTGTAACAGGTCGGTGGTTCAGCCTTCAACCTCACTTCACAAGTTTGCAGCTCAGAGCTCAACTATAAAAATTACTTTAAAGGATTCATCTTGTGACTCATTTAAGCCTTTCACATCGCTGTATCTTTTTTAACTAGACGTTTAATTTAAAATTCCCTCATATGTGGTCACAGAACATGGGTGTGAAGACAACAGGAATGTCGTGGAGGACTCTACAGTTTTTTAATGGGGGTAGATCCTGCGATTTCAGAGTTTCCTATCGGTTTAGCCCTTGGCGCGGCTCCGCTCTGGTGTGGCGGACAGACTGACACGTGAGACAAATGGGAGTCAGTGGGGCACAGCGGGGAAACCCGGCGCCTTTTTTTGAGTCATCTCAGGTAAACCAGAGGGTTTACAGTTTGTCTGAAGGGAAAATTTAGAATGCAGCAACTGTCAGTTGAATACAGGCACTGTCACTGATCCACAGAGCGAGATCGACTTCTCGATCTAATATCAAGCGAAAGTATCTAACACAGAAGCTGGATTGTGAATAGACCATTCATTTTCTTACCTAGTTTCAACAATTGCTGGCACTAAGTCTTCCCTTGGTTGTTGCATGGTGGGTTTTTCAGTGAGTTTCTCTTCATTATTGCATAACATACACAGGTTCACCCCTTTGGAAAAGGATCGGAAGTCTCGCTTGGTTGCTTTGCAATGCTGCCTTTTTGAAGCTTGTTTAAAATGGGTCAAAACTCTTCATTTCTCCAGCAGCGCATTCTGATAACGATCTGCTGGTCGTGGTCGATTGCTGTTCAAGAGAATCTGTGCTTAGCAGAGCTTCGCCTGCTAATACAAAGATGTCCAGGTCAGATAGGAGATTTCTACTAGTCAGGACACTGGGTTGTAGCTGTATGGTATGGACAGGGATCTGGAGTGTGAAGGAAGAACAGATGAGGAATTTGAAGCTGTTGTGAGTTTCCAATGCCATGCAAATTGATAAAACCCAATGACTGAACAACTTCTGTCATCAGATACAAAATTGAGTCACATTGATGGGACTTGCTTGGTATCATATTAATTATCTGAATAGGTTTTCGTAAGGGAAGAACTCAGTGACCAAATTGAAGATGTGGAGGAAGGAAACTGTTATGTCACTGCTTTACTAACTGCATTACACTTGGAGCCGATTGCTTTTGTAGTTTAAATCTCTTCAGTTTCATAATGGCCACCTTGACATTTGTCTGCTGTCGACTTCAATCCACGAGGGCCCATAAAGCGGAGCAGCCCTGCAGCTCCTGCTGGGTACGTGGCTCCCGAGCGCTGCTGCCGCTGCTGCCGGCCGATGTGTTTTACAGTTGTGTTTGCAGGAAATCCCCTCTTTGGGAAGCTGCTTCTGGGGATGTTTTGTGACCTTTACAGGCTGTGGTTACTGCTCTGTTCCAAGCGCTCAATCCATTGCAGTAGCTGTAAGCCCCAGGACTTCAAGGAGAGGTGGTAACTCAGGCATTCCAGAACCACGGAGTTAATGCCTCTTTAGGGAGTAGGCATTGCCGTAAGTAGTATAAAAAAGAGTGGTCTAAGATTAAAATATATGTATGCATGCACACACAGACATGCATATTTACAGCCTCTGCGGCCCAGGTATTCCAGAATAAATACCTCCACTTAATGAGTCGGAAATCTGGCCGATCTGTACGTAGTGCTGGTGGGGAGGGAGGGTTGCCAGCTCCCACTAAGACCTAAAAAAGAAATTAAGTCTGACCTTAAGCTTTATTTTGTCTTAACATTCAGCTACAGACAGAGTTCTTAGTACTTGGAAGGCCTGAATTCCCATCCTGCTTGGGAAGCTCGGTGGATTTGTGCATCAAGGTTGTGTGTTTTTATTTTCTATGAAATAGAAATGCTCTTCCCCCTGCGCTTTCCTTGCAGGATTTAGGCTAGAAGGGATTTCTGAAGCACTGAAAAACATGTAGGTATAAAATATTGCTGTCATTGCAAGTGGTGGCCGCTGTGCGCTGCTGCACTTTACAATGGTCAGTGTTAGTGCTGCGGTTTGTCACCCTAAAGAACACGGTTAACGATAAGCCAAATAGAAAGCAAAATAAGGCAGTAGAAGTGTGCTGGGCTCTGTCTCTGCAGGTGTGTGGAGCACAAGGCATGTTCCAACCAGAGTCCCAGTCTTCCTTAATTACAAGTTGATGTTCAAATTGTACACTTAAAGGTGTGGTGTCTGCTTGTGTTATGTAACTTTTTTTAGTACCTGGAAAACTGGCAGAGGTACCTGGCTCATGTGTCAGCCAGAGCCCTTTTTGGATGGTGTTTACCCTCCTTTACTGCTCTTTACATGACACAGTTTTAATACTGAGGTTTGATATTCTTCCTGGATAAGTTTGCAGAGTTCACATTCAAGTGAGGGGAAGTCGTTCTCAGGGTGTAACTGCTGCTCTAATTCACTTGTCTGGCTTAGATGTGGTCACCCCAGCCTTGGATGCTTCAGGAATTTCTCATCCAGAAAATTCAGTCGGAATTGTTGCTCTTCCATCTGCAGGGTGAAAGCACAGATGGTTTCTTTTCTGTATTTACTGTAAAGTAAATAAGTTACAGCTTGGTAATCAAGAGCTTTCAAAGGAAGCGTGTTCTGCTTCTGTCGTTATGCTGAGAAGCCTAAAAAGGTACTAAAAAGGTATCCTTTGCGATAAATTCCATCAGACCATTACCTATTGCAGGGGAACTAAGGTTTGGCACCATCCTCGTAAGAGTTCTTCCTTCGTCCCAGCACCGTAACAGTGTTCTGGAGAGCTGACTGTAGTTCGGACTTACAGTAAAGAAATCTTTAGTTCCGCATTACTGGAGGGATTAAAAACTACAGGTACCATGTGCACAGGCAGAGCTGGCTTGGAGCTGGAAGGTAACCTGCACAGTTGGTGTGTTATGTGCAGTACGGCAGCGCTGAGCTCTCTTCATTACTCCCAGAGTAAGGAATTCTTGTCCAGCTTGGTCTCTGATAGGAACGTTTAGTGAAATGTTTCATCTCCTGTGGTTCCTCATCCCCTGTTCTGCTGCTCATGTGCTGCGCTCAGGGGAAGCACCTGTGTGAGTGGGATTGGATGGCAATGCAGCTAGAAAATAACTTACCTCCAGTGATTAATCCCTGTACCCGAATGCCTGTACGTGCAGACTCTTCAAAGGTTAGAATAATCGAACGTATCTTTTCATAATGAAGGTGTGGTTGCTTTGTTGATACTCCCTGTGGATAACACTGCAGGATTTATTTAGCGATTCTAAACTTGGAAAGAATTTACCTATGATAAATGTGCCTAATGATGCTTTTAAGCTTAAATATTAACTGGCCTAAAAATAAAATGTCAGTTGTGCTCCGAGGGATAACTGCTTAAAAAACGGTAGTGATTAAAGCTTACGACACTTCAATCTAGATTTTGGTAAATTAACTGGACTTCAGAATGTAAACTGATAGGATCAAGTGTGCCACTTTTTTAAATAACCATTTGCTTTGTTTTTAGGGGGAGTCTGTAAAGTATTTCTTGGACAACTTGGATAAACTTGGAGAACAAGTAAGTTCATATTTTTTAAGTAGTCTTTGTGATCTCTGGGTTTTAAACACATGAAGTGTAATTAATCTCAAATAATTTAGTTAACGTTGTCCCATTATCTCATCTGTTCGTCACTGACATGTCAAAACCACGGGGCAATGCGAGGGCCAGGAGACTTTCTGGAAATAAAATCTGTAGAAACTGAGCAAAAAACAAGTTACAAATGCTTGTAAAGTCTTTTTACTGAGTGAAAGATTTGATAAAGGTTCTTTTGGTTTATTCTTATCTATATGCAAGATTCGTCTAATGATTATTTCCCCAAACTGTATTAATAGAAGTATTTTACTGTTTTTATCTGATACAACTGGGCTGGCCTGCAACTAAATTGCTTATAAACAGACCTGCGATTCATGTGCCTCTTGCCAAAAGCAAGCTGATAACAGCGCGTATAATGTTCAGATTTAATCACATCAGCAAAATAAGAATATCTGGCTGGCATATCCACATGGAATCAGCTGGATTCCTTGCAACTGTTTGTTGTTACTTCTACTGCCAGTGCAGATTATATGTATTCAAAATATCTCATAGACAGACGTTGCTTTCCGTGGTGTGATTGGATCTTATTCATGCCTTAAATTCTAATGTTAACTAAGCAAGCAGTGATGTGATAGCCAGAAGAGCTGCCTGGTAACAAAAAGACATCTTGGAGAAGGAAACAGACTGTGGTGAATTCGAGGAAGGAGACAGTTCAGGAGGAAAGCGTGTGTTCTGAGTCAATACTCATGCGATCTTTGGAAGAGCTGTGCTTGCAGGCAAACTGTGCTGCGCAAAAAGTGAAGGAAAAACAAGAGAAAGCAAAACCACCAAACCTTTCCCCCCAAAAAACACAGAAAAATGGAAGGTGAAAAAGAAAACAGTCAATATGGAAGACTGGGTGAAGTGTAGGAAAGGAGAGTGTGCTTGGGAATGCTGGCAGGAAAAGCACTGATTGATAATGGTGAAGTGTTGAAAAGCCTTTGAAAATTATACTCGGTGTTGTCCCAGGAAAATACTCACCCAGTGCTGCAGTCTTTGGATACGGAGAATGGGATCAACTGAGAACAGGGCTAGTTCAGAATTGCTACGGGGGCAAGTGGCTAAATCCCAAGGATGTGGATGTGAGGGACAAGACATAATAATCCTCAAAAAATATAACTGAAATACCAGGAGATTTCTTAGTTGTTGTAGTATTTAGTTTCCTGTAGCCAGACGGTGGCTGCGCACCCAGCACTTGACTTCCAGGTCCCTCGTTTGCAGCCTTTCTCTTTGGAGTAGCCATTATCTGGTGTAAAACACGGTGGCTCTTCTGTGCATGTAGGACTTGAAAGCACTTGAAAGGATTTTATTTGTGGTTGCAACTGTGGAAGGAATTTTAAATGAGTAACAATACTTGAGAGGGAATTTGTCAGGAATTCTAAGGATAAGGTCCTTGTTCTTGAAAGCTTCACTGAATAAACAGCACAGGCCAACTCCCAGAAGAGCTTGCTTTGTGCTTTTATCAGTATTGAAGGTTTGGCCTATTATATTTATTAATTTTCTTTAGGAATTTCAGTCGCTCCTGAGACTTTCTGGTTTTGTTCTGAGAACTTGAGACTAGCTCCCTAATAACAGAAGTTTGTTTTCCTGTTTGAAAGATGGAACAAGTGTTGAACCTGTGACATTCTCTTACCTAAACATTAGCAGTCAGCCTTGCTCACAATCTCTTCACATGTGCCTTGTGACGTTTGATACAGTCATTCCTCTGATTTCTCTCCCTACAACAATTTTTGTTAGAGAAGACCCAAGATAAATTTAAGAAATAAAGAGAAAAATCTTATTAGCCTTAAGGCTGCTTCTTTTGGTCAGACAGGAGATGGGTGCACGTGTCTGTTGCTGTTTGCAGAGCGCACAAAGCTGCTTTGGCAGTTCAGCTCTCCTGCAGATTTAGATGATGCAGGTTTTAGGTGTGCAATAGAACTAGTGCAAAAAGCACAGGGTGGGGAGCCTGTGCTTCAGAGAGCCGCTTTGTAACCCTGCGCGATAAAAATCAGTGCCTTAGTCATGGGCAGCTCCAGTCGAGAGGCCCAGGAGTTCAAACAAAACAGTCTCTCTCTAGCTAGTTTCACTTTTGAGCTTACTTAGTAAAGCAAAGTGATCCTTGATTATTTGGAACATTACACTTTCATGATTTTTAAAATTGCTTTCATAAGGGCTGTGAATCAAACTTGCCCAGCTCACTTCAACTTGGAAAAACCAGCATTTGAGTTGCCGTGCAGTTGTGTGTCTGTTCCCTCGCCCCAGCTTGTTGGTTGAATCAGGCTTTCTGGACCATGGTTACACATCTTTATAAAATCTCCGAGTCTGGGAGCTGGCGCTGTCAAAGGAAGACTGGAGATCATTCACCAAGAGGACATCAGCGTCCCAACCCTGAAACCTAAATCAGTCTCTCTGAAGTCATGAGAAATGCTGGAAAAATGTAAGGAAGAGTTTCCATAACAAGTGAACAACAAAGCTGAACTTCAGCATCAGCCAGTGCTCTGTTATGGATGCGCTTCTTAAACAGCAGAAAGACATGGACCATGCGCAAAAGTGTAATTCTAAGAATGAACAAATCCCCGATTTCTTTCCTGGTGCTGAAAGCTGACTAATAACAATTCCTCTTCCTGTCAGCATCCGTTGTTGATGGCTGTTCATGTAACAGTCAAAATAATAACATAGGGAGGATAAGTGGGTTTTTACTATTTAATCCTGGGGGAGGAGGTGGGCTGAGAACCTGGGGGCAGAGCCCCTTCTGTTCCACTCATTGCACGGGGTGTTTTGGACACAGTGGGGCTGTGTGGGCTCCCAGGTGTGACACACAGGACTGATCCAGCTGAATGCAAAAGATCCAGCGAGTTGCTTAGGTTTAGCTTTTCTGGTATAATTGATTGCCTTAAAAATCACTTAGTGGAGCAGCTCCTTTTTTTTCTAGAAGCAGTTGTGCTGTATGCACAGGAACATGGGAGGACCTGAGTGCCCACAGTTAGACCTGGGATACTGCCTTCAGAAACCTCTTTTAGACCCCGTTTGCTGCATTGCAGTGTTGGCAGCCAGTGTGGTTCCCAGCTTTCTGGAAAGAGGGTGAATGAAGCATCAAATAATCCAGAATAAGGGAAACTGGCACAAGGAATCGGTGGGACACATCTCAGGCTGTTTGTGGGTTCTTGTCACATGGCAAATGGAAAGTTTCAATTCTCTGGGGTACGTGTTTTGATTTAGTATGGGGTGTGTTCCCTGCTTTGCAATCTAGGTCTTTTCAAAGTGCTTCAGTGTCAGCGTATAAATATTCAAAACCTCATGCTGTTCCTCTGCAAGCTTTTCTCTTGATTGCGAGTCAGCTGTGACCACCGCGCCTGTGACTTGTATCCTAATCAGCAAACTCTCCTTTATTTCATTTTTTTAGGATTATCTTCCCTCACAGCAAGATATACTGCTGGCACGAAGACCCACAAAAGGGATCCACGAGTACGACTTTGAAATAAAGAATGTTCCTTTCAAAATGGTTGATGTAGGCGGCCAGAGGTCAGAACGGAAACGTTGGTTCGAGTGCTTTGACAGCGTCACATCGATACTCTTCCTTGTTTCCTCAAGTGAATTTGACCAAGTGCTTATGGAGGATCGGCAAACGAATCGCCTTACGGAATCCCTGAACATTTTTGAAACAATAGTCAATAATCGGGTTTTCAGCAACGTCTCTATCATTCTCTTCTTAAATAAGACGGACTTGCTTGAGGAAAAAGTACAGAAAGTGAGCATCAAAGACTATTTTCCAGAGTTTGAAGGGGATCCCCACTGCTTAACAGATGTCCAAAAATTCCTGGTGGATTGTTTTCGTACTAAACGCCGGGACCAGCAGCAGAAGCCCCTCTACCACCACTTCACCACTGCTATTAACACAGAAAACATCCGGCTAGTGTTCCGTGACGTCAAGGATACCATCCTGCACGACAACCTCAAGCAGCTCATGTTACAGTGATGTGCAAAGACATTGTCATTGGAGTAACTTTTGTGTGTTGTGGGTTTTTTTTGTATCTAGAAGTTTACAGCAGGAGTAGAGAAATCCAGATCCTGTCAGACTTCTTGATATCTGGCTAAAAGCTGCTGCTGAACACATTATTGCCAATTTCTGCAGAAATTCAGGCTTAATCTCTTCCAGTGTAGCTTCAAGTCGACTCATAGCAGACCTATGTCTAAATTACCTGTAAAGTGATAAATTTGACCTTTCAAGAACATGCATATTATCCTAGAAAATTAATTCCACCTTCAGAATTCCCAGTCCAGACTTCAATGAAATTGTTGCAATTGTTAAACTGTGGCAGTAATTTAAGAGGAGGAGAAACTTCCCATCTAACTTCATCATGAAGACTGTGACACCATAGCTGACTTATGATTTCTCAGGTCTATTGTTGGTTAGAAATCCCATAAATCCCTTGCTGGAACCAAGTGTTTGAAGCTACAATTCCTGGGCGTAACGTACATCCCGTTTAAGTATAAATCTTTGCGTGAGTTTTGACTAGGAGATGCTTTAAAAATACTTAAATTGGGAGCTTCAGATGTACCTGGCAGGCAGTACTGACGCAGGCAGACGTCTGGTGATGAGGAATTAATGGCACAGTACGCAGTTTCACTCTCTGGCGTTGTCCGTATGTCCTGCAGCCGTGGGCAAAGCCCAGAGCGCTGGCGTACGGTCCTCTGGAAATTCTCATGTGGGAAGGGGGAGCAAGCGCCGAACTGGTATTTCTTATCTTCACTAGCCAGATGTTGCATGGAGGTACCTTACCTGCTCTGGAAGAGCTTTAATATAGCACCGGTTTATTTTTATTTCATGACTTCTTACAGCGTGCCTCATCTTAACCATTTTGGTGACGGGTAGAAGTACTTGCAAACCTAAGTGCCTCCTTATGTTCTGTCCTACGATATTTCAGTGGCCTTATTTGAGCGTCTGTGTTCCCAGCAGAGGCCTTGTGTACCTGGCACGGTGAGCTGAATGTTTTCTTCTGAAGAAAAGAACGTGTCACGGCAGAACGCGCCTCAGCCGATGAGGCTCTTTCTGCGACTTTCCAAGTGGGTCTAGAAATCCTAAGTGTACTTGAGCCAAATAGGTTGCACGGCATATTCCAGAATGCTGCTTGTGACTAAGAATATTTTACCAAAAGTTCCATTGCAGTGTCATTTTATTTTTTAGGGGGGGGGGTGTTACTGTTGCCATGTAAGTAAAAAAATAATAATAATAATAACAAAACATACTTCTTGCCCAGAAGTCCTCATACACCACGCAGCATATTACAAAATGAGAAGAAGCTGTGAGCTTGTGTTTTGAAAAGCCGAATTCCCCCCGGCCTGTCATGTGTAGGTAGTGCAGCTGTGCCCCGTGGAACCGGCCCATTCCTGTGGATCGTCGTGCTGGCCAGTGCGTTCTCGGATGAGTTTTTATTACCGTACCGCGTGTGCGGCAGCGGTGACACAACACTCACTGCTGGAACATAGGAAAGCTGCCTGGCTTCTGACCTTAGCCCTTTACTTACTGTGATTGTAAGTTGCATTAACATCTCTGTACCTCGTTCTCCTGCCAGTAGAAGGGGAATAGTGTATTTTTATTTAGTTAGGTGCTTGAAAGACCTCTTTTTCTTTTTTTTTTTTTTTTAAATATCATCCAATGAGTAGTCATAGATTAGTCTGCAATTTCCGTGATAAGGCACTATTTTGGGTGGAAAGAATTCTGAAAAGAGCTTGGGAGAAGTCACAGTGCATAGTTGAAACATCAGCAGAGAGTCTGGGTGCAAGACTGATGACAGGATGATTAATATCATCTTTAGATGGGGATATTTAATGTGGATTTTGCCTCCTTACTGGACATGGATATGATTACTTCTGGTTTGATGTCTTCAGGTCATAAGTGAGCAATTCAAGAAGGATGGTGAGGTAGAGGCCTCAAAAAAGTCTGGTGAGGCTATTTAAAGGATTGGACCAGGTGCCTGCGGTGGGGGTCAGAAGTTCTCCATGTCCCTCTTTGGGGAAGGGTGACAGGTTGAATTGGTTGAGCTATAAATGCTGCAGGAACAGACACCGAACCTGTCCCGTGGCCTCCAAGTCCACTGCTGGAAGCACAACCTGAACAAATCCAGGCCCTTGTTACCAACAAGAGGAGCAGTAGGTTTGTTTTGTTCCAGTGCTGACAGTTGTCTGAACAAGTTTCTTCATTTGAAGAGAGACTTATCTCTGCTCTGATTAAAATAATTAATTTGGAGAGCATCTGTAGTACGTGTTTTGCAGGGTGTCAGATAGATGATTGCAGAAAAAAAGACTAAAGACTGGAGAGGGGATGATATGAAGATCACCAGGAAATTGTCTAAGCAGATTAGTTTATGTAAAATATCGATGAATTTTGTGTCAAGGGACCTGTTAATTTACTGAAGATCCTCAAAACTGATGTCAGTCCAAGGATATAGTCAGCACACCGAGGGGAAAATATCAGCAGGCTTCTCCCCTGAACAAACACACACACACAAGCATGGGCTTAATCCTTTCAGATGACTTTCCTGTGAGCACCAGGGCTGTGAGGTGACGGGGGGACCCCGCGATGCTGGGTCACTTTGGACGGAGTGGGCCCTGGTAGATAAGCACTATATGAATCTCAGGCAGAAATGAGTTATTTTAAGGAATTGACTGAGTCGAATCACTTGCGTTTCCCACTCCACTTCTTTAGAGGGGTGAGGCAATGAACCTTGATGTAAGTGTTTACACGGTTCCTATGTGAACAGACCAGCCAAACAAACCGAATCAGCATTGGGCTTTTCTATCTTCAGAATGACTCTTCATGAGCCACCTGAAAAGGAGCACAGCACATACTGGTGTATTGCTTTCGAGATTTTTTTCTAAATATGATTTCTTTATAGCAGGTTGTAATTTTGGTACAAGAGCTGAAGGATTGATGTTTTGAACAGACTGATTTTTATGCTGTAGCAAACTAATGAGTCACAGTTGGTTAAGAGTGAAGCTTGTTTGTGCAAACCAGTCTGTGGTACAAGGTCAGCATGTATTTCCAGTGAGAGTGGGAAAGCGGGTAGAAATTCAAGTTTCCCAAAACTTTCTTGTTTCTCTTCAGTGGAGTGAGCTCTGCTAAATAGATCCCTGACCATATGGAGATATAAGGAGATACACTGTCTCCTACAGCCTTCCTGTACTCAGAGGTGAAATTGGTGTTTTAGCAACTGTTCCTGCTGCAGGGTGTTAAACCGAGTTGATCGATACCCAAAAACTGTGGCTGTTCATCAGGGCTTTGCAAATTTCACTTTTTCAATACATTGTACATGGGAGCATAAGCCATCAGTTTGTGTAAAACTGAAGCTTTCTTCTAGAATATCTGCTCTAAAAAAAAAAAAAAGGAGGGGTTCCTTGATCTCAAAGGCTGTATATTGGACTCATTTGTCTAGTAAGTAGCTTTAAATGTTGCCCATCAGAATTATTGTAGCAAGTTGCTCGATGAGGTGGGTGTTTCAAGCGTGGTGACACTTGGCTGGTACCGATGTTTGCCATCAGTCCCGGGCGGTTTGGTCTACCCGCAGCTGCTCGGCGTGCTCGGCGTGGCCATCGCCGGGACGGCTCCTCCGTTCTTTCTCTTTCAGGACGGTTGCAGAAGGTTCATTTTCCAACAATCACATTTCCTGTTGCAAAACGATCCGAAGTTTCATGCCGTACCGAATTGTGCACGAGTTAACTTTACAGGTCTTGTCTATTTGATGGTACCATTAACATAGTTGTTTTTTTGAATTACACAGCATTGCAATCCAGTGCCATTTTGCAATTTCTTTGCATTGTACTTGAAAATAAGTTGAATTGCAGACTATTTAAAACCGCTTTCCTGCGCTTTCAGTAGCAGTGAGAGCTTACCTTACGTGAAGCCTTTCTGTAAAAATATATTTTGTAACAACCTCATAGATCTTTAACAAAACCCAGATTTGTATTAGCTTTGTATAAATGTTTGTGGCTTACAATTTTATATGTTTAACTTTTTATAAACTTTCCAGGGACTACTTTTTATTGTAAATTTTTTTTTCTCTTTGCTTTAGTTTAAGATTGGCAATAAATTATTTCTAAGGGAGGTCTTAGAAGAAAAAGCATCACTTCCTTTTTATAAAACGGTTAAATTGATTAATAGTTTCAAACCTCTTACGCTCGCTTGTACATTGCTCTGTACATACTCTCCAAAAGTGTTGCCTTTCAGCTATTAATATTTGCCTTGTGTACAAAAATTACTGACGATGAATAAACATATACAGCCTCAAGCTGGTACTATGACGTTGTTTTTTCAAATGTATCATGTGTGGAGGGAACCAACTGATATTTTTCAGTGTCAGGCTGGAGAGTTGGGCGGGGAATAACCTAATGAAATTTAACAAGGGAAAGTGTAGAGTCCTGCATCTGGGCAGGAACAACCCCAGGTTCCAGTATAGGTTGGGAAACTACATATTAGAGAGCAGTGTAGGGGAAAGGGACCTGGGGGTCCTGGGGACAGCAGGGTGACCATGAGCCAGCACTGGGCCCTTGTGGCCAGGAAGCCAATGGTACCTGGGGTGGGTTAGAAGGGGGGTGGCTAGTAGATCGAGAGAGGTTCTCCTGCCCCTCTACTCCACCCTGGTGAGACCACATCTGGAATATTGTGTCCAGTTCTGGGCCCCTCAGTTCCAGCAGGACAGGGAACTGCTGGAGAGAGTCCAGCGTAGGGCAACGAAGATGATTAAGGGAGTGGAGCATCTCCCTTATGAAGAAAGACTGAGGGAGCTGGGTCTCTTTAGTCTGGAGAAGAGGAGACTAAGGGGGGACCTCATTAATGTTTATAAATATATAAAGGGTGAGTGCCATGAGGATGGAGCCAGGCTCTTCTCGGTGGCAAACAATGATAGGACAAGGGGTAATGGGATCAAGCTGGAGCACAAGAGGTTCCGCTTAAATTTGAGAAGAAACTTCTTCTCAGTGAGGGTGACAGACACTGAACAGGCTGCCCAGGGGGGTTGTGGAGTCTCCTTCTCTGGAGACATTCAAAACCCGCCTGGACATGTTCCTGTGCGACCTCACCTGGGCGTTCCTGCTCCAGCAGGGGGATTGGACTGGATGATCTTTTGAGGTCCCTTCCAATCCCAAACATACTGTGATACTGTGATATTTTTGGTTGGTTGGCTAAAGCCAAGTGTTGTGCTGCTGCCACATCTTGTTTCAAATGAAATACGTGCTCGAGTCTCTGCTCTCAAGCTCTTTGCTGAAAGGGCTCGTCCAGGTTCTTTTCAGCCTGGTCCCTTCTCTCCAGTGGAGACGCACGAGAAGATTCCAGACTTGCGTTGGACAGCCGGTTTGGTACTCAGTGTTTAAAATATTGATGATATGTTCTGGCGTAAGCTGCCGTATAAATCATGTATCTCAATATTGCAATGTTAGGTGGCGTGTTTTTATTTTCTTGTTCTTCTTTCTTTTTTGTAAGCTGTTTTCTGCATAAGCCAAGCTCTGCCTCCCCGGAAAGGGATCACCGGCCGTTTTACAACTGCCTGCAATGTGAACCACTGTTTTGCAGCAAAACGTGGATTTCTCCTTGTCACTGTTTGTGGAGCTGAGATGCTGTTTTCCACAGCAGCCCTCAGATCTGGCAGCCGTGCTGTGGACACTAAATCTCTGACAATACCCGGACCAAGTCGTGCTTGTTCACAGAGCCAGCGCTCAGCGTTCTTTGTCTCGGTAAGCGGAATCGTGAACTGCATGAATTCTGCGTGTGTGTGAACGCTGCTGTGAATCGTTTCCCCAGCCTCTGTGCAGAGCAGTTTGCTGTGGGAAGGAGCCGCCTCTTCTTACTGAAATTAGGATTTAATTCCCATCAGATGACCTGAAACTCAACCCGTTGACGTTCTGATTCCAGGTCATGCCTGTTCCTCTGGGGCTGTTTCTGAAGAATCACAGCCTCGTCTCCACACTTTTTGTGCTGAAACAGTTATATCAAATTAACACCATTTGCGATGGTGCTCTGATTCTGAAAGCCAAGCTCTTTGGGGTTGTTTTGAAAGCTTTTATATGTGATTTATATCTGATTTTGTGCGCTGAACTCGGCCACCTGAGGAGGAAACAACCACCGCCTGGAACGCCTCTGAACAGACCAGGGCGGGCTTTGTTAAGCCTGATATTCTTAAAGTAATTGCACCAAGGGCCATGTAGGCTTCTAGTTAAGTTCTTGTTGAGTAAAGCCCTGATTAGAACTGGGTTGGTGGTCAGCAGTGACCGGCAGGCTCTGGGAACATCACCGATGGTGCCTCTGATGTCCAAAAGGTGGGATGAGCCTTCACAGAGCTCTAGATTTACCAAAACACCTCATCGCGTGTTGCTGCATGTAGGTTGGGTGGCTGAGCCTCTTCCTTCCTGTTAAAGCAACCGGGTGCTTACGCAGTAACTGACATAAGGGAGCAACAACCCAGCAGAGCTTCACCCAAAGAGACGCCCTGCGGCAGCGGGAGCCGGTTCCTGCGGGGCTGAGCTCTGCGCCTGGAGTGAGCAGAGCCCTGCGAAACGGCTGGGAATGGGGCAGGACCACAGAAACATGGCTGGGAATGGGGCAGGACAACAGAAACATGGCTGGGAATGGGGCAGGACAACAGAAACATGGCTGGGAATGGGGCAGGACAACAGAAACATGGCTGGGAATGGGGTAGGACAACAGAAACATGGCTGGGAATGGGGCAGGACAACAGAAACATGGCTGGGAATGGGGCAGGACAACAGAAACACGTCTAGGAATGGGGCAGGACAACAGAAACATGGCTGAGAATGGGGTAGGACCACAAAAACATGGCTGGGAATGGGGCAGGACAACAGAAACATGGCTGGGAATGGGGTAGGACCACAAAAACATGGCTGGGAATGGGGCAGGACAACAGAAACATGGCTGGGAATGGGGCAGGACAACAGAAACATGGCTGGGAATGGGGTAGGACCACAAAAACATGGCTGGGAATGGGGCAGGACAACAGAAACAGGGCTGGGAATGGGGCAGGACAACAGAAACATGGCTGGGAATGGGGTAGGACCACAAAAACATGGCTGGGAATGGGGCAGGACAACAGAAACACGTCTAGGAATGGGGCAAAACAAGAAAGGTGATAGCGTGGAGTTAGTTCTGGCCAGCCCACCTAACACTCTGTTTTCCACACAAGCCGAAATGTTTTTGCTGCATGTGAAATGTGAATGACTAGATTAAATTAGTCAAAAGGGTCCGGGTAGACTGACTCCCATGCGGTTCTGTGATAGCATTTTATTTGTGCTTTCAGATAGCAGTAGATTTCTGTTCTCTGCTTCCGCCCCTTGTGTGTTTAGCATGCTTAAGAATGAGGGCAAGAGACGTTTTCCTGCTCGAGTGCAGCTTCCCCCATCAGCAGCTTCCTGGGCTCTGGGATTCGTGTTCACCCGCTCCTGCAAGAGCCGAGCGAGCCCCATTCCAGCCGGCGTGGCAAGGTCTTCATACCCGAGTTCAGCAAACAACCTGCAGATTACTCCAAGATAAGACTCAGAACATGCAGCAGTGCTGAGATGCAGCGAGACGGGAGCCGCATGTCCCCGCACACGCAGCCAGGCTGCTCCGCTGCATTGGAACCCCAGGGTTTGATGAATTGCTGAGCACTCGATGTGACACACGGGGATCTGGGGCTGGCTGCTGGGAGCGCAGGTCGCTCCAGTGCTTGCAGCTTCCTACCGAGGTTAATATTGAAAGCCGACGTCCTCCGGGAGCAGCGGGTTGTGCGTTTGCTGCTCCGCGGGCGAGGAGGCTGGGGGGCACTGGGGAGCGAGGCAGGAACGGGGTTGTCAGCAGATGCAGTAAGTGAATAAATCTCATTTCTCTGCCTGGATGGTTTGAAATGTGGTGACCTAGTGCGATGACGCTGATCGGCACAGACTGTTTCTTATTAACTGAGGACTAACAGAGCAGGGGAAGCACAAGACCCTCTGCGTCCAGCCGAGTGACTTTTCCCCGCTCCCTATCCCAATATTCAATATAGCGGATCCTACGAGCACAGAAGATGCGAACTCCTTTCTCAGGCTTCTTGCACTGCCGGGCAGCAACGCCCACAGCCCAAATCCCTGCCCGATTCCTGTTGCTCTCCCCTCCAGCACCAGCCCAAACCTGTGGTGGCTTTTACCACATTGTGTCCTGTGTTCCCTCCCGTGTTGCTTCAGCCTGGAAGAGCCAACTCCTCCGAGGCAGAAGAAAGCCACCCCTCTATCAAAGCCAAAGGGGAAGCAGTAGTGGAAAAAAAATACTGTTAACAGTCCCCAGACGGCCGTCTGCACTGATTGAGAGAATGATGGAGTGTTTCCGTGCTGCCCGCGTACCACGCAAACGATGCTTGTGGGATGACACCAGCCGTGACTAATTTACCTCCAGCCTCTCGCCGCATCGGGCTGTTACGGCACAAGCGCTTCCACAATTCGGGGGTGTGATCACCAGCCCTGACGTGAGGTTCAATTCTGGGCGCCCTGTGGACCCACAGCCTTTGCCTGGGAGTTGTTCTTTGTTTTCAGCGTTTATACAAAGAAAAGGCAATGTCTATAAGCGATACGGCTCTTCGCTGAGTTGCCAAGGCATAATATTTTACACTTTTTGTGTGTGAGCTGATTATTTTATATGAATCCAAAGTCTAACGGTGGGAGCAGCTGGGACTCGGTGACTGTTTCCTGCTGTAGCCGTTTTCCCTGAAGAAAAAAGAAGCAAACAAACGAATAAAAAGCTTAAGTGAAACCAGCATTTTCAAAGCGTTACTAACATTAGGATTTGCAGGGGGGCGAGTTGAGCAAACCTGCAGCAGCAGCAGCCTCCTTACATCATGTCTGCCAAAAATTGCCTAGAATTAAGGGGAAAGCTTCCTCTTTTCTTGGTGCGGATGACCCAGGCAGACTCTCCCCCGCTCTCTCCCATCCCCATTTGCAGAACTTCAGGAGGAAAGGGGATGTGATGCAGCTCGTGCCCAGCAAAGCAGGACCGTGCAGAGCGATGGCACCAAATATTGCTAAATATTTTTTGCCAGCATGTAGCAAATCCTGAATCCTCCTCTGCTTTCCAGTGAAATGTCGCCTTTCATTGCACTTGCAATAAAGCGCACAATCATCTCTACTGTGTCTTATCTGGGGATGCCGCTGGGGAAAGGGAACGTTTCTACATGTACAAGAATCAGCAGCGAGTCACCGTGGCTGTGTCCTTGTCGTGCCAAAGCACCGGGGGACAACTGCAATGTGTCCTCCTTTAGAAAGGCAACCCCAACTGCCCGAGTCAGCGGGGTAGATGCACGGGGGCACGTTATAAATGCCATCTGGCAGCGGGTGCGTGTATTTCCCTCCTGAGAAACCGATAGAAATTTGGAATTCGTTAAAAACGGAAATAAGTGGGAACATTGGAGCTCTGAGGAAGGGCCGTGAAGCAAGCTGGGTGACCTGAGCGACGAGCAGAGGGGACCTGAGGCTCTTTGTCACCCGTCGAAGCAGAGACGCCCGGCAGGAGACGGTTCCCGGTGCCTTGTGCTGTGTGATTCTCGCTCCCTGTCGCTCCAGCTCCATCCAGCTCCAGCGGCTGCTGGATTCTGTCGTTTCTGTTCCCAGAAGTCGTCCCCTTGCAGCTGGCAGGACGATCCAAGAGCCGCGGGCTCCCGCTTCACACATCTGCAAAGTCTGAGCAATAAACTCCCCACGTTGATGCAGCTGGAGGTTTTGCCTTTTGTTGAGCGTAATTATGTAGGATTTAGTCTCCAGCTTCAACAGTAAAGATCAGACTCTTGCCAAGCCTGTTTAAGACAAATTTTCTTCGGGTATAGTAATAAAATCTGCCGTTTGCGCATTCTTAATGGCGATTTTAATCTGATGTGGTCTACGAGGAATTTTGCTGAGCCCACTTAGTGTCCATAGGGCTAGGAAGATTTTTCCCACTAGCAGTCAACAAAAGACTCAAGCATCTACATTTCTTACTGTCCTCTCTGCTTTTGTAAAGTAATATGTCAATGATTTGTGAACCAAAAAATCTGGGCTGGTTTGTCCTGAGGCCCAAGTCTGCAAAGGGAGCTTGGTCTTGAAAGTTTGAATATCATTGTGTCAGAATGCTCAGGCTGTCCAGCTCAGTAATGTGTATTTACATGTATAAAACACTTGTGGTAGTTCACAGCTTTTCTCTATATTGCTGCTTCTTTCCTGAAAATAGCCCTTTTTTTGTTTGTTTTTTTTCTTTCTAAGGGACCCCTTGAAACATTTAAAGCAGAAAAAGCCCGGAGATGCTTTTGGTATTGTGGGAATAACCCTGATGAGTCTTGGAATTTCATCACTGGACAAGCTGCTTTGACAAAAGCAGCACAACTTTCAAGTGTCGAAAACTAAAATGACTTTCAAAATATGAACAACCAGCTCAATAATAGGAAAGCGGCCAGATCACGCTCGCCGCTCTGCTGTGGTGCAGGGCCAGCAGAGACGCCCAGTGTCTAGCGGTTTGCTTTATGCAGTTTTTAGAAGAATGATGAATTTCCAGCTCACTTCTAGGTCATTTGGCAAAGGCAGGAACACGGGCAGTATTGATTCACCGCGCCTCTTAGGCACCTTTTCCTTTGGCAAGTTTCCCCAGCAGATCAAATGAAGGAGGGGAATTCCTAAGAAATGCCTGTCCCTTGCCATAGGGGAAAAAACAGTGCACTGGATTGTTTTTACATACTGAAAATTGTAATTGCATGTGAACGACTGGATACGAGAGATTATTTTGCTGTAAACTGAAAGCAGAAAGTGTGAAAAGGCAGTAGGGAAGGACAGCCCGGCCCAAAGCGACCTCACACCGCGTTCCAAGCTGGAGTTTGCCTCCTGGTCGCAGCAGGATTCTCTGATGCCTGACCCCTACCAGACATAAATATGGGGGTTTCTCCTTCCCTCACAAAACAAGGTTTGTATTCATAGAAGCCATCATGTATTAGATGTTCCTAAAGGCATCATGCTTTAAAAAAATCACATTCGTATAGTGGCGAGGTGACTGTGCAGGCTCAGCTGGGAGGATATGTGGGCACGGACAGTAGCAACCCTGCAGGGACTTCAGTGAGAAGTAAAGCTTTAGTGAAAATCATAGAATATAGCTTTAAAAATCATAGAATAACGCTTTAAAAAGCTGAAAGGTAAGGATGGCAGTGGGGGCTGGGGGTGACACTGCCTGTGGAGCTTTGTCATCCCAACCATGACGCTCATCATCTCCATCCCAGGGCTGGCGTGTCTGTTCTCTGGTGGGTCACCTGCGTTTGGAGAGGGGCAGGTCCCCAAGCGCCGGCAGCCCACGGTGGCTCTCTCGGCTCTTGCAGGTAGTTGCCAGTGCTTAATTAGAGTTCCCGGCTTAATTAGGGTGCCCGGTCCCTCGTGACACCTGTCCCGAGTGGCCGGGGCGGGACCGGCGCAGGGCGGCGGCGGGGCCGGCAGGGGGCGCCCGCGGGCCGCGCAGCCGGGCGGGGCGCGGGGGGAGCGGGGGCGGCTGCAGCGCGGCTACCTGGGGGACGCCGGTTCGAGACCCGCTTGGGACGAGCGGCCCCGCTGCCCGAATTTTCCACCCCACCCGGGGCAGCGGGATCGGCGGCTGTGCTGGGGCTTGGCGGGGGGACAGCGGGCACCTTCCCCCCCGCAGCTGCTCCGTTTTGAGGCGGTGAGAGCCTGGCCCAGGTTGGCCAGAGAGGTGGTGGATGCCCCATCCCTGGAGACATCCCAGGCCAGGCTGGACGGGGCTCTGAGCAACCTGAGCTGGTGAAGATGTCCCTGCTCATGGCCGGGGTGGGACTGGATGAACTTCGAAGGTCCCTTCAACCCAAACTGTTCTATGATTGATGGGTGTTTGGCACCAACAGCCTCTATTTTGCTGCTTCTCAGGTCCCACCAGGTGTGAGCCCAGGGCCCGTCCTGCAGTGGGGGTGCGATGGGGTGGAGGGGGCTGAGGCAGCACAGGTGTGAGCATTTGCCCAACGCCAGCTGTGTGTTGGCCCCTGACTCATGAAATTGGGCATGTTTCTGGTCTCCGTCACTGCCCATGGCTGCAGGGCAGGGCTCCAAGCACCTGGAGAAATCAGGCAGACATCCCCTGGATCTCTGCCTGGTTTGTTTGTGCAAGCTGCAGGCTGCTGTAGGCTCTGATGCCGTAGAAAGACGCAGGGTATGGAGACTGGGGAGACATGGAAGCTGGCCCCCAAACTCCTCTTTCCCCCTGTTCTGCAGCACAGTGCTGCTGCCCCATGGCAGAGCTCTCCGGCTCCAGCAGGACAGACCCAGGAGGTTGGTTCTAGTGACACAGGAGAGCTGGAAGAGCCCAGACCTGCAGCACCAGTGCCAGCACCTCCACCCAGCTGCTTCCCAGTAAAGTCACCCACTGCCCAGCCCAAACCAGCGCTCGGGGATGTCAGCGCATCTTCAAAGCTATAGCATCATCCATCCTGGGGACCGGGGTGTCCAGGAGCAATGTGTTTTCCTCAGGATGCTCTGGGCAGATTTCTGGCCACCATTCTCCCTGGGAACTGTGTCCCTGGCTGGATGTGTGTGTGTTTCATGGTGGGGAGACCCCCCAAGCCCCGGGAGGGGGTTCCTGCCCCATCTGGTGTGAGCTCGACCTGGAAACCACCTCACGCGTGGGATTCCGTTGCAACACTGCTGGTGTGCAGCACTCAGCCTCGGCTTTTAACTTCTTGCAGGATGAGTTTCACAACCCCTACGTTAGTTTGTGTTTCAGCTGTTGCTGTAGATACTGTAGCTCCTGTCTGTGCATGTTTTCTTGTTTTTCTCATCTTTCTACCGTCTCACAGACGTAAAAAACTGAAGGAGCACGTAAGTTCAGGGTTTCCAAAGGAAACTGTGGTCTGAGACATGCAAAGAAATGTCAGTGGTAGGGAGTTATACTTGTGGTTACTAACAAACTGTTTATTTGTTTTGCTAAGTAGAAGCAGGTGTTACAGAGGAGTCGGTATTTGGGGAAAGAGGCAGAAGGGTTGTGCTGCTCACAGGGGTTGAGAACCTTCTGGCCAGTGTTAACCATATTGTTTTTAAGTATAAAAAGCAGAATGCAGTGGAGAGAGAATGGTTTTGCTTTAGTCTTTCAACATTAAAATCTTTCAACTTTCTTATTTCTTTTTCATTTAATGTGTTACATCTTGAAGACTTTACTATCCAGGAATGGATGAAGATGACAGCAAAACAGTAGTAGGAGCCCAAAAGTGTTCACCAAAACCCCCAGAAGGGTTCAAGGAGAGCTGCAAGGGGTTATTAAAATGCTTTGATGTGCTGCATGTAAGCAGAGTGCATAGTATACGCAGAAAAGCTCATATATTTAGAGGGTTACTTTCTGTCATTTACTACGGACTATTTTAAAATTTACTGTCTGACAAGAAACTACCAGTGCACTAAAAATTCTTTGCTGAAAAGCTCATGTTTGTATCATCTCTTGGCTGACACCGGTTGCTAATGTGATGCTAGAGTATTTGGTCTCCGCTGATGCCACGTGTGTCCAGGAATGTTTGTGTTCATCGCTCTCCAGCACTCGTGTTCCAAGTGGGGTCTGGGGTGTGCTCAGCTGCAGGCGACGGGTGCTCTTTAATCCCTTGTATTTTATCACGCTCTAATAGTAAAATTGCAGGAGCGGGAGTCCCTGTGTAGGAATAAAAGGGTATTAGCAGGTGAAAGGGGTGACTGGATGAACAGCTGGGTGTTGGGGTATGTGGGAAGGGACAGATGTGCTGTCCCCAAGAGTCACCCAGACCAGGGTCTGTCCATGGCTGGGCTGCAAGGAGAGGAGCACAGGTCTGGTTGCACCTCAGACTTTGCGTGAAGATCAACAGAAGACGCTTTGAACCTTAATCCAGGTTATTTACATAGTTTCTCTTTTTTTTTTTTTTTAAAATCAGGTTCACAGATTTAATTGGCGCTTTGTGCGAGAGGTTTAATTTCCTGTGCCAGGATGTTATTTTTATTAATAATTACTGTGACCAGGGTTTAGTTGGGCTCTGTTTTCCTTGCCATTGCCCAGGTGATGCTTCCTCCTCCGTGCTGCTAAATTGACTCGGCGGTACCAGGGCCCCGGATCGGGCTGACGGGGCAGAGTTCCCACTGGGTACCGTTTTCAGGATTAATTTGTACTCTCCGCTTCACAAGTCTCCTTTCGTTCTGCCTTCCTGATCTTACACACTGTGAGCAATTAAATCCTTTAAAGTGTGTGAATTATCTGCTATTAAAAGTAAGCACCAGAGTGCATCTATATATTTTTTTAATTACTCTGTTGGAAAAGAATCACTTATACATTCTGATATTTATTGCTGTTGTTTCCTTATTAAAATAGAATTTCACATGAACATATAGTTCATGTCCAGTTATCACTTTATACACCCTTAACTGACCATTTTGGCCCCAAAGGTGCTTTTACCAAAGAGAAATCCAACACGTAGCTCAGGCTGCAAGATCAGTGTTTAGCCCTTAAGACAAACAGGTTGAAATCCCTGCCTCATTCAAAGCTGTGCAAAAGAGTTTGAATAAAAATACCTGAGATGTGCAGATTTCCACGTAGATCTGGGCAGGGTAGGGGCTCTCTCCACAAAAACGATTTATGAACTAAAGCTTGAATGCGGTTTAGTATTTAGATATTTGGGTGATGCGTGTGCAGCAGGGTTTGCTCTGCCTGCTGGTAGGAGCAGGTTTCCACCTTCTCTTTGCCGAGTGCTCTTGATTGCAATATTGGAAGAAGCTGTGAAGGGCTCTGACCCCTCACTGGTGGCAGGAGAACAGCCAGCAAAAGGGAGAAGCAACAAAGATGTCTTTGTCTGCAGGCTCCTTTCCAGGTATGGTTTATTTAATGTATTTTTCTTTTGGGGAATCTCCTGAGTTATTGAAGGAGAAGTCTTGCAAAGCTGGGGGGTTTCTGTGCAGGTGAGGGAGCACACGAGTGTCGCTGAAGGTGCAGTTCGGGGTTTTCAAGCGAGGGCAGAGACAAAACTTCTCTGTGGATTATGTGCAGCCCGTGTGTGAGCAGAAAAGGGCCGTGTTGTGGGGAATGTCTGTGTGTCTGTTGTTCAAGGGCTCGCTGGAGGTTGGGGAGCGGATGGGGGGTGGGATGGGGGCTGAAGTGCCTGGTGTCCTTTGCCTGGTGGGACCGGTCGCCAGGAGCCCGTCCCTGTGGCCCCCGATAGCGCCCAGGGTGCCCCACAGCAGGTGTGGGTCCAGCTGTGGGTGCCTGCTGCTGATAAGCTGTTGTTGCTGCAGCCCGGGGTGTGTGAGGGAGGAAGATAGCAGCCCGTGGGGGGGGTTGGTGGCTGTTATTTGGTACGACAAGGGTGAATTCAGGACTGCGGCTGCAGCAGGAGGAGGGGAAGGGAGTGATTTTGCAGTGAGTGTGTGGGAAGGAATTGGCTTTTCTGGGGGTTCAGCCCCAAGCAGGGCACAGGCTGTTGTTCCGTGTGTGTTTTCCAGTTTCAAGTTTCCCAGTTGCATGTTGCAATATTTGGCAAAGGCTCTTTTGTCCCCCGTGGAGGCACATCCTGTCCTGCATCCCCTGGGATGCATCCTGTCCCCGCCACGCTTGGCTTCTGGTTTTGAGTGGTGGAGGACACCTTGTCCTGCTCTTCCCTCATCTCTGTGCAAATCAGAACCTGCTTTCCCATCTGGGACGAGTTCTCTAGGAGAACGCAACGTGGGAATGTCAAGGTGTAGTAATTGCTGTGCCAGCTCCTGCCTGAGGATGCTGCACCTTGAGTAGAAGTGGCTGTGTGCGTCAAGGTGTCCTCAAGTCACCGATGTGGTGCCAGGGCTATGGACAGGACATGCAGCCGTGGTCACCCCGGCAGAGAGAAGCAGGGATGCGGATCTGCCAGGGGAAGGATTTGGGTGACTTTGGCCAAGCGCTGTGCCTGGTAGCACATAAAAGCCTCCAGCGGCAGGTTTGTACAAATGGCAGCGTCAGAATCATTTTGGTTGGAAGAGACGCTTGAAATCATCAAGTCCAACCATAACCTAAATCTGCCACTAAACCATGCCCGTAAGAGCTTCATCTGCGTGTTTTTAAACATGTGGAGACTAAAGTGAATTAGTGAAGGGGCCGGTTGGCAGGTCCCAGCGTTGCAGGAGCTCGGAGTGATGCTCGGTGTCCCATTTGCTGTCACCCGACCCGGTCTCACTGCTGCGCGGTTCTTCGGGGCTGGTTTGGGCCATTCCTCTGCCAGGCTGACTATGGCAAGCAGCCGGCAGCGGATCAAGTAGAAAAAGACGTTCACAACATTAATGAAAGCTTTGACAAAAAGGAAGCGAGGGAAACTATTGTCTCCTCGGCCTTATTCACATAATGTCTGCGTGTAATAAGTCTTCTGGTTATGCTTGTGGCTTCTGTGACAAAGCAGTGATTTAGGGGTCTGTCTTTACAGAGGCAGAGCTGCTCACATGGGCCAAAGTGCTGGCGAGTAATATTTTACCACAAATTGTTGTAACTGGAGCTTGACAACTGCAGGAGGAAGGAGGGTGGGGGTTGGCATTTGATTTATTACCCGACTTACTGCAATTTGCAAGAGCGAGCTTTATGCTGGCGCGGCAACGGATTTGCAAATCCTGCAAGTAAAAGCCCGTGTGAGTGAAACCGGGGAGGGGAAAACTCTTGTAGTTCGCTGTGAGGATCCGCAGAGGTGCCCGGAGCAGCGGGAGGCGCGAACGCACCGCGGCCGCAACCCGGCTCCTGCAGCCGCTGGCATCGCGGGATGCCCGCAGCCTTTCCCGCGCATCCCCGCTGGGGACCAGGGGTCCTGTCTTTTGCTGGGGACACCACGAGCAAAGTGATTCCACTGGGCAGCGGCGCTCTCTCTCTCAGCCTTCAGACAAAGCCAGGAGTGAGAGGGATGTTTTCCTAAACCCGACCTGTGAAGCATCTTTAAGAGGAGCTGGAGGGAGGAAGGCTGCTGCTCGGGCTTGCATCACCCTGAAAATTCAGGTCATGTTTACTACGGGCAGCTGGAAAATGATGATCTCAGATGCTAACAAGTAACATCTGAAGGGAAGCATTAAAACATTCGAGCTGTTTTGTAAGCACCTACTTTACTTTTTTTCCAAAACCAGTTTAGCTATTTTTAAAGCTTCATTTCTCTCCTTAAGTGCCTGATGTCGGCTTATCTAAAATAAGTGAAAAAGAACAAGAGGTTGCCCTTCCTTTTAGTTTCAAATGGAAAAATGATTTTGTTGGGTTTTTTTCTTTTAAAAAAAAAGACCCCAAGCCAACAAACCGACCCACTGTAGAGCTTCCTTTCTGCTTCGGAAGGACAGCTATGCACGGTCTGAGGGCTTTTTGTCCTTCTGCAAGCTGACCTTGTGTAATTTCCTTTATTTACATTTGGCTGGCACTGGCCTCATTGACTGCAAGAGTTTATACAACCACTTTTGAGATGAATACCGAGGCTCGCAGGAGCGAGTTCTGCCCCGTGTCGTCCTCTTATTTACTGGTAAAAGCAGACGTACAATGCTACCAAATAAGTATTCTCAGCCTATTTTGTTCTGGCCATAATGCCTTCATGCCAGCATAGCGGAGGTTGTGGGCAATTAATTTAAACCAGGTGGTAAAAATTATTCAAAATTGTTTCTGTGCAGGGAGACATCTGATAGTGTTACAGTATTATGTGCTTTTATTTATGTGGACAGCGTGCAGCCTTTGTAATGCTTTTTGGCTTTTTTTTTCTGGTCGGTTGGTTGTTTTTGAGGAAGCTGTTGCAAATAGTGTTTGCTCACTGTTGTAATTGAGCCAGAGTCAAATTTGGAGACAGATTAGCTTCCTGGGACTTTGGTATTTGCGTTAAGCCTGTGCCGCTTGCATACGTGATCACCTCTGTTCTGGGACTTTTGAAAACAAATTGTACTTAGTAAGTATCAGTTGTGCGATGATGCCTTCAACAAGTAGCTCAGAGGAAAAGCTACTCCATGCATTATTGATATTTGGAGTTAAGCAGCACGGCAGCTTGTAGGGTTTGGTGGTGCTGGGAGTTACGGGCAAAGCGGGGAAGGGCGGATCTCAGCCGCTCTAAAAAGAAATCAGGTTTGAGGGAGAGAAAATTGCCCCCTTAGCGCAACTATCCTGCTATTGAGTAGCTTGATTTCTGAGCCGCCTCGCCTGGCATGGAGAAAGTATTCTGCAATTCAAAGAGATGATAAAATAATTACATGATTGCATGCTTATTGAAGGCACGGGGATAATGTTCCTAAGTGCCACCAATTCAGTCCCGGCTCAGAAGAAAAGGCTCCTCCTAATCAGGGCTCCCCGGGTGAGGGTTTACAAGAGCACCCTTGAGGTCAGCGCTAATCCACCAGCTCCCAAGCAACTCCGCTAAAGGAATGTGGGGTTGCCCAATTTGCAGGGTAAACACGCTCCTTAGGGCTGGGGAAGCGGCGTGTGGCTGCGAGAGCCCGCGGGACGAGAGGATGGAGGAAAGGGAGAGGAGGAAAGTTTCTTCATTTTATTTAAAAAAAAAAAAAAAAAAGGAAAAAAATTATTGCAAAACTCAGTGTTTTAGAGTATTTCCAGAGTCCACTAGGTACGGTACAAACACACCGGTACATCCCGCTTCGAGCGCATTAAAGGCGGCTCCTGGGTCTGCTGCCCGCACACACACATTCGCACTCGCTCCCCTGCTCGTGCCGCGACACAGACAGGGACAGAAACGTACTGTGAGGTCAGTGACAAACGGATCGTTTCATCTGTATTGGAAATTGTTGTACAAAAAACAAGAAAACTAATGAAATTACAGTAGAACCTCGCAAATCTGCAGAACAGGGAGCTTCCACACACACGCAAAACCCGCACGCCTTATTCCACTTCCAAGCAGAGTCGTAATAGCAAAGTGCTGTAGTGAGGTCTCGTATCACAAAGACTTCCATAATCTTACAATTATAGGCTACAGAACATTTACCAAAACGCTTGAAGTATCATAAATTAACAATAAATTAAAAAGAAAAAAGAAAAGCACATCTGAACGCGACATCGTTGTTTTGTTCGTGTACTCACTGGTTCACAAAACTTGAGTTGTGGGTCGGGGATGTTCCAGTCCTGGGGGCAACGCTGCGAGGTTCTGCTGGCCGGGTAAAGTGCTGAGGCAGAGAAAGGACGCGAGACCGCGGGTCCCGGGCAGTGAGGATGAATTGCTCTAGCAGCTCTAGTAGCCACTTGCTTGCAAGAGTGCCTGGTTTTCTTTTTTTGTTTGTTTTTTTTTGGACATCTAAGACAGAAAAAACAAATCAAGCACCTTTCCCCCCCCCCCCCCAAAAAAAAAAAAAGGCTTTTTTTTTTTTTTTTTTTAAGGAAAAGCAGATTGTCCCACATTTCTATGGCTGGTAAAATACAGACAGGTCAGCGTAGCAGTTAATGCGTGATGCCACTTCCACTTAAATACACAGAAATGTTGGTTTGGGGTTTGTTTTCCCCCCCCCCACCAAAACCAAACCAGACTTATTGTTATTTGTCCCCCTGAGTTGCCGAGAGGCGTTAAGATGCACAGAGGTGGGTAAGCAGCAAGCTTGTGTCACCGGGAATCTCTCCCATTAAGACTAAATGAACAGCTAATATGTTGGTTTTCATTGTTCCCTTCACAGCTTCCATGTGCACAGGCTCTGCTTTGCTTCTCACTTATGTCAAAACTGACTTTAGGAGAGCCAGGGAAGGGGGTACAGCCCGGACCACCACGCTTGGGGATGGGTACCGGGGTCCCACGTCCACTGGGGATGCGCAGAGATTTCCCTGTGCACCTGTAAGCGAAGGTTTGGGGTCCATTGAGACAGGCTGGGCTGGGTACGGCAGCAGAGCCGGGTCCATGGACACCAGCTCAGGCCTTTTGGAAAGAGATGCTGGATCTGTGGTTTATTATTATTTTTTTCCTTATTAGATAACTGGGTTATCTAAGACCTACCTATTAAAAACAGCTACACTAGGCTGTAAGTTTCCCAACAATTTCACAAGCTAGCAATACAAGATGGGTATTGAAGAGATCAATGGAAAGACAGCTTTCTGTTCCGCAAAAGATGATTTTTCCTCTCCGGTTATTTAAGCTAACCTCCTTTAACAATCTTAGAATAAATTAATAAATACTAGTTAAATTAGAAACAGTACATCAGATCTGGCTATCAACAGAAAACAGTTCTCAGGATGCCAATCAGGAGAAGAAAAATGATCTTATGAAATATGTGCAGTAATAACTGGCCATAAAGACATACAGAGCCCTCTGATTTCCCAGCATTTGTGACGTTCAAGTGAATTAGAAGAACCTTAGCACTGGTTTAAGTCGGCTGTCTAGCTTAGTCTCCTCCTCAGGTCTAAAACACGAGCCTTCCAGAAGAAGAGTCAGTTGGTGACCGGTGGGGTACGAAATGCTCGTCTCCAGTTCGTATCATCGGTGTCCTGGCTGTGGCAGAGGGTGGGTGAGGACAGGCAGTGGCTGAGCTGCTTCTGCTGTCGCTCTTTGCGTTTCTTCTGGGGTCTTTACCTGTGGTTGTTATCAGGAAAGCAGGAGTGCGCATCTCATCTGCATGCTGGACACAAGTTATGTGGCTATCCGTATTTTCTATTTCCATTGTTGGTTAAAACAGTTCTAATGATTAAAAATAAGGTTGGTGGCAACTGTTTGCATTTAAAATTTCCCATTCCCTTCAGAATGTAGTTTTAAAATGTGGAGCAGAGCTGACGTTCTCCCCAGTCTCACGCCGAGCACATTAGGTGGAGAAGGAGCAGGGCTGGTTTATTTTACGCCGCGCTGTCACAGCCTTTTCCTGAATTTTCTGCCTTTCCAATATCCATTTCAATAAAGTCCTCCGGCAAGTCGGGTGCGACCTCGGCCGCGCTGTCCTGCCGGCGGCACAGCCCGGCCTTGCACGGCCTCACCAGGGACAGGAACACGGCGCCCAGGACCATGCCGGCAGCACACGAGTAAAAGGCTGAGCTGTAGTTTTGTGTCGTATCCACTAAGACACCTGCAGAAAACACATTTACAGCAGTTAGCATCAACTGACTATCCCCTCATCCTTGTCTGTCCATCACTCCTATAGGGAGGCATTAAGAGGCGTTAAGTAATCCGCATCATTATATTTGCCACCAAAAGACACTCAATGACCAACGGATGCTGCCTTAAAAAAGTAAAACCACTCTGTTTGGGGGTATGTAGTGTCATCTTCAGGCAAATCAGGGACCCTCTGTACGCTGCAGGGATGCCAAGCCAAGATGCATCCCATCACCTCTTTATTATGAGGCTTCACCTTTCTGCAGCGTTTGGTAGAAACACATGCACAGTGAAAGCGGTTTGTTCCTGCTGTTTGCTAGAGCCTGAAGCGGTGCCAGGTTTAGGTTTCCAACAGGAGCAGGGCAGCACTGCAGCGTTTCCCTTCACTCGAGGTTCCTCGGTGGAATCTGCCTCATCGGTGGGACGCTGCAGAGCTGCATTGCAGCACAATTCTGGCTCCCGGAGCATCCTAACACCACTTCCAGGGCTTTTCGGGTAGTACTATCATCAGCACTGCCAGAGCACTTTCTAGACAGAGATCAGCACCAGTAACTGTCTAACCCACCCAAACCCACAGATCAAAGTTTTGGAGTTACCTGCAAGGGGTGGTCCAGCCAACCCAGCTAAGCTTTGAATAAAGACGTAGACTCCAGCTGCAGAAGACATCTTTGCGATGCCCACCACATCGTCTTCTGCCAGGAGGGGAATGTGCGTGCCCGCTACCGTTCCCAGCATGAACCCAAAAAATATGCTACATGTCATCAAGCCCCAGAATTCCGAGGCGAAAGGGAAGGCAAACAACGCTACGGAGAGCAGAACGACGCAGATGAGTTCAATGTAGATCTTGCGGATGGGTTTTTTGTTGAGAACCCAGCCAGCTGAAATTCTTCCAAAGACCTCGGCGATGGCCATGGCCGACAGGATGTACGCAGAGTGGTCTTTGCCGATGCCAAGGCTGAGGCTCAGGGGAATGATGTAGAGGGAGGGGGCGAAGAAGCCCAGGGTAGCGAACAGGCCAAAGAATGCATAACAAATAAAGCTATAGTCTCTCATCACAGAAAAGTCCAGTAGTTTGGTTTTTGGTTCTGGAGGGGTGCTGTTATTTTCAACAAGTACCTGTACGTTTTCCTTTGGTTCTTCACTTTTGGGCTCTGCTTTGGTGTTTCCAGGCACATTGCTGGGTGAGGTAGTTATTTCTACTCCTGAGTCTATGGACTCTATTGAGGTGCGTGTTTGCTCGTTTTCAAGCATGTACTTTGTCTCCGTGGGCTCCTCCGGAGGCTGCGCTTTCACTTCTTCTTGCTCTTTGATGACGATGGGTCGCAGCAGCGCTCCGCAGATGACGATGCTCAGCTGTAGCACCCCAACAGACAGGAGGCTGTATCTCCAGCCAATCTGCTCCTTCAGAGCAGTGATTGCTAAGGGAAAGAGGGCAGAAGAAGAAGAAAGTGTAACTAGAAAAGCCTGTGGTTACACCAAGGAGCTATTTGAATGTACAGCTAGCGGAGAGACTGAAGCGTCATCACTGGAAGGTCCCAAGGACCTCGCAGAGGCTGAGCATGGGTCCCTCTGCCCAGGGCCACCCAGGGGCTGGCACCCACCCTCCTCTCACCAGCCACTGCAGACGAGACCTAGAAGTTGCACTTAACACGTGGCTAGCAGAGCCATCCTCTAGGTAGCCACTTGTGAGGTCCCAGCGAGCCTGGGATGCGCGAGGACAAGGGGGGGTTTATTTTTAGTGAACGAGACCAAACTCAACATTTCGAGTTTCCTCTCAGCTGACCCCGCCCTGAAACCAGCTACCAGAGGAAGTGTGAGCTCGGCTTTAAGGTGCATGTTAATTACAAGCCTTCATTTGCAAAGCTGCTTTGCCGTGGGTATGAGCTGAAGACAAAGTGTGCACAGACCACCTGATCTGCATGGGACACGCAGTGACGGGGACGTGCTGCCTGGGGACAGGTCCCCAAAACCCTGCAGCACTTTGGCAGCGCATGCGAAGCACGAGCCCACTAACCTTTAGGAACAGATATGTATACTGCAAGTGTTTTAAATAGCTGAAGTTTCTCAGTCTTATTTTTAGCTCACTGGATCTATATAGGGAACCTGGCGGGCTGTGTATCGGGGAGGCACGTCCTGCTCTGGCAGGCGATGCTGGGGAGCGCTCAGCCACCGTTAGACCTGGCTCTAGGATTACTTGTAACCCTGCCTGCCTGACACAAGGTACACCCTGGTATCAATGGCCTTTGGCTCCTGTTAGCTTGGGAAAAGGATGGGAGCAGCGTTGTGATTTAGGCAGGTGCATATAAACCCGTACCGTACCTGGTGCAAAGGAGAAAACAGCAAAACATTCCCCTGTCGATGCCACTGCTGTGACCAGCGAACGTCTTTTGTCAAAATACTGTGATAAAATGGTGACAGTCGGGAGGAAAGAGAGGCAGTATCCAAGGCCTGTGAATAAATGCCAAAAATTGCCATAACAACAAGTAAGGGAGGGGGAAACACCGATGCGAGAACACGTTAAGTCAGCTTTCCCAGTGGCGAGATTACAGAATCATTTCGGCCAACTCAGCAAGTCACCCTGGAAAAAAATCATTGGGGAAACCAGAATGTTATTTTTTTTTTTAATTGGAGGGGAAAAAAAATTTAAAAAAAGAAAGAAAAACCAAAATAAAACAAGAGACCCAACCTCCCAAACCTACTAGGTAATTCCTTCTGTTCCCAAACAGCCAGTGGGGTCCGCTTTGAGGACCTCATCTGCTTTAAGAGTTTGAGCCTGTAGCAATTGCTCTCCTAAGCAAGGCAAGCACCCGGCCATGGATGCGAGCAGGACACCCAGGCCGGATTGGAGAGGGGGAAAAGTAGCAGGAAAAAATAAAGAGAGATAGGGGAGAGGTTAGAGGATTTGGCCCCACGAACAGCTTTCATCTCCCCAGCGATCCCAGTCGAACAGAAGCGACCGGTCCGGCTGCGCTAGCGCTGTGGTCTGCGGGACCCAGTCCTGAGCTGGTCCCCAGGATGACACGGGGCACAAAGCCAAGTGTCCAACCCCGGCCACCACCTCTGCTGGGACGGCAACAGCAGCTCAGAAGGGGCAGCAGCGTTTCTCAAGCACTCCCCATGTCATGGGCAGTAAAACCCCCCTGGCCAGAAGCTGCAGGTGCCAGCAAAGCGTTGGGCAGGTACAGGAACAGGATGACTCACCAGAGATGACACCGATGGTGACATACATGTCCACAACAGTGCGGGCGAAGGAGGCGATGACCATGCCGGTGCTGATCAGCACCCCTCCGGCCATCACCACCAAGCGGTGACCGAAGCGATTGCTCAGGACCGTCGACAGAGGTGCTGGGTGAGTGGGAGAGGAAGAGAGACATGGTCAACACCCAAGGCAGCACCTTCACCAGGTACCACCTCCTCCGGGGTGCTCCCGCCTCCCCGCCCAGGTCCCCAGGACACGCCACCTCCCCAGCAACTGGCGTCACACAGCAGAGCATCACCCCAGAGCACTGCATCCTCGGAGTACTGCACAGTATTTAGGATGTGCTGAAAAAAAATCACCAGAAGAGACCAGGACGGGTGTGTGACAGCCTGGGACAAACCTGCAGCAGCATCCACAGGCACCAGCGGATTTCAGTGAGGCTCAAGTTATTTCTAATCATTTTCACTACAGATTTAGGCTTCCAAACTTTTGGTTTTCACCCTTTGCTGATGAGAGCTGAACAGCACCACAGACCATACCCCAGAACTGCACAGCAGCACACAAGATGGGGCTCAAAGGGGCTTTTGGGCTGAGACAGACATTTCTTGTTATTTCAGGAGCACACAGCCTTTATGGCTGTTATTTATCATGAAGCCATTAGGGAAATAAAAGTCAGAGGTACCGGGTCCCCATATGCTGAGTCAGCAGCACAACTGCCCCTTGCTCTCGCGCGGAACGCCTGTTACCCTTACCTGTGAAGGTCTGTACAAACACACAGATGGATATTATCCAGGATATCCTGCTGTTGGTTTCGTCAAAGCTTTCCATCAGGTCATTAAAGAAGACACCAAACGATTTTATAATGCCGTACGTTAGAGCTTCGACAAAGAAGAAAGCAAAAGCAACTGTCCAACCCCATCCTCCATCAGGCACTTTAGTATAAACATTTGGAGCGGTGCACGGCATCTTTACAGCTTTGACCGTCATTTTTTTTGATCTGGAAAAGAGGGGAGAAAGAGCCAGGCATCAGTTTAAGATGAATTTTCCCGAAAGAGGCCTAGCAGCTCTAACATCCCCAACGCAGCACTAGCCCATCCCTGTGCTGCCAGGGGATTAAATGCAGGAGTTTGGCTGAAGTTTCTGCCTCGGTCACCCCACTGGGCTCGTTTTCTTTGAGCCAGGACCAGAAACTCTCCGCTCAGCACCCGGGCGAGCTGTTCCCATCAGCAAAACCCAGCGCCTGGGAGCTGTCATCTGCATTTCGGTGCGTGGGGGTGGATGGATGCAGTTCGTGAAAGATCCACCGCGGGACCCGGCGCGGGCTCACGGAGCTGCAGGAGCTCCCCAGGAACACCCGTCCCCCCCGCTGCACTCTCCCACCTGCCCTGGGGTGGCTGGTGGCATCTCGGTGCCACCCGTTTGCTGCGGGGTACGTGTACTATACAACCCACTGTCACACCCCACGGCATCCTACACCCACCGAGCAGACGCTGGCACTCGGGGTGCTGGTACCTCCTCAGGAACCAGCCCGCTCCCCAAAATGGCTGCTCCAGGGCTGCCTGCAATGCTGTACCTGGTAACAAGAGGTGGGGACGTCCCCTGCTGCCACCAGCTCCCCGTGCTGTCCCCTCCAGCCCTCGGGGGTCACTGCCACACCCCAAGGCATGAGGAGGCTGCAGCCCTAAGGGCTGCCAGGGTGGGGATCACCCCGTAATGCACCGGGGGGTCCCTCCAGCCCTGCTGCTGTCATCGGGGGGCTGTGGGTGCGCAGGGACAGTTTTTGTCCTGCCCGGGGCTCCGAACACCGTCACACCTGGCGGCGGGGGAGACAGGGACAGTCCGGGGCCAGGCCCCGGCGCTGGCTGCAGCGGCCACCCCGGGAGGGGACCCCGCGGTGGCCGCGTCCCCACGCCCGCCGTGTCCCGGGCACAGCGTGAACCTGCGGCTCTAGCGGGCGGCGTTTCCTCCCTCCCCGGCAGCCACCAGGCATTTCCCTCCTCCATTTTCTACTCCAGATCACCGGCGCGACTTTTCTCGGCAGAGGAAGCCCCGAGCGGCTCCGGCAACGCTTGCCCATCCCACGGGGGAACTTTCTCACGGAGATTCGCTCACTCTGTGACCAGGCGAGTGCGTGCGCGTCCCCGGTGCCACCGGCAACCACCGGGGACCCGTCGGCGGCCCCACGGGAGCCTGGCTGGGGTGGGGGACGCAGGCACCCACCCGAGGGGTCCCCTGAGCGGGGCGGGGGGTGTCTCAGCACCCCGCGGACCCCTCTGCGGTGCAGCACGGTGGGTCAGGGCTGGTGCACGGCTCCTGTGGGGGCTTTTCTGCCGAGGGATGGAGCGAGGCGTGGGCTCCAGCATCCCTCCGGTGCTGCCGGCAGCCGAGCTCGCCTGTAGCCCGGGGCGGGCGGGGGGCAGGACCCACCACCCGGTGCCCAGGCGGGAGTTGAGCCTCTGCCTAAAGTTTGTGGGAAGTGCCTGGATACCCCCCCCGGGAGAGACAGCGGGGCTGCAATGAATTCCTGTGTCACTGCACAAGGCATGGTGGGGAGATTAGATTAGAAGGAAGCACGCTATTTAGAAGCAGGAAAAAAAAAAAAAACAAAACCCCAAACTACAAAGCTTGGCGGACATTATGTACGTTTGAAAATTAAAAGAAATTATGATGGGAAGAAAAAAAAAAATTAAAACGCCAGAGCTCAAGGGCCCGGCGTGGCCCCCCCTTCCCTGCATCACTTTCCGAACATTTCAGACCTGATTTCTGCATTGCCACCGCCGCACCGGCTCCTCGGCGGGCGCCGGGGCCGCCAGCTAAAAATAAAGGGATGCGGAAAAGGGGAGGGGAAGCAAAAGCGGAGGGGAAAAAAAATAATAATAACAAGAATAATTTTTTAAAAGCAAACAAAGCCACCCCCCTTCCCTCCCCCGGAGTCCCCGGGCGGGAGCCCACTCACCGGGCGGCGCTGGGTGCTGCGGCGGGCTAGGGGCTGCGCATGGCCGGGGCAGGGCGGGCGGCGACCCTCGGTGGCGGGGACCGAGGGTGGGGAGGGGACGGGGGGGGTGAGAGGAGGTGTCCCCGCTGCCCGCCGGCCGCTGCTGCTCCCGCTGCCCGCGGCGGCGGCTGCTCTGCGCTCGCTCCCAGCCCTTATATACCGGCTGGAGCCGGTCTCCGCCGGCGGCTCCGCAGCGCCATGTGCGCGCCGGGCCCGGCTCGCCCCAGCGGCGGCACCGCGTGTGCGGCGGAGGGGGCGGCGCTGGCGGCGGGGGGAGCGCGGTTCCCCCCCCTCTCCATTTCCCCCGGGCCGGCCCCGCTCTCCCCCCCCGCCCCGGGCCGGCACCTGCCGGAGCGGGCTGGGCTCCCCCCGGCCGGGGCTGCAGCGGCGCCGGGCACAGCAGGTCCCCGCCGGTTCGGCCGAGCCGGAGCCGCGGCCGCGCTGCGGGGAGGGCGCCGCTTCCCCGGGGGTCGCGGGGTGGGGGAGCGGGGAGAGAACTGCGGGGGCAAAATCTCGGCCGGTGCGAAGGGCGCATGGAGATGTGGAGAGCCTCTGGCGCTCCCCTCGGTGAGAGGGCTTGGGTCCCCCCTTGGCGCTTCCCCCTCCCCATGGCGGGGGCTCTCGGAGCGCGCTCCGGTTTGGTGCCGAAGTTTTGAAGCCCTTTGTTTGCAGAAATGGCCTCGATCTCTTTATGGGAAAGGGATAAGATGGTGCAAGTTGGGGTGCGAGCAAAGGGTTCCCCAGCACACGTTAGGCCCTTGGGGCAGCGGCGCTGGGATCGGCCGCCTGCATCCTTTCGAGCCCCGCAGCAGCGAGATGCGGCGCCGGGAGCATCCCCGGTTGGGACACACAGCAGAGCAGGATCCGCCGTCCCGTTTGTCATGTGAGGCACTGGGAATGGGACGGGAGCAGCTGGGATGGGGCCGAGCACACGCAGAAGCCCTGTGCATCGTCACTGAGGATGCTCCCATCCCCTCTGTGCCCCAGCGCTGCGGGCAGCGCACATCACATTTTTAGGGGAAAACATCTTCTTCCTGTAGGGAACTTCAAAAGTAGTGATTTGTGAGTCAAACTGGAAGCAGGCGAGACCAACTCACCATTTATAAGGGTGGAGGGGGGAGAGCACAGGGTCTTTCCCCCAGTCATCAGTGCCCAGCAAAGGGGGATGCAACGGAAGCGCTTTAGGGTTTCCCCTAAATTTCCCTGAAATCAGTAAGGAAGAGGGAAAAACTGACAGCACTGCATTTCCCAGCTCACTGTGCCACCGCGACTGCTGCATCCCAGTGCCGGCCTCGGTGCGCTGAGTACGGATGGTGCTGCCGGGGAGGTTCTGGAGCCTCACGCTGTTCCTTGGGGTCAGTGGCTTTTGCAAAGGGCTCAGCGTGGAGTGGTGACCAGACCCCTCCTCACCTGCCCTCCCGCACTGGCTCTGGACCCCACCGCAGTTTGCTGGCTTAAACTGGAACCTGGTGGTTCTGGTTCGTACCCCTGGAAACACCACCCAGGTTAAAATGTCCCTTCAGTACCTCACCCACTGGCAGGAGCTGCTACTTTTGATTTGGCAGGAGCCCCTTTTCTTGATATTTTTTGGCATGATGGGAGTTGCGAGTGGGGCGGTGCGGGTAAGGCTAGAGGGCAGCAGGGACAAAATTCAGAAAACTTCTCACAAATCAGGCAAATTAGCTATTGCTTTCGCTTGGTAACTTCAAGAAAGCTGCTGCTGCTGCTTTCTCACGGCTATGCTGGTCCAGTGGCTGCTGCCTCCAGCAAGCCGCTGATGCCCTTGTCCTCGCAGAGAGGTTTTGGCAGCTTTGTCTCTCGCAGTTCCATCCTGAGCGAGTTAAAATCCAGGCACTGGGCCTTGGGGAGCGATGAGGACTGCACCCTATGTATCTTTGGGGAGCCCCGTGTCGCCCCGTCCTGCAGGAAACCCTTTCATCCAAGAGGTTCTGGCTTTCCCGGGTATGGATCAAGGGCGACCACGTCGTCTGGCCTCGAAGAAGAGCCAATATCCTGCTACACAAGCTTCTCCTTGAGAATGGGTCGCCCTCCCCGAGTTGTAATTCTTCCTGGCAGCGACAGTGCAAGTGGTTGTGGGACAACAAAAGAGGTTTGTGCCTCCAGGGGAGAAACAAGAATGCAAATATCTTTGGCATGAAAAAACAAAGGCGATTTACTCCTTGGTATTTCTTGTCAGTACTTTGCATCTGTCTGTGCTTCACCTTCTCATTCCTTTCCTTTGGGCTCTCCAAGTGCAATAAGGCCTTGGGGAGCTATGGGGGTTGGAGGGGCCCAGGGGAAAATGGGGCTGATGGCTGCAGCCTCTCTGGCCCAGGGCTTCCCAGCTCTGCTGTGAAATGGTTTTTCCTCCTTATTTTTTGCCCACTTTAGGGGAATTTCCCCTGTTGCAGCCTGGACTCGGATAGGGCTTGGCTGTGTCTTGCCAGGACACTTTGCCCCAGCACATCCACCCTGGGTCCATCCCGTGCCTGGCACCAGGACTGATTCTCCGTCTTCCCAGGGACTCCTGCACCGCTGCCAGCCCAGGTGCATGGCCGGTGTTTGCGGGTCTGTACACCACAGCAAAGGAGAGCAAGCGTCCCGTCCGTGAGCATAAATCAACCGGGAACTAGAAAACAAGGCGGGCTGAAAACAGCGAGGGAGCGCGGGCCCCTGCTTTCTGCCGCCGGATGGGTCAGGGACTTCCAGTTCATTTATTCTGCCGGGGTTCGCCCAGCCCTGCTCGGCATGTGTAATGTTTTCTCTGAAAGACCCAGCAGTTCCATGGGCGAAAAACATTCTCCTGTCTCAGGAGCTGGCAGAAATCCTAGTAAATCTGCAGAAGTATGTTTTTGTCGGTGCTGCTTATTCTGTTAGGGGAACTAGTATAAACTATTCCAGTAGAAAACCTTTTCCTGGAATAAAGTCTTGACTCTGTTCAGAGCATTGTCAGGACAGTTGTACCGAGAATGGAGCTTTGCTGGTAAACATGCTGGGACCAAGGAGGCCTAATGGGGCCGGCGCAGAGCTCGAGCACCCTCTGCCCCATGGATAAACCCCTCACAAGGCACCTGCTGTGCTCAAATCAAACATAAAACCTATTCGTGGTTAATTTGCAAACAAAACAGGGGCTTTTTTCTCCCCCCCTGAAAGCCTGTCTGTCCCTGCTGGGATGTGCCAGCATCCATCCCTTCCAAGCTGTGGCTGAGCGTCCCCCCATGGGCTCAGGGTCAGTGCTGTGAGCCACACCGTGGGGACATATCCCAATTCCGCATCACCATGGGGTCAGCACACAGCTCGAGCCATTGCTTGTGCTTCCTGCCTCAGTTTCCCCACGCCAGCTGGCACAAGGGGTGATGCTGGGAACCGCCGGGGTGGTCCTGGGATAACAGCAGGTGCCTGGTCCGGCTTGAGTTTCTCATCACGCACTGCGGCCTTATCTCCTCGCAGCCGGGATGGGGATGCCTGCTGGGGCTGCCGGCGCGGGTTTGGGCCGGAGATCAGAGCGGTGACGCCCGGGGCGCGGTGTGAGCCCCGGGCGCTGGCAGGGGACGGCTCGGCGCAGCTTCAAAGGGCGGCAGGTTTTTCTGGGCTTCGGCTGCTGCTTTGCTCTCCAGGCAGGCGTGAAAATGTGAAAGAATGTGAAAAATGTGAAAATGATCGTGCTGGCCCCAAGATTTGTAAACTTCTGGTTAATGTGTAATAAATACATGACAGATAGTCCCAGCGCTGGGTGGGCGACCGCAGCCGCTTGGTGGTGGCACAGCCGGTGGTGGCCGGTGGCATCCCCACGCTGGTGGCATCTGCCCTCGCCTGCCCCAGAGCCAGCCCCAGGGTGTCCTGGACAGCACTGGTTGGAGAAGCTTTGGGGCTTTTCTAAACTGGTTTCGACTTATCTCCTGTCTTTATGTGAAGGCCTTGTCTGGCTTGCAAATATGCATTTTATTGTATGTGTTTAGTTGTTCCTGGTGCAAGCTGCGTGCTCTGAAGCCCAGCTGCAGTGTCCAGCCCGAGCGATGCCAGCGCCGTGCGGTGAGGAACCCGGTGCTGGTTATCCAGAGGTTTTGTTTCCTGGCTGGGATTCTGCCCAGGTAGCTCATGGGGCTGTAACCACCAGTGCAGGATTTTGTGCTTGGTGATGTGCCACAACAGCCCTGTTCCCCCAGGGGAATCTCTTCTGAGTCACTTATTCTTTGGAAAAATAGCTGTAGAAATGTGATAGGAAAGCAGGGATGCTGCTGCAGGTCCCAGCACAGTGGTGAGTGGGGAGCGGGGCTTGTCTCAGGGAGGGTCCCCAAAAGTGCCCTGGCACCACCGGAGCATGTGCCATGAGTTCAGAGCTGGCAGAGCCTGGATTCACCTGGGAATTCGAGATAAAAAGGGTTGGGGAGGCATTTCTGCCAAGGAGCTTGGAGGAGAAGGCGCTGGAGTTGATGCCAAGGGGTGGCCTCATGCTCCGCTGGGGTTTGGACCTGCTGGGGACAAGGACAGTTCTGCAGGAGCCTCACCGGCATGTCCCACTGTCTCTCAGCTGTGTTCCGCCTCTCCTGCAAACGGCCTCTGAGCATCAGAGATCAAGAAGTTTCATCTGACTCTAATGCATAAATTTCAGCCCTGGATGATTTTCCTCGGTAATTTAGAGAGAAGAGAGTGTCCTTTGAAAACAGTTTTGATTGGTTTTGGTAGTTGTGTAATCTTGGTGTCCCTCCCCAAAGTAAATGGGGAGGACAGAGGTATGTGGGTTTGGCTCCCTTGGGTTTTACTTGTTTTTTCTGGGTGCTGATGGGGTCCCCAGTGCACGCGTCCTGGCCAGAGGGCTGAGAAGGGGCTGGGGTCACCCAGGGTTAAGCCGCACTGTTCCTATGGAGCTGGTGACTCGGTTCTGTGCTTCCCTGGGTCCAACTGGGCTCAGCTCCTGAGTGGGGATGCGCGAACAAAGCCAGGCTGCTCCGGTCAAGCACCCATCCCCAGAGAAACCCCGAGGGCTTTCCAAAGAAATTGCAAAGGGAATTTTTCATGGGAAAAGAAAGGTGACTTAGCTGCCACCAAACATGTCCAGATACATAATCTCTATTATTCTTGCAGTTTGGTGGTTCAGGGCATGAAGGATGAGCAGTGGGTTTATGGTTGGGGTGCAGGACAGGAGCTGGGCTGATGCGCTTTGTTTCTGCAGGGCTGTGCAGCCTCTGCCACCCCTCACCGACCCACCACATCCCACCCTTGTTAATTAATGTACCGAGAGCTTCGAGTTTATAAATTGATGCTCTGGGCTATGAATTATGAATGGAGTCACATCCATGATCACAGCAGTGCTGCGCCAACACTCCTGAAGCTGCTGATCTGAGCGACAGCCCAAAGCTTTTAAGAAGTGAACAGCAAAACCTGGGAATAATTTGCTTTCCCAGCTACAAACCTCTTGGCCTACAGATGGGGCTCATCATATTCCCTCTCCTGCTTCCTCCTGTTGCCTCGTCCTCTTTCGTTTTCTAGTATTCCCTCCTCTCATCACCCTCACAGTGGATGTTGACCTGCTTGGCTCCTATGGGAGTTGCATTGTCCACGGCGTGTTCCTCCCCAAGGCTGCTCGTACCAGTTGGGGATATCTGTCACAGTGCTGGTCCCACTGGTCCCCTGGCCATCCCCAAGCAGGTGCAGGTCCCTGTGTCATCCCACAGCCAGTGCCAAAGCTCCTCGTGCAGGGCTCGGTGGGGTTTTGGCAAATCCCTGCAGCTTCATCTCCCTTTGGCCACAACCTTTTGCTCAAGACGTTGTGTTTCATGGCTCCATCTTCACAACTGGTCTTTGGGGTGTTTGTCCTTGAACTTCTTCACCACCAGAGGCCAAATCCTGCGCTAAGCAGCCATATGTGCTTAATCCTGCAAGCCCAGGTATTTCTGGGTTTTATTGCTTTCTGGATTTGTCTGCATTTTTGCATTCTCGCCTGCGGGAGCGGCTCCCTCCCGGTACCCGATGGGGCTGCTGCCTGCGCGGGGCAGCGCTGCCCGCTCTGACCCACCAAAGGTGCGGGGCACCCTGAGCAGAAATACATTTTAAAAGGAGCTTTAGCTCCCTGGGGATGACAGCACTGCGGGAAACCATCCCAGCCCAAGCGATGGGTGTGGAAAAGGGTCAGTCGTTGTTTCCAGTCCGTTCCAGTTAAGCCGTCATGAGCCAGGCAGCAAAATATACAAGTTCAAAGGCAAAGTCTGGGTGTCTGGATGAGCCGTCCTGCCCCGTGTCGGGGCGCGGGAGGGATGCCGCAGGTCCTGATTGTGTCTTTTTTCTCTTGCGCAGGGGATGCTGTGGCCGTGCAAGGTGAAGGATGGACAGACAGACGGTGCCAGAGCCACGACAGTTATTTATTTATCCACCTGAACCAAGGTTGGCCGGTGCTTGGCTGAGCTGTGGAGCAGGGTCTGCACGGCCAGAGCTGTTTTTTGGACACAAACACTCCCCAGTGTGGCGAGGACAGAGGAGCTGCTGCTGATCGAACCTGCTTTGGGAGGGAAAAACACCACTTTGGTTTGGTGGCTAATTAGATATTTACCAGGAAGGAAGGGAAGTTAAAAATAGGGTGACAGGGACTTCAAAGGGTGTTTTTTTGACTTCTAAGAATAACACCTTTGCTGGCACCGATTTCGGGAATATCAGCTGTGCCTGGGTGTGAAAGACGGAGGGGACATTTGCATCGCTTTGAGGGCACAACGGCATCGGCAGGGACACGAAGGAGGGAGTTTTGGGGAAGATGAAGCCACCGATGTCCTGGCAGGGGTGGGAGGGGAGGAGTGGCACTGTGGGCACCTCATCCCCGGGGGTGGTGCTGGTGCTGGTGGCACTGGTGGGGCTCTGGGCACTCCCGGTAGTGTCCGGGCAGCCCAACTTCATCGTCATCCTGGCAGATGATGTGGGCTGGGGGGACCTGGGGGCCAACTGGGCAGAGACGACGGAGACCCCGCATTTGGATGAGCTGGCAGCTGAGGGGACAAGGTAATGTCTGTCCCCCCTTCCTCACCCTCCCCAGATATCCGTGGTTGCTGTGTCCCATAGCAAAAGGGGTTCCCTTGCGTGGGGACCAGCAGGTGACAGGATTTCACTGATGTGGTTTTGGGTGCACAGGGAGGGTGGCCAGAGCTCGGTACCTCAGGGTGCAGGTCCATCCATCCCCATGAGCTTCACCCCCTGCTCCAGACCCTCATCCCTGGGCAGAAGGGGATGGATGCCGGGGAGCAGGGAGGGACGGGGCAGCGTTAGACTGTGCAGGGGTTTGTGAGCGAAGGGTCTTTTTATTTCCCAGGTTTGTGGATTTCCACTCAGCCGCCTCCACTTGCTCGCCGTCCCGCGCCTCTCTGCTCACCGGCCGCCTCGGGGTGCGCAATGGGGTGACCCACAACTTCGCCGTCACGTCGGTGGGTGGCCTCCCCCTGAACGAGACCACCCTGGCCGAGGTCCTGCGGGCGGCTGGGTACAGCACGGGCGCTATAGGTAACACCGCCGTGCCAAGGGGACGTCGGGGGGGGGAGAGGCGGGAGGGGGGATGAAGGTGCCGTTTTGCCGTTCCCTCTCAGATCAGCATGTTTGTTGGGACCGAGCACGTGCCAGAGGTCAGAGGATGAAGCTGATTGTTTGGGAGGGGTTAGAAAGTCACCTCCTCTGAATACAAATGCATGAAAGAGCCTTTTAAGGCTGGAGACGGTCGCTTTGCTCAGGCACGAGATACCCTATGCATTTTTTTCTGAGTTTTTGCAAAAAAAAAAAGGGCATTCTGGAAATGCGGCCAGCACAAACAAGTCGTCTTTCTTGTCACTAGATGAAAGCCCCTGGTGCTGCGGGCGCCTTGTGGGTGACAGCTGGCGGCAGCATTCATCTCTGACATGATGTTCTGTGGCTTCCATGCAGGCAAGTGGCACCTGGGACACCACGGCCACCATCACCCCAGCTTCCGTGGTAAGGGCTGCGCTGGTGGGGATGGGATGAGCTGAGCATCCTACGGCTGCCTTGTCCCTGCCGACACCCTCGCTTGTCCTTCAGGCTTCGACTACTACTTTGGGATCCCCTACAGCCACGACATGGGGTGCACGGACACCCCCGGCTACAACGTGCCGCCTTGCCCGCCCTGCCCGCGGCACGGCACCCCTGCCAGGTACGGGGGCACGTGGTGGGGTCAAGTGCTGGTATTTGCACTGATATTCTCAGCCCTTTGCTGTGGTCACCTCCCCTTATGCTCCGTGCACACGTTTTTTTCCCTTTGTTCACCCCACAGCAGGTCAGAGAGGTGGGTTGGTCCCCAAGCACCCTGTGCCACAGGGACATCGACATTATCCCCTTTCTGCTCGCCTCCTCGGCTGCACCTCTCTGCTAAGCCAGGAGAAGAGCCGGGCTGTGCCTGCTGCCGTGCTGGTCCCTGCTCCGGTGACAAGCGGTTGGCTTCTTCCCAGCAGGATCCTGAGGAAGGACTGTTACATGGAGGTGGCCCTTCCTCTCTTCGAGAACGTCACCATCGTCCAGCAGCCCGTCAACCTCAGCAGCCTGGCAGCGCGCTATGCAGAGGAGGCGGCGCGGTTCATCCGGCGGGCAAGGTGAGATGTCACCTGCTGTCCCCTGTCCCCTGCGCCAGGAGAGCTCATGGGTCACTGCAAACATCTGCATTGCATTGGAGTGATGCTGCGGGGGATGGGTGATGCTCCGCAGTTCTTGGGGAGCAGGTCTGGGGTCTCCATGGTCTGGCTTCCCAACTGAAGAGGAGGAAGCCACCAAGGCTGTCACTGGTGTCCTGCAGCACTCATGTGGAAGCCTTTTGGTACCTCTCCTCTAAAGGCATCATGTGTTTTAAAAACCACCATTTACAAGGAAGGTCGAAGCCTTTGAGCTGGGCTGTGTCTCTTCCTGGGGGTGACATGCAGCCAGATCCTGCCTGGCAGGGATGGGTGGAGGGAGATGTTGCCATTCCCCTGTCCTGTCCTGTCCTGTCCTCCATCCCCCTGTCCTGTATCCCCCTGTCCTGTCCTCCATCCCCCTGCCACCTGCACCTGGAGCTATTTAAACTGGGGGTTGATCCATTTTGGGGATGGGACCCCTGGGCTTCAGGCTCTGCCCTCCCCGGCCCTGTGAGGACACAGGTCCCTGGGCGTGCTCTTCCCGGAGCAGCAAAGCGGCTCCTCCAACACGATGAACCCTGCAGCCTTGCTGACGAGTTGTGTAATTTTAATCCCCATTATCAGCGGATTATGAGCTGTGACTGTGCAAAACACCTCGCTGCAGCATGGAGGGGAAGCGCTGCCGGGCAGCCGTGTCGGAGCCCGTCCCGTGCCTGCATCCCGGGATAACACAGACCCGGGGAAGGGCCGCGATGAGGGGTCCTGGGGGTGTAAATGGGGACAGGTTTGTGTAACAGTGGCAGACAAGGGGCTGGGCAGGGAGCAGCCTGTGAAGAAATGGCTCCTTACAATCCTGGGTGATGTTTTGCATGCACAATACCTATAGTTTATCCCCTTTGGGTACCAAGAATCGTGATGTGTCTGTGACAGGGCTGGGGGGACCCGAGCACCCAGCTGCCACCATGCCTCCCCCTGTGCAAACCCCCAGCCCCCCGGGCTCTGAGGATGCTGTCAGGCTGTGAAACCAAGCGGCTGAGCTGTGGGTTAATAGGAAAAACCTCTCAACTCCCAGTGAAACCAAGCGGGCGAGCTCTGGGTTAATAGGAAAAGCCTTTACTCTCCCAGTAGTATTTGGGGGTTATCTGCGTTCGCGGAGAACAGGATTAAGCAGGTGTCTGCATTTTCTCGCCTCTTTGATGGCTTATTCCAGTTTTCCTCTGCCTGACTCATTCATTACAGGGCAACAAAAGAACACCGGATTTATCATCTGGGTGTTTTTTTAACCAGTCGTGTCAAGGTTGAGCAATTCGTGACAGGGAGACTTGGCTTCGCTTGAGACACTTGGAGCACAATGAACATGGGAGCGAAAGTCAGGGACATCTGTCTCAAGTTATTGATTACACGTTTGCTCAATTTTGGGGAGAATTCTGAAATGTTGATGCGAAAAGCAAATGAGAACACTGTGGTCATGATGCTGGAGTTCACCTGGTGCTCCCATGTTGGATGTGAACCGGGGAAATCAGCTTTACCTGCTCCGGGATCTCTGGCATCCCAAGGGAAAGATGCCTTGTAGGTTTTGCTGTGGGGATTTGCAAGGGGCACATCAGCACCCCCTGACCGCCAGCATTTCACAGGGATGGGTGCCGGGGGGACGCAGCCCCTCGCAGGGCTCCAGCACCGCCAGGGAAGGATGCGGTAGCTCCGGGTGGGGTGGGATTTACTCATTTTCCATCCCCAGGTGGGTGACGGGTAAAGGAAGGAAATGCTGAAACGCACGTCGGTGGGGCCCTAAAAGTGATGGGGCGGCCGGAGCCGGGCTGGGGCACATCCCTGGGATCCGGCCCCTCCCCGCCGCTCGCCATCCCACCCTTCCCCTCCGAGGTCCCTGAGGAAGAGCAGGACTCGTTGGAGGAGATAAATTTAGCTGTAAACAAGAAAACAGGACGTATCCTCCAGTGATTTAAAAGCAAACAGGCAGTGGGGCAGCGCGCGATGAGCGAACGTGCCGCGGTCCCTGTCCGGGGCTGCTCGTGGTCAGTGTGAGCATCTTCTGCTGCTCGTCCTCTGCCAAAATCACCGGCGGGGGCTGAGCATTTGCTGGGAAGGGGGAGGAAGGGCCAAGATGGGGCCTGTGAAAGAGGGGATGGAGGCGGGTGGGTGCCAGGGGTGCACTGAGCGGGGTGTTGGGCTTGGCACTGCCTGGGGGACACCGGGGGATGGAGGAAGGGACAAGCCCATTCCAAATGGGTGGCCAGTCGACAATAGTGGCTCATGCTGGGCCAAGCATCCCCCCTGCCAGGGGAGCGGGTACCCGGAGGGTTTGGCCGATGCACACAGGGTGTTTTTTCCCCTGGGAGCTGTGGCAGAGGCAGGGGTGGCCACAGGGCTCCCAGGGCCACCGCTTTGTGTCCCCAGGCACCCTGGTGACCTGCTGCCACCTCCCCTGACCCATCTGACCATGCTCTCCCTCTTCCCTGTGCAGTGGACGCCCCTTCTTCCTCTACCTAGCGCTGGCCCATATGCACGTCCCACTGGGGGTGTCATCCCCGCCGCCCCCCAACTCGGGCAGGGGCATCTATGGAGCCTCCCTGAGCGAGATGGATGCGCTGGTGGGACAGATAAAGCGGGTGGCTGACAGCCACGGAAAGGGCCACACGCTCCTGTGGTTCGCAGGTACAGCAGCAAAAGCGGCTGCGGTGGCTGGGGGTGACACTGGGGGTCACAGCCGGGGTGT